>NC_064808.1:8233239-8561818 GCF_023721935.1 Panthera uncia | reverse complement strand
GCACCGAGCTCTGCAGCCGAGGTCAGGGAGGGGGGCTCACTCTGCACCGGGGACGGCCACCCCTCACGTGTGGCCCAAGCTTAGTGATTCGAGAGCTTGTACCAACGGCCTCCCTCGATCCTGTAAGCCTACAGGGCAGGGGGATCGATCCCTTTGCTGACAGGGGAGCTGAGGCCCAGCTGGGCCCCACCGCCCGAGTGCCGGCTCCTCTGGGGGCACAGCGGGAGAGCCCTCACCCTGGCCCTGCTCCCCCCAGCCTCTTCCCCACCATGCCCCGGCACAACTTCCACAAGGTGGCCCCGCTGGTGAAGTCTCTGTGCGCCAAGCACGGCATTAAGTACCAGGAGAAGCCACTGCTGAGGGCCCTGCAGGACATCATCAGGTAAGGGGGGAGGCCACGGGTGCTGGGGCCCAGGGCCGAGACCAGCTGTTGACAGCTGGGGACTGACAACAGCAAGGGGGCCGCGCCCTGCCAGAGCGGGCGTCCCCACCAGGCCACCTCCCTTACTAGGGATGGCCTGGCTTCTCTCTGGGCTGGCTGAGGACCTTCCCTTTGTCCTCCCTAGGTGGGGGTGGGGGTGGGGGGAGGATCCCGCCCCTCCTGGGCCCTGACTGTCCCTTCTTCCTCCCAGGTCCCTGAAGAAGTCCGGGCAGCTGTGGCTGGACGCGTACCTCCACAAATGAAGCCTTTGGGGCGCCCGCGGGGAAGGGGGAGCAGGGGAGAGTGCTGGCCACGGGGTGGGGGGGTGGGCTTTTGTTCCGAGGGGTGTCCGCGAGGCCGGGGTACACGCTGGCCCACAGACCCCATTTTTGGTCTTTCTCTCGTTTTCCCTCTCCTCTTTCCCTTCCCTTCTCGCCCTCATGGGGCTGCCCTCTTGTCAGGCGGCCCCTCCCCCTCTCCGCCCCGCCCCCAACCCCAGGAGCAGAGAGAGGTGCTCCGTCCCAGCCCCCACCTCCTGCCCCTAAACTTCTGTCGGGCCAGAGGTCCACAGATGCGGCCCGTGACACACCCGCCTCCCCAGCCTTGCTGCCTGGCCTCTGGGCCTCACGCCTCCTTTTCTGCCTCAGATGCTCTTGGGGTCCGTGGGCCGGGGTCCTCGCCGGGCGCGATGCTCTCCCCGGCCCTGCAGGCCCCGCCGCCTGTGTCAGCCGGTGTCAGGGAGCCTGTGTCCTCCTCGTTCCCGTCTCCCGCCCAGCCCACGCTGGGACCACCGGTGCTCGGGGCCTCCCTGCCGGTGCCACCTCTCTCCGGATGTCCAGGGTCCTGGCCCGCCTCCCGACTGCCTTTGCCTGAGCAGCGCAGCCAGCTCAGACCCCCCCGGGGCCCCGGGAAGTGTCCTCGCCCCTCCGGTGTCCTCTGACCCAGGGCTTGTGCTCTTCCACCCGACGTCTTCCCGGCCGCACGGCCTATGACCTCGGGTCCGAGGGGGCGGTCCTGAAGGTGGGCTCAGCGGAGGCCCCCGTGGCCAGGTCAGGCAGGTCCTGTCAGGTCCCAGGAGCATCAGCCTTGCGCCCCGCCCACCCTCTTCGGGCTAAGAGACCTAAGATTCTGGAGCTATGGACCCCTTCTCCAAAGTGCTCCCTCACCTGCCAGGCAGCTCCAGCCAGTCTCTCCGCCTGGCCAAGTGGCCTCGGGCCTTTCCAGCTGCAGGAGGGCGCCCGAGGGAGGCCTCACGCAGCCCCTCCCCCGAGTTGGGGCTGCCAGTGTGGACATGCTCACACTGTCTTCCGCTGTCCCATCTTCTGGTGTTTTTAACCTTTTGCTATACGGTACATTCTGACAGGCGGGTGGCAGCAGGGCTGGGCCTTGTGACAACTTTTACCACCTGCCCCTCACCGCCTCCCCAGGCCCCGCAGTCGGCTGAGCCGGGCTCACTCAGCCCACGGTGGCCCTGACTGCGGGGGGCTGCTGGGGCCGCTGCTGTCGTCGAGGGGGCAGTGGGGGCACAGAGGGAGGCAGTCCCGGAGGAGGTGACCCTGAGCAGCTGGGCGGGGACGGGGGGGGGTGCGGGGGGGACTGGGAGGGAGGTCTAATGAGGGCCGAGTAAACACTGCAACTAGGCATTTGGGGCTGGAGGCCAGGTGGCCGAGGGGATGGGAAGTGAGAGGGAGGAGGCCTCCGGCCTGGGGCATTCGGAAATCTAACCCACTAACCAATATTTAGCGTCAGGGGAGGGGAGCGGAAGCAAGCTCAAAGTGGGGCCTTCGGGGGAAGGCTGTAGTCCCCCTGGCTGGGGGGGACCAGCCTCTAGTGTGACAAACCTCCGGCTTGCCATGGCAGCGTGGGCCCGAGGCCCCCCCACTGAGAACGCAAGGCCCAAGGAGCTGTCCCTCCCCCAGAGACAGAATGGACCCATAGGGAACTGATCTTAATTTTTACCACGTTGTTTCCCTGCTCCCCCTACATTTTTTGGAAATAAAAGTAATTTTATTCTCACTTTCTTGATCAGCGGATGACTTTATGAGTGTTAATGCTGGGCAGGGTGTCGGGATTGGAGGAAGGGGCTTTGCAATCAGGGTCCGGGGCACCAGGGAGGAGGCTCGTGCTGACACAGGCGGCCTTTTCCCTGTCCCCTCCCCAGCTGCAGTCACCCCACCTCCGCCCCCTGCTGCCTCTGTTCTGGAGAGAACTTCTCTCCCCTCCCCTTAAGTGCATTCACACAAACCCAACTCCAGACGTGGCCACCGGAGCCACAGGAGGCTTTCTGGAAGGTCTCTGGAGGGCAGCAAGGAGGAGCTGCCCAAGGCCACCTTCCTGCCATCCCCATCTCTGTCCCCAGTTTATCCTCAGACCAGCTGTCTGCCCACAACCTCACCGGTCAACTGGCTTCTGCCAGACTCCCTTCTCCCCATTTCCTGGTCGGTGCACAGAGCCCCGGGGGCAAAGAAACTCTCAGAAGGGGCTTTGGAAAGTCCTGGAGACCTACGCTTCTGTCTTGTGGCCCGTGCCGTGGCTCATTGGGTCCCCACAACCTGGGGAGACAGCCATGCCATCTCAGTCCAGGGCCACCAGCTCAGAGGCAATGGCAGAGACTGAGTCCCACGCCTGGGAAAAGTCCAAAGGGATGTGCCAGGGGCCCTTGCTCGGTTTGCCTCCCATGCTGCTCTGCTCCCCCGCTTCTGGGTGGGCTCAGTTGGCAGGTCAAGCCAGGTGTGCCAGGAAAGGGCCAGGAAGTTCAGCACAGCCAGCACCTCAGGGGGCTCCCCATTTAGCCTTGCATCTCCTAGCAGGGCTGGGGAGGGCTCCAGAGTAGACCCTCGTCCCCCTCTTGCTCTCCCCATGACTTCAGTATAGCCAGCAGTGACAGCCAGGTGTCCCGAGTGGGGGGTGTGTATGTCCCCAGTGGGTGCAGGGACACTGCAGTAGGACCCAGGATTGCAGAAGGAGGCCTGAGCCAGGAGGCAGAGACCCACCGAGTGGCCTTGGGGGAGTCCTTTGCCCCTGTTCTCTGGGCCACATTTGTCTATTGAAGGCACCGGGCTACAGTGATCTGACCTGCGAGCCCCTGCCCTGGCCCTTCTGGGAGACCCTTTAGAGGCTCTTGAGGCTGAAAGACCTTCAGGAACACACTTCCCATCCCTCTCACCTGGGCCTGTGTTCCACCTCCTGCCTAGGCTGGGTGTGGTCCCCTGTGTCCCGGGTGGCCCTACCACCCCACCGGCTGGAAGCCCAGGGCTCATCACCTGTGACAGCCTGGCTCCTGGGGAAGGGGAGAGTGGTGGTGGGGTGGGAGTGGGGGGCGGCTGGGGCTATGAGGGCACCCGCTAAACCTCGGCTCAGGTCAGTGGGCATGTGGATCTTCTCTGTGACTCCTTCCCACCACACCGTCCTTGACCTGAAGTATTACCCTTGGGGCAAGAAGCTGGGGACGCCCATGCCTGCTCTCTGCCTAATTGCTTCTCCTGTCCCCGGACCTGGCAGAGAGAATCATGGGGGTCGGATCCCCACCCCCTGCCAAAGTCATGACACCCTCACATTCAAGGCCCTGAGTGATGATAAGACTGAAAGCTTCCATTCACAGGTGAGGCTGGGACGGGAAGGGAAGGGCCTGGCCTGAGGCCACTTGGTGGCAACAGCTGGGTCCCTGCTCCTCACCCAGCACTCTGCCTGGGCATCTTCTTCGCTTCCTTGAGGGAAAGGCTGTCTCCCAGAACAAGGCACCTCCCCACAACCCCCCCCCCCCCGACGCACACAACATGTCAAATGCCAGTCCACTCCCGAGAGGCCAGGCAGCTGTCTAGGGGGGACAGAGACAGCAGGCCGAGTCCTTGCAGAGAGGAGAGCACACTCCCAGCAAGGTGGCCACCCTGGTGAATAGTATCACTTTGCTGGGTGGCCCGGGCACGTGCAGGGTGCCAGGCCCCGGAGGAGGGGTCAGCAGAGCAGCCTGGCCTGTGTGTGCTCCCCGAGCCCCAGAGGTGGTCAGTGCCCTGGCAAGTTCCTTAGGCCTCTGGTGGGACCCTCAGAAACCCTCTTGGCCCACTGGGAGGAGAGAGGAGGCCTTTGGTGACAAGGGGCAGGGCAGAGGCGGCAGCCCTGGGCCCGGATGGCCCTTGGGAGCCATTGGCCACTGCTCATGAGACACGGTGCTTTGGACCAATCAGGACTCCTCAGCTGTCCCAGCCGCACCATCCCCAGAGAGCTGTGCCCCTCTGGACAGGACATAACTTCTCAAAGAATCCTTGCTCTGACAGCTGACACGCGGAAATGATAGGCTGTGGACCCCAGGAGTGCCCACAACCACTTGCGAAGAAACTGAAGCCCCTGGGGCGCCTGGGTGGCTCAGTCAATCAAGCATCCCAGTCAAGCGTCAAGTTCAGGTCACGATCTTGCAGTTCGTGAGTTCAAGCCCCACATCAGCCTCTGTGCTGACAGCTCAGAGCCTGGAGCCTGCTTCAAATTCTGTCTCTCTCTCTCTCTCTGCCCCTCCCCTGACTCTATCGAAAATAAACAAACATTAAAAAAAAATTTTTTTTTTTTTTAAATAAGAAACTGAGGCCCGGAGAGGTCTGGAGATCCCGAGCTCTCTTGGCCGCATTTGACATTTCTAACCAGACTGGCCCAAGCATACACACAAGGGGCCACCTAGCATGCTAGCATTTGAAGGCCACGTCTCTATGGTCCTCTGCCATTATAAATGTGTTTCTTTGTATTTTGAAGGCATTTAGTTCTTTCTTCCAAATTCAAGGGCCAGTACCCAGGAGAATTAGTGACAGGTCCCGAGAGCTTGGAAAGGACCAGGCAGCAGAGGCGGCCGGGTGCTCTAGGACGTGTCAAGGGAAGGGGAGTGTGGGAAAGACCAGTGAAAGACAGCGACCTGTCCTGTCCCAAAGGAGTCCGTTCATAACTGGGACCAGCCATTCCCAACATCACAGGCAGGGCTGGTACTTGTGAATCTCCTTTTCTGCCATCTGCCCGGGCTGTGCAGATGTAGGCAGATGGTAAGGGATACGAGGTTTCTTGGAGGCTCCGCCAAGGCCCTTCCTTCCTTCCTTTTACAAACCTAGCCCACGCTCCCTAGGTTTTTGTTCCATGACTGCATAAGACATCTGATAAGGGGGAGCTCAGCCCAGGAGAGGGGTGATGACCTATCCCCAGAGGTTCTAGCATGGGGGACAGAGTGGAACAAGGATAAGGATGACCCGCCAGTGAAGGATTTCAGGCAATAAGGAGAGATCGGTGGCTACTTGAGGCCAGGCGTCTTCCCTAATTGTCCTCGGAGGAGGAGGTCCCTAGGCAACCACGCATTTGCAGGCGGAGAGAGCACTCCCCGCGGCCACCACCAGGGGCAGCATGGAGCGTGGCCTGCCCCACAATGGTGCAGATACTCTGGATGCCCCTAGGTGGCGTTGCAGGCTCAGCCTTCCCCACGGTGGGGACTGCTGCCCTCAGGTCTGTCCCTCCGAGCCACTGCAGGAAATGCCGCGATTGTACAGGAGATGGAGGGAATGCCATCCCGGGGCCGCATGGCACCGCTCAGACAGCCACGGGCTTGTCCCAGGTCAGGGCAGGTGGGGCCCCAGGGTGTAGGGCTTTGTGCATAAAACTTTTTACATTTCAGAGGCCTGTTGCCAAGCCCTATGCAAAGAGCTTTCCATACAGCATCCCTTTTACCTTCCGTCACCCTCGGGGATCATACTACCGCTCAGAGAGGTTGAATAACTTCCACAAGGTCACACAGCTCTGAGTCCAGGCAGAGGTGGGACTAGTCCCCTGGTTTACGGAGGAGAGGAGGGTGGGAGCTGCATGGGGTGTGGATCAGGGTGGGGACGGGCGGTCCTGGGAAAGGACTGAACGAGACCCCCAGCACCTGTGCCCCTTCCACCTCCCCAAAGAGAACCCAGTCCAGGGCAATGGGGGCCTTGACAAAGCGAGGGGCAATCCTGTGGCTGGTGGGGAGGACTCCCCGTTCCCACTCCAGAAAAGGCCTCAGAGAAAACCTAGCTAGCTCAGCACTTTGTTTTCTTTAAGCTGCTTCCAGCAGGCAAGCACCGGGTCCCAGGGAGGCATGGGAGAAACCCAGGGTCCCCTCCTGTGGGCCACTGAACACAGTCAAGCTGCACCCCCGCCAGCATGATGCTGGGTGCAAATGCTAAGACTGGCAGGTGGCCCTCGGAAGCTCCTCCCCACAGAAGCTTCGGGAGGCCAGTGCAGGGCGGGGCGGGGGGACATCCTGGCTTCTCCTTCCTGTGCTGGGTGGGAGGGGGGCGCCTGCAGACGTGGCCCGAGCCCTGGTCTGCCGGACCGGCTCCTGTCCCACCTTGCAGAGCAGCAAAGCGAGTGAACCCAACGTGACGGCCACAGGTTGCTGGTGAGTGGGTGAAAGGACAGGAAGGGAGGGACCCTCACAGAGACCCGAGCCTGGGCCAGCTGCCAGCTTCCCGACCCAGGGCCACCAGTCTCTCCCCCTGCCCCCCTGCCCCCCCAGCACCCTGATGGCCCAAGTGGCCTAAACTCCTCTCAGGAAGTCCAGCTCCAAGATTCTTGCAGATTCAATACTCCACCGTTTTTCTGTGTTTGTTTTTATATAAAAATAACCGTTTTCCCTAAATTTTTGCTCTAGGAAAACATGCCATGCTGTGTGGCTTTATGTACTATCCCCCTAGCCCTGGTCCTGTTTGGCCAAGAGCCATGGCCTTAGGGCTGCCAAGCAGACAGGTGAGGGGGGTGGTGAGGTGAGGACAGCAGATCCAGAAGGGTGGGCAGGGCCCCCTAGGCCAGGTGGAGGGTGGGGTGCGGGTGGGGGTGGGGCAGAGTGGTCAAGCCTGCCTGGGCCGGCTTGGTGGTCGCTGGGGCCCTGGGTGCCGCCTTCACTGGTGGAGGTAGGCTTCCAGCCAGATGTCGCCAGACTTCTTCAGGGACCTAGGAGGCAGAGGTGGGGTGGGTGTCTTCTCTCACCCCTCCCCCAAGACAGTCCTCCGCGCGTCCCATTCCCCTGGGCCAGGCAGCTGGGGTCGGGGAGCAGAAGGGGAGACTCGGGGAGGGGGCTACACTCTCATCAACTGGAGTAGAATCTAGACCTCGGGTCGGGGGAGACCAAGGCCGGGCAGCAGTCAGCACGGGCCTGTCCCTCTCTCTTTGGTCTCCTTCTGCGAGGCCCTGCGACCCTGGAGCCCGTGTGTAAGGCACGGAGGCTGCCCACCAGGAGCCCGATGACAGGCAGAGGAGCCAGAAATATCAACCAGGAACCCCTGAGCCAGGTGTTCTAATGGGACCCTGCCCAGTGGCAGGGGCTCAGACGACGGGGCTTGGAAGGGTCATGAAGGGGAAGCAGCAAGAGTTCAAACACCAGCATAGAAGGAAGGGCCTGCAAGCAAAGGGAACAGCATGTGCAGAGCACAGAGGTGGAAGAGCTCTGGCTGGGGGAATCTGCCCTCTGCTCCCCACTGCCAAGGCCACCCCCATTGTCCCTCACCCAGACGGCTACAGGGACCCCTGCACTGCTTATTGCTTCAAATCGAGCCCCATCCGTGCACTCCCGGTCAGGGCATCCAGGTCCCGCGTGTCCCTCCTCCACTCACACCAGCACACGCCTGCCTCACGGCCTTTGCACGGCTGTTCCCGTGCCCCAGATGCTCTTCCCCCCGATGTCACCACTGCCAACCCTCTGCCCTCCTCCCTGTCTCTGCTTACATGTGACCTTCTCGACCTACCCTGCCACCCTACTGAAACTCACAAGTCCCCTCTCCTGCTCCTACTCTTAGGTTTTATGGTTCCATTTCGCCAAAGCATACCTTCTCTTCCCACAGTTTCTGTAATTTACTTAGTTTAACTGGTTTCCAGATCTGCTAGGCAGGGATCTCGGCCGGTTTTGCTCACTGATGTTATCTATAGCCCTCAGGACAGGGTCTGGGCCCATGGCAGATGCTGCCCTAAACCCTGGCAGTGTGAAAGAGCCCTGGGAAGGGAGGGCAGGCACAGGCTGAGGACCGAAAGGTGGATCAGATGGGCCTTGAATGCCAGCTCTTGGGCTCAGAGAGCCAGGTACCCAGGAAGGGGCGCTGAGCGGGGGATCCTTACCCAACGATGTCCACCAGGGCGGTGAGAAAGGGCTTCACCTCGTAGTTGAGGCCGTGCTTGGCACACAGCGCCTTGACCAGCGGGGCCACCCTACGGTAGTTGTGCCTTGGCATCGTGGGGAAGAGGCTGGTGGGGAGAGCGTGTGCTGGCACCTGAGGTGACGGGTGACGGAGGGGGCCCCCACCCCACCCATCGCCACCCAGGCCCCTCCCCCCCGTTCACCACCTCTCCCCAGCCTCCAGGGAGTCCAGGGCTTATGTCCCGGCCTCCCTGGGGAAAGACTAGACACAGGGGCCCCTCATCAGCTCCTGGGCTCAGGACTCACTCCCACCCCACACTCACTGGTGCTCGATCTGGAAGTTGAGGTGCCCGCTGAACCAGTCGATGAAGAGCGAAGGCTCCACATTGCAGGTGGCTGCCAGCTGGCGGAAGTAGGCGGGGCACAGGTGAGAGAGGTGGGCGTGGGGCCCCCACCCCCCTCACTGGGTCCCTGCCCGGGCCCACCCCTGCTGCCCACCTGAGAGCTGGCCCAGTCCCGGTGCTTCTCGTGGCCGATCTCCTTGGGGATGTGGTTCATCTGCGTGATCCACACGAACCAGTGGCTCTCCAGGACCCTGTGAGGGGAGCTCAGGCACTGCCCATGTCCAGCTCACCCCTTGCACCAGACCCGGGCCTTAGCTTCCTCGTCTGCACCACGGGATCACGGGACCCCTTTCCCAGTGGTGTTTAAAGAGGCTGAGCAAAGCAGGGTCCATTGCCAGGCAGAGCTCGGAGCAGCCCTGCTCATGAGGGCGGACATCCATGGGGCTGCTTATAAGCCAGGCCACTTCCTGCAGACCCACTGTCCCTGGGGTCCTGTCACTCGTGTTTCCCAACAACCCAGGGAGGCCGCACTGCTGTCCCCATCCTGCAGATGGGGAAATGGAGGCCCTGACACTGGAGGGCTGTGGTCAGGGTCCCCTGCTGCCTGTGTGTGGCCTCCCCACCTCCCTGCCATCCCGACTCTGGCCATACCTGACAGCGACGAAGAGGAGCAGCGCCCCAGGAACGCCGTAGAAGGGGATGTAGCACAGGAAGAAGCGGGAGTAGAAGCTGGCAGCCCAGAGCAAGTCCTGCAGAGGAGGGTGGAGGAGGGCAGAGGCCCCCGAGGCAGCCGGGAAAGGGAGCTGGGGTCATCCACCCCTTCTGCCTGATGTGCCTCGGAGCCCCGGACGGGTCACTACCCCTCTCTGGGCCTCTGTCTTCTCAGCTACGTAAGGGGACAGGATCCTTGCCCTGCTGGCCTCATGGAGGAGTGTGCAATGGGGGCACCCCTCCCCGGGGACAAGCGCCTGGCAGAGCCGGCCCAGGGGACCCCCACCCCGAGGGAGGGCACCCCGACCGGGAGAGCACCGCGCGCCTCGCGCACACTCGCACAAGTACACACGCATCACAGCGGCGCGCGCGCGCACACACGTGTGCACCCGTCTGCATCCGCGGACGGGGCCGCCCCCTTGTGCCCCACGTCCCGCCACCACAACGGCGTCCCCTGGGGGGCCTGCGCAGAGCCCCCACTCACCATCCACCGCATGCACACCAGCATGTACGCCAGATTCTCCACTTCAAAGTTCACCAGGGTGAGCAGCGGCGGGCCGACTGCGAGGGGCACAGGAGGGCTCAGGAGCAGGGCAGGGGTGCCAGGCAGGCCAGGCCGAGGGAGTCAGGGAGCGGGGCGGCGCTGACATCCCGGGAACGCCCGTGGGGCCTGGTGCCGGTCCCATCCAGCCGGCTGACCCTGCGTCACCCACGTGGCCTCGGCCACCCATCTTCCCTTGGCCTCCGAGCCTCCCCGGGCTGGCCCTCGCCCCACCGCCTCCGTGTTCCTCCTGAGGAGGCCAGCCTCCCACGTCCCCTTAAATCTTCATCCTGGCCACCCCGACAACCCCCCCACCCCACCCCGGGGCCCTAGGGCTCCAGGCCACTCTGGCGTGCGTGCAGGAAGGAATCCTGAAAACCCCGGGGCAGGGCCGGGGGCCAGCAGGGCAGGGGCTGGGAGAGGTGTGCCGGCGCCATAATGAGGGGGTTTGAACAGGTCCGCCCCTGGCCCGGGAGGGGGTGGAAGCAGGCAGGGGCAGACAGGTCCTGGCTCCGGCTGTGCCCCCACCCCCGGGAGGACCGAGGGACACTCACTCAGGAAAAAGTACAGATGCTGATGGTTGTAGGGCAAGTATCTGCGCTTCTTCCTGCCGTACTGCAGAGGAGACAGCCAGGGCTGGGGTCAGGGGGCAAGGGCAACCCTGGGTCCTAGCAGTTGGGCCCTTCACCCCCGGCAGGCTGGGAGGTGGGGCAGGGGTGCCCTTCGGGTAGGGACTCAGCGTGGAGTGACAGTGGGGGGGCTCCGTCAGGGGCTCGGTCACAGTGACTCAGTGGCTACCGCAGATGGGAAAATGGAGGCTCTGACGACGGAGGGCTGTGGCCGGGGTCCCCTGCCGCCTGCCTGTGACCTCTCCGCCTCCCTGCCTGAGGCCCAGACGAGTGAGTCCACATCCTTCCCACACACCTCGACCGACGACTCCCCCAGGAGGAAGACGGGCGCTACGGTCACATCCGGGTCTTTGTGGAAGATGTTGGGCTTGGCGTGGTGCTGGAAATGGCGGAAGTTCCACCAGTGGGCAGAGAAGCCCTACAGGGGACAAGGGGGGGCTCTGAGGGTGGGGGCCAGGTGCCTGACCGCGTGGGTGGACCCGGCGGGGCACCCCCAGCTCAGCCCCACGGCTGCCCACCACCCACCCCCACCCTCACCTTCAGCTGTCCCATCACAAACTGCTGGGCCAGGTGGTTCCACTGGGACTTCCGGAAGACAGAGGTATGGCCCAGGTCATGCTGCAGACACCAACACTGAGCCTGGGGAGGGGAGCAGGGTCAGGAGCCGGTGGGAAGGGGCCCCAGGGTGCCCTCCCCGCTCACAGGACGCGGCCGCCGCTCATGCTACATCTTAAGACCCTGTGGGCCAACTTCCTCTTTTAACAGATGAGGGCAACTGAGTCTCGGGAGGTCTACGGGCTTGCCAGTCCGTCAGGGAGACTTCTGGTTCCCCGCCCTGAGCTTCCACGGCTCATTTAAAATGCAGCTTGACCTACAGATAGAGCCGTCACGGGGCCTCTGGCCGGTCATTCATTCACTCAGCAGGTATGTCCAAGTGTCCCCACGGGCCGGGCCCCACGTCTACTGGGCAGTTCGGGTGGCGGCAAAAGAATGCTGGAGTCACCTGGGAGGTGGCCAGGACAAGGGCGGCGAGGGTGCTGGGCACCCAGCCCGGGCCGAGGAGGTAGATGGTGAGCCAGGCGAGCACCTCCATGGCCAGGATGTGGCCCAGCAAGAGAGCGAAGAAGGCGGGCTTGGCCTCAAACAACTTCATGTCCTCAGCTGCCTGGCGCAGGGCTCGGAAGTCCTCAACCAGCTGGGCCTGCCACGGCCGAATGGCTGGTCAGCTATGGAAGCCGCCCTCCCCTCCCCCCCTCCCCCCGGGTTGTCCCCGGGAGCCCCCAACAGCGACCCACGCTGCAGCCACTCCCAGTGTCAGGCCCAAGGGGTACAGCCCAAGAGATGGAGGGGCGAGAGCACCGGCGTGGGGTCTGAGCTGGGGAGCCGGCTGGTGGCAGGGGCTCACCCCGCCAGAGGTGTGGGCACACAAGAAGAAGAGAAAGGCAGAGCTGGGAAAACCCTTAGAGCCCAGTGCTTCAAAACCCTCAGTGTCGATGGGGATGCCGGACCCAGAGCAGGAAGGGGCTTGCCTTCAGCAGGAAGGGAAATGGAACGTGGCAAATGCCGGCCCCGCCAGACCCGGGCCTTGGGCTCCTGCGGGCCTCCTACAGCTCTACCTTTGGCTGCTGCCCGGGAAGGGAAGGCAAACCCAGCCCAGGACCCGGGTCCCCCCCTGGAGTAATGTGGATGGCGTTGCTACCGGCGGTGCTCCCCGCCCCTCCAGGCCCCCGCACTGGGGGCTTAGCCTCCACCGGGGCCCCGCTCACATTCTGGGGTCCATCCTGGCTGGGCTCCTCCGGGGCCAGCTCTCCAATCAGCAGGGGCTGCAGGAACTTGCGCACGAAATTGAGGTCCTGGTGGAAGGCGTGGAAGGCATCCTGAAGGAGAGCAGACAGTCAGGTGGACGGAGGGGCAGATAGAGACGGGGTAGAAGGCAGAGCAGACAGACGGAGAAGCAGCTGGTCGTTCAGGGGTCATAAAAAGAGGGCCAAATGGGTCAGCCTTGCCCATTAGCCCTGCCTGGTCCTCCCTAGGCCCTGGGTGCCCTGCCTGGTCCTGCCCAGGCCCTGGGTGCCCTGTTGGGTCCTTCCTGGGCCCTGGGTGCCCTGCCGGGTCCTCCCCGGGCCCTGGATGCCCTGCCAGGTCCTCCTCGGGTCCTGGGTGCCCCAGGCCCCAGCTGCTTCCCCCAGCACAGGGCACCCTTCTCCAAAAATCAGTCCAGGGCCACACAGACTGGGTTCTCAGGTTTGCAAGGAAGATACACAGTTCAACTCATTTGATTTTAAAAGCAGACGTGGAAACGATGGGTTTTACAAAAAAAAAAAAAAAATCAAATAAATATGGAACATTCCTGTGATTCTCTGGAACAGCTGGGGGTGGGGATGGGATGCAATGCAACAGGGGTTGGAAAGTCGAGAAAGACAAAGCGCTGGGGTCAGGGACCAGTTAGGAAGTGGCCCAGGCAGCACTGGAGTGTGAGCCAACTCGGATTGCCCAGCCGGGCTCCCTCAGTCTCTCTAATACGGTCCTGGTGTGCCTGGCTCGTTACTGTTCCCAGCTCTTCAATGGGTCTTTCTCCCTGGACTCTCTCTGAAGGGACTAGTCATCCAGCTGCCCGAACTGTAGAAACACCACGGGGTGGGTGTCCCCTGGGCCTTGGGAAGGTGACTGCGTGCGACCAAAGGAAGCACCTTGGACCAAGGCTGACAACAGGGGCCTCCCGTCGTTCTCTTGCTAGGGAGCCTACCAGAAGCTGGGCCCCTACACTCACTACCGGGACTTCCCCACAGTCCTGGGAGGAGGAAGCACTTTAGGCCCCTCCGGGCCCCCACCCCCCACCCCCCACGCAGAGGCACCACCTGCAAGATCCACCTGAGCGGTCCCCTTTCCTGTTGTCTGCTCTCTTGCTGGCCCAGGGCAGCCCAGAGAGCTGGGGGCTGGGAGGGTGCTGTTTCTGGAACAACCTAGACTCCCTCCCTGAGCTCCTAAGAGGGGAGGGGGGCTGTGTACTACCGATCTCCCCGCCTCTCTGGGATGACCTTGATGGAGGGGCAGGACATTTGGGAGTGAGAAAGTGTGGGGGAGGCTGGCCCCCACCCCAGGAAGCTGCTGATGGGGTGGGGGGTACCCCAGGCTCCTGGGGAGCTGGGAGGGAAGGCCGCTCTGGGGCTGGCTGGGCTGACCCCACCCGCTGCGACCTTGAGCGAGTCGACCCTCCAGCTTGGGACTAGACAAAAGAGGGCAAGACTCCGGGGCCTTTCTGGCTCTGGACTTCAGAGCAGTAACTTTTTTTTTTTTTTTTTTGCCCCTTAATTCACCGCTTTCACCCTTTTTAAGTGTGCAGTTTAACGGCACTGAGTGTGCTCACATTGCTGGCCATCCATCACCACCGTCCACTTCTAGAACTTTCTTACCTTCCCCAACTAAAACTCTTGTCTTCATGAAACACCAACCCCCCACCCCCACCCCAGCCCCTGTTAGCCACCACTCACTCTGCTGTCTCTACGAATTGGACCACTGGAGGGACCCCTGATAAGAGGAATCAAACAGATTTGTCCTTTTTTATGCCAGACTAACATGTCACTCAGCATAACGTCTTCAAGCCTCACCCCTATTGTAGCAGGTGTCAGAATTTCCTTCCTTTTTAAGGCTGATGAGCAGGCGCTGGGGAGTTTCCGCTGAAACTCCCTCGTGGCACATGGGGCCCACGCGTGCCTACTGTGGCCACGGCCCCAGGATTTCTTCCTTCCTCTTCCAGTCCTTCTCTCCCAGCCCTTCTTCCCTCTGTGTCTTCTGGGACCACCCTAGTGCCCAGCAGATCCCTGGGGGGGTCCAGGGCCAACTTCCTGGATGCTTCTCCCTGGGTCCCGATTCACCCAGGCCAGGCCTGGAGAAGCGCTGATGGACAGGGCCACCCGAGGGCCCTCCAGCCAGGTCTATCCCCTGGTGTGGCAGGGGAGGTGTGAGCCCCGGAAGGGCTGGCGGGAAAACCCCAGAGCTCGCAGACCAGGCTCCGGCTGATGGGAGGGGATGGGCGGGGCTGTGGCGGGTCCTTGAGAAGCAGGTGGGCACCACTGACCCTATCGCGTTCTCGGCACCAACAAGGTGGGTCGCCGGCCTCAGACCCAAACCTGACGCACCAGCAAATCAGCTCTTGCTGGAATACTTGCTGGGACCAACGGACCAGATCCTCTCTGGGCTACTGCTTAAGGACCCGGGGCCTGGGCAGAAGACTCAGAGAGGTTAAGCCACTTACAAAGAGCACACAGTTCCATTTGATGGCGAGTGGATCAGAACCCAGTCTGACTACAAAACTGGGCTTGTGGCCGCTCCTGGGCCAGGAGGAGGCAGTGGGTCTCCTGTGTGTGTGTGGGGGGGGGGGGGAAGGTTGTAGTGGGGGGCCTCACCATGAAGCTGGTCATCAACCCACACAGCCAGGGACCTGGCTGTTTAGCGACTGGACTGTAGGGGACAGGAGGGTGGTCCTGGCATTTCTTGGGGCACTGCAGGAGGCCCCACCCCCACCTACCCCTGGCGCACCTGGAAACATCCTCCCTATGATCCTTCCCCACCTAACAAGTGGAAGGTGGCACTCGGGGTCTCTCGCGGGGTCTGGGAAGAGAGCTGGGTGAACCCGCTGGTGGCAGTGACAGGCTACGGTCACAGAGCGTCCTCAGAGCCTGGCAGGGCAGGGGCTGGACAGCAGGTGTGAGTGAGTGGACACGAGCCAACCATCCACAGCCAACAAGGCAGGGATATGAACCAGTTTCCTGGAACAGAGGCTCGGAGTGGCAGGGGCATCTGCCCAGGTCAGAGCTTGTCATGACAGAGTCGGGATGCGAACCCAAGCAGCTCTGTGATGTCCACGCCCTGCCAGCCCCGCCTCGGTCCCTGGAAAGCTCATAGTGGCTCCTGCCCTGCCCCCATAGCCCGACACGAGCCCCGAACAGCAGCCAGTTGAGGGGCGGGAGTGGGGGGCTCAGCGCCAGCCTGCTGAGAAGGGAACCTGAACAGCTACTTACGAGCCACAGACAAGATCGCACACTCCTCCACTCAGTATTTTCGCATTAGTAAATCAGAAACCGCCCGTGCCCATCTCGTGAGGCTGCGGGGAGGACTGAGTCAGTGCAGGTAAAAGTACACTTAGAAGGGCCCGGCGTCCAGCTCTGGCCGAGGCCCCGCTGGCCTGATGCGCCCTTGTCCCGAGTCCACTCAGACTTAGTGGCCTTGGAGGGTGGGCCTGTAGGCGTGAGGGAGGAGAGCGGGGTCCACCCTGCCGGTCGGGCCCTGGCCAGCCTGAGGAGGAACAGACTGGGGAACAGACTGGGGAACAGTCTGGGGAACAGACACACGGGATGGGGAACATTTCTGGTCACTCCCCCAAAGAATCGGGAATGTTCCAGCTCAGGAAGGGAATGGAGCGGGGCTGTGGGCGGGGGTGGGGGGATGGGGGGGGGCGCTCAGGAGGTCTGGGTCTGTCCTTGCTGCCTCCTTAAGCCTTTGTGGAGGAGGCAGCGGTGGGTTGTGAGGATGGGGAGTAGGGGGGTAAGCGTCAAGGGACACCCCAGGAATCCCGCCGCCCCTCCCTCTCGCAGGTGGAAGATGCAGGAGACCCTCGTGCCCAGCACTCATGCTCTTTACCATCCCCTCCCCACATCATTCCTCATCAGAGCCAGCGGAGAAGCACTATCAGTGCATCGTTTTGCAGATGAGGACACTGAGGCACAGCTCCGAACGCGACGCGTCCAACTCGCACCCACGCGGGCGGGGGCAACTCAAGGACAGACCCTCCCGGGAAGCCTGGTGTGGCTGGTGACGGGCCAGCACACACAGTAGGGCTCCTCCCCCCAGCACCCTTGACTTCCCGAGTCAGCGACCCCAAAGGGGCCATACCCACGGACACTTTCTCCACTACCACTCTCCAGTTCCCTCCTC
This sequence comes from Panthera uncia, assembly GCF_023721935.1. Taxonomy (NCBI): domain Eukaryota; kingdom Metazoa; phylum Chordata; class Mammalia; order Carnivora; family Felidae; genus Panthera; species Panthera uncia. Next base: position 8,545,119 of record NC_064808.1, on the reverse strand, counting down.
AAGCCCTGGTTCTCCCTAGCTGTTTTCTGCCATACAGAGTAGCGCTTGGGTGCCCTGGGGAGGAAAAGCAGGACTGCCAGGGTGCCCGGCCCACCTCTGTACCGCGTTCCTGCCCAGCACTCCCCCAGGGGGGGAGCTGGGCACTGTGACTACCCTGGGAAGGGGCCTGAGTGGGTGGGGACATTACAGAAACCACCTACGGAGCCCGGAGAGGTCACACTTCATGGGGAGTGGCCATCAGGCAGCAGGGTTTCCAAGGCAGCCAGCGAGGTGGGAGGAAGCCTGAGCGTGGGCTCTGGGGCCAGGTCATCTGGGTTCATGGCCAGCCCCTCTCTGAGGCCCCACCCTCACTCTGAGGCCCGGGATATGCCTCACTTCCCCCCAGCTGCTACCCAGACACAAGTCCCACCCTCCGAGCCCAAGGACCTGATGCCCTGCCTTTTGAGGGCCCCAAGAAGGTCCCTTCGCATCACCCATATTCAGCCTGTCGCAAAATGGGCGAACACTCATACCCGCTTTCTTCCAATCGGTTGTTGTCTGAATGCCACGCGATAGCCGCTCTTGCCTTCTGCCCTGGCCATGCCTGCGTTTCGGAGCCCAGGTGAATGGCCACCTCTTCTGAGTGACCTTACCTGGGAGAATCATCCCACCATCTCTTCCCTTAGCCTCCTGCCTTTCTCCAGGAAGGCTCTGTCTTCCCTAGGGATCCTTTTAAATGTTTATCAGATTCCCCTGGCTTCCCTGCTCTGCCCTCCAAAGATCCCCTTAGAATAAACCAAAGTCCCGCTTCCAAGGACACAGAAGCCCGGCCAACTCCTGTCACCTCTGGACCTCGCTGCCTGCCCCCTCCCAGCCACACCATACCCTCACTGTTCCTTGAGTACCGTCCCACTTCTGAGCTTTTGCTCTAACTTCCTCCTTGAGATGTTTTGTTCGCAGCTGTATCTTCAGAGGTTAGAGCAGAGTTTGGTGGCTAGGACCTGCTCGCTGAATATCTGCTACTGGGTTTACTGATCCAATAATTGCAGAATGAACGAATGGAAAAGCCGGTGAAGTCACAGGGTAGCGTGGGGTTAAGAAGATGGGCTGTGGATTCAAATCTCAGACCCACCACTTAATTTCAAGTCACTCTGCTTTTCTGAGCCTCAGTTGTCCCATCTGTAAAGTGGGAAAAACCAGTAATGTACCTGCCTCCTAGGGGTATCCTGGGGATTAAAAGAGAGTATCCATAAGTCAAGTGCTAAACCCGGACCCTGGCACAGAGCAAGTACTCAGTACCCAGCCCTGGTATACTTCTGGTCAGCAACAGCCAGGCCTCGCCCCTCCCTGGCTGCCTCCACTAGTCTCAAGCCGCCTATGACTCTTAGAGAAACCTGGCTCGGGGCCCAGAGCACTCTCCCCAGGGTACCCAGTTTTGTATCCCAGGATGGCCACAGGCTGACTTCATGGCACAGGAACTCTGGGAATTTCCTGGCAGGAAGGCTTCTGTTGCCTGGACATGAGAACAGCTGATGGGAGGCTGGGGCTAGTGAGAGATGGCCTCAGGAACACAGCCCCGGCATGACAGCTGCCCCACCCCTACCTGCGCTCCACGGCCTGGAATGGGCGCCTGGGGGCTGGGCCTGACCACACACAGCAGTGGGCCGGTCTATAATCTGTCCATCTGTTTGCAGGACACGCACACACTTATCAGCCAGCAACGTATACCGACCAGGAAGGACTACTCCGTGGGCAGGCCTGGGGCCACCAAGTTGAAAAGGCAGGGTCCTGCCCACAGCTGGCTCACTGTCTGGCCCAGCTCTCCCCTCTTCACAGATGAGGAAACTGAGGCTCAGAGGAGTGACACCTGCTTCAAGGTCACACAGAGTCTCCACTGGCAGAGCCAGGACCGAGCCCCAGGGAGCACACAGACTGCTTCTCTGGAAATGGGCAACAGACCTTACCGGTGATGAATCAGTGAGAAACCTGCCAGATGGAGGTCTCAGGGTCAAGAGATAAGCGTCTGATGGGGTTCCCCTGTGAGAGGCGCCCAGCACCGGCCTGGGCACCAGGCAGGAAAGAACATTGAGAAATGCCCTCCGTCAGCCTTTCCTCTCGCCTGCCTCCACTCTGCCCTTCAGCTCCGAGGTTGAAATAGGCCCGAGCACGCAGCCATAGGATCCCTCAGGGGCGGCGAGGGCACAGCCAGCTGAGGGGGAGGGGCAGCGGCACCCCAACCGCCCCATACCCCGGCAGAAATGCATGCGCGTCCAACCGTGCACACGAATGCGTGCAGCGCTCACGCGCATACAGGCCTGTGCGTGGCCACCCACTTGTTGGCCCATAGTCGTCTTCAACTCCATGGCCACCACCCGGCCCGTGGACAAGTCTGTCAGTGTCTAGCCTTTCAGGAGGCTTCTGCCTCTAAACCCTTGGCTTCTTAGGGGGGAAGTGGGGAAGAGGGACCTTTCCCTTAGAGTCTTTGGAGACTGTCCAACCTGGAAGTCCTGGTAAACAGGACCTCCCGGGACAGGACACGCTCTTCTGCTGCCGAAAGTTCTGCCACTTAGGGATTCGTCTCCTGGAATCTTGAAGATTCCTGGTACCCAGTGTGGCCCATCTCGAATGTTCCACGGTCAAGGCAGAGCATCGTGGTCTCTCCAGACGAGGGACTGCTGGACCACGGGAAGGGGCTGGTGAGGAGGCTCCCCGCACAGGCTGCTCTACCACTGGGCTCCGGCCAGATGCTCGCACTGGACCGGGTCACAACCCTCCTTGGCAAGACACGTCTAGACATGGGCTGGGAAAGGGAAGTCGGGGTTCCCAAGGGTCAGTCTATTCCTGGGGTGACTGTGCTTCCCGAGGAGGCCCACCCAGCCTGGCTGGCAAAGTTCTCCCACGTGCAGCTGCCAGCGCAGGAGAGGTGAGTCACTGCCCCTCAAAGCAGTTTACAGCAGCTCTTGGGAAAGCCACAGACCTCTGGGCACTGCCCAAGCTTTACTGCCCAGCCCCCAGCCTCTGGTGGCACAGCCTTGCCAGTCCCCTGGGGACCCCACCCTACCCCTGGCACTCGGCAGAAGCAACCTGGCCTGGGGGACCCAGAACCGAGAGAAGCTCAGAGCAGCAGGGAGGGCTCACGCTTCGGGCCGGCTAGTCGGCCATGGCACACCCACCTCTGAGAGCCCCTCACTCCCCCTACAGACCCGCTCCAGCCCAGCCCCCACCCCGTCCATGGCCGGGTGTGCAGGTCCTCCGCGCAGGGACGTGGCCTCCTCAGCCCACATCAGGCCCTGGCTTGTCCATCCCAATTCTGGGTCCCGGACCAGGAGATCAAGGGTCAGCGAAGAGTAGAAAGGATGCCAGAGCGTGCAAGCAGAGCGGATCGCAGTGCCCACGACCAGGCCCCAGCGAGCTCCAGGCTCCAACCCGGCCAGCGGTGGGCTTCCTTACCGTGGCGTCCTCAGCGCCGTGGTGGCCAATGAGGCGGCTGCCCCCCGGGTGCCGTTGTGCCCAGCGGCTGATGTCGTAGACGCGACGCTCGATGACCAGCCACTTGTCGCCCGGGAGGTTGTGCGGGCGGATCTGCTCCCAGCGGAAGGTGGGCAGCGGCGCCCCCGGCTGCGCGGGCCCCCGGCCGGGCTCCCCGACGTCGCCCATGGCCCCGTGCAAAAGCCCTCGGCCCCCCCGCCCCCTGCCGGTACCTTTCCGAGGTCCGACAGAGACCCCGAGGGGAGCGAGTCGCGTCCCCGGGGGCGTCCTCCGCTGCCACCCGCTCCTCCGCGGCCCCGCCCTGCCGCTGCGGCCGCCGTACGAGCGTGCGCCTGCCCGGCTCCCGGCGCAGGGAACTTTTCCCTCCCTTATAACCGCGCTGACAGCGCTCGCCTCGCCTCCTCCCCTCGCTCGGCCCCGCCGGCCCGCCCCGCGCCCGCTCCAATCCCCGCGCAGCGCCTCGGCCTCCATTGGCTGCGCGGCTCTCCGGGCCGGCGAGGGCGGTGTCTGGGGGGGCCCGCCCCGCCCGCGGGGGCCGCGGCCACCACGCCCGGCGCTGCCGGGGGTGTCGTCCGCTCCCGGCCCCGCGGGTGGGGCGGGGGACACGGGAGAGGGACGGGGACTTTACACCCTCGGCCGGCGCCGCGCGTGCCCTCGGGGCCCAGATCTGTGCCGGCGGGGCTTGGAACGACAGTCTGCGCACACGGGGTTTCGAGCCACGCGTCCTGGAACGTTAAATCCTGAGCGCACAGAGGTGGGGACGCTACCTCGAGGCGACTGTAAACAGCTTTCCACCAATCGGGGCGCCCCAGCGGCGGGGCGACGAGGCCGCCGTCGGGGCTGAGGATCGTGGCCGGGCCAACCCGCCCCACGCGGGGCCGTCTGCGGGGGCCGTTGGAACTGCAGGGTTGGGATCCCGAAGGGTGGCCGGTGGCGTAGAAGGGGAGAAGGGGGCACCGGAGTCGGGGGCGGGGCGCTGGCATTCACGGGTGCTCTGCTGGATGGCTTGCCTGTTACAGTCCCCTTCCCCCACTTTTGGCTTAAATAAATTCAAGTCCTTTTGAGGGTGTAGGGGGCTCCCCAAATTACTTTGTGGGGTTTTTTTGTTTTTTTGTTTTTTTTTGAGATAAAGACACCTGTTCCTAAAAGCGAAGCGTTCACACTCAACGTGAAATGAAATCAGGCTGAGGTTATGTGGCAGGGTAGCGGATATCAAACTTGACCGCATCAGAATCATGGGAGAGCTTGTCATGACAGGCTGCTTGGGCTCACCCGCAGAGTGGGATTCGGCAGGGCACGTTTGAGGGCACAGAACTGCATTTGGAACGGGTTCCAAGGGTGGTGATATTGATGTGCTGGCGCAGAGAATGCACTTTGAGAACACTGAGGGTATTTCTCTGATAACTTTATTTTTTAATGTTTATTTATGTTTTGAGAGAGAGACACACACACACACACACACACACACACAGAGTGTGAGTGGGGGAGGGGCAGAGAGAGAGGGAGGCACAGAATTCGAAGCAGGCTCCAGGCTCTGAGCCGTCAGCACAGAGCCTGACTTGGGGCTCGAACCCACGAACCGTGAGATCATGCCCCCAGCTGAAGTCGCACGGCTGAACCGACTGAGCCGCCTGGGTGCCCCTGATACACTAACTTTTTATCTTGGTTTCACAGTTTGTAGGATATCATGATAGCTGGAATTTGTGGGGCAGGAGGCCAGGCTGCCAAGAAAGGCTGAAGGGGCTTCTGGGTTCTCCTTGGTACCACCAGACCTCTATTCGGTTGCCAGGACAACCGGTCAGGCCTTGGGGTCACTATGGCCCTGGATGGCCTGAGCACCGACTCCTCCTTGAACCGCTTCCCTGAGCATGTGTGCGTGTTGGGGGCCGGGTGGATAGAGGTGTGTGGCTGGCGGCTGAGGTGGGAGGTGACAGCAGAACCCTACCAGGTTTGCACAGAAGCACCAGGATAGCCGAGGCAGGCTCTTAGGGGACCTGAAGCTCCCGCACCCAAATCCAGCTCCCCCCCCCAGGGGCATGGCCCCCCCACCCCATCTTTAGCAGCCCTCCATGTTCCCCTAATGCTGACCCCTTCCCCCACCCCCCTGGTCTCAGCCATGTGCAAGGCAGCTGGGGGACTGGAGTGGGTTAGAACCTCCCCTTGCCCCAGCTGCCCCCAGAGAGGTGAGGAAGATGAAGGCCTGCACAGGGTCCCCAGGAGGTAAAGCAAAGACAGGGCTCGGGGCGGTGCCACCCTTCCAGCCACTTTCTCCCAGCAAGGAGAGAGAGGTCGTGGAGCTCCCCTGCCCCCTGTGGCTGTGGTCCCCTAAGGCCTGAACTGGGGGGGTCTCTCCCTCATAACCCAGCCAACAGCTTCCCACGTGTGATTTCTCTGCAGGCCTCGAGGCTTCCATCGGTGGCTTGACCACTCCAGGCTTCCACCCAGGGGACTTTGCAACGCTCCTAAAATCAGGGGGTCTGGGAGACCTTGAGACTCCATTATCCCAATCCCCACACCCTCCATGTCAGGGCATCTCGAAGCCTCTCAGACCACTTGGAAAGGGAGAGGCTCCACTTGGCGTTCCTGAGCTGCCATTGGGCCACCGCCAGGCCCTGGGTTTAGGCAGGGGGAGGGGAGAACTAGCTGAAAGACAAGGGAGGGTCTGGCCAGCTGCAGCATTTTGGAGGGAGGGTTTTTGTGCTTGTGCTTGAGGTTTGAGGGGAGCCCCTCGAACCACTGGCTGGCCCCTGTCCCGGCCCCTGCGGGGCCTCTCCTGGCCACGAGCTGGCACACGGGCCTCTCGTGGGACACACTCGCGTCTCCGCCCGCTGTGGAACCACCAGCCACTGTCCTAGAGCCGAGTGAGACTCGGGCAGGCCAGCGGGCAAATTTACCCCCAAAAGCTCTGGGCCTACCGGCAAGAGCAGTCACCAGGCCCAGGCACGTGCTCGGCGGCAGACACAGTTCAGAGCTTCGCAACTTGGCTTTGAGTTAAAGTTCACCACACCGTGGGCTTGGGGACCGGGCCCGGGACACAACTCTCCGGCGAAGGGTGCAGTCTGAGGGGGCCAGGGCCACAGAATCACGTACAAGCTGTGGCCCCACCGGCCACGAAAGTCTGTCCCTGACGGCGTCGCTATAGCACAGGCTCCTCCGAAGGTCCCTGAGTAAGAAGGCGGCACATAGAAGTGGCCGACGAGCGTATGAAAAGATGCTCAGCACCACCGATCATCAGAGCGCTAGACATCACGACCGCAGTGAGCTATCACCTCACAGCCATGAGGGTGGCCATTATCCAAAAACACCGACGTAGCAAGCGGTGGCAAGGGTGTGGAGAAATCGGGAACCCCCCACCCCCCCGCGCTGCCGGCAAGATGGTAAGACGGCAAAGCTACTGTGGAAGACGGTATAGAAGACACAAGTCAACAAACTGAAGACCACATATCGCCCAGCAGTCCCGCCTCTCTGTACAAATCGCCAAAGGAATCGAAAGCAAGGTCTCAAAGAGATAAGCGCGCTCTCCTATTCATCGCAGCACTATTCACGGTAGCTAACGGGTGGAAACAACCCAGATGCCCCTCAAGGGATGGGTGGGTAAAGAGAATAGTAAATCGTATGTGTTTTTTGCCACCATAAAAGACGCGAGAAAGGGGTGGGGGAGCTGCGAAGCTCATTTAGTCCCATCCTCCCAACTCACAGATGAGAAGACTGAGGCCCAGAGAGGAGCCCATCGCCCAGGTACGCGATCCTGGCAGCATTACATGAGGGCAGGCTTGGCAGATTGCAGACTGTGACACAGCAGAGCAGTGCGTAAGGCCAGCGTGTGGCTGGGCTCGGGCTCAATGGCTACGGTTGGAGCTAGCTTTTAAGAGGTGGCCACATGCACCAGGAGCACTTGGAGAGGCCCGAGTGAGTTATCTAGAAAATTCACTTAAGAGGCACAACTCCCGTACGGCCGATGTCGGTTAATCCTCTCCCGACTCCAAGAGCCAAAGCCCTGAGCCCCCTCCAGAGAGCCCCTGCGCACCCCCAGAAGCCTGAAGAGCTGGGGTGGGGGCGGCTGTAAGCAGGGGAAAACGTGGGAAGCCAACTTAGATGGAAATGCACTTCTGTCACTGCCTGACACTCGGTGTCTCCGTCTCTGGAGAACAGGCCTAATCCAGCGCCAGGCACAAGGCAGGTGTCTAGGAAAATGATGCTGGCTCTGGGGCACCCGGGTGGCGCAGTGGGTTGAGCGTCCGACTTCGGCTCGGGTCGTGATCTCGCGGTTCGTGAGTTTCAGCCCCATAAACGCTGTCTGCCTGTCAGCGTGGGGCGCGCTTCGGATGCTCCGTCCTCCTCTCTCGGTCCCTCCCCCACTGGCGCTCTCCCAAAAATAAATATTAAAAGAAAAGAAAAAAAAAAAAAAAAGGATGCCGGCTCTGGAGCTGGTCTCATCCATTCCTATCTAGGGCCACTGTTTCCTGGGTGAACTCTCAGTGCCTCGGGGGCTTTATCTGCAAAATGGGGAAACGGTACCTCCCAGGACAGCCCTGAGGGTTAAATGTGTTAGTATCAGCTACTGTTGGGAGATACTGAGGCCAGACTGCGTGTCCCTTGGTCCCTCACACGTCTCGTTGCCCACCACAACCCTCTAGGCCTGACAGGAAATCCTATCACAGGGCCAGGCAGAGCAAGTCTGGGGTGTGGGACCCGCTGCCAGGGCTCTGAAATGTTGTCCGGTGTCTCCTTGGCCCTGGGTGTGGCTTGTCCGGGGCCATGGAAGCTGGGGGCGGGGATGGGAGGAAATCTGCGAGGCTGGAGATCAAGAGGGACCAGGCTGGCGGCTGGACAGGGTGACAGGGTTCGGTGGCCTTGACAGAGTCCCGATCTGCTAGCTGAGAGGCCCTGAGGCCTCAGGCTAATCGGGGCCCCTTCAAGGTATCACCAGCCCCAGCACACATGGATTTCCGAGGCTGCTATGCCCCTCCCCCTCCCCCACTGGCCTGGACCCACACCCCTATAGGTGGGGAGGGGATGTGGAATCACAAGACACCTCTCCAGGCCCACCCTGTGACTACTTTTCCTTGCGAAGAAACCATCTAAGAGCGGGAGTGGCTGGCAAGGCCACAGCCGTCACATCCCTGCCTCCCTGCCTGCGCTGCCTGCAGACATCACCAATCGATCCCCGCACCACTGTCCTGCACTCGCCAGGCAGCCCTGAGGTTTTGACTGTGAACTCCAACCTTCCATTGGAAAGAAGCAGGGAGGGGGAGCCTGGGTGGCTCAGTGGGTTGAGCATCAGACTTCGGCTCAGATCATGATCTCACGGCCCGTGGGTTCGAGCCCCGCATCGGGTTCTGTGCTGACAGCTCAGAGCCTGGAGCCTGCAGCCTGCTTCAGACTCTGTCTCCCTCTCTCTCTGCTCCTCCCCCGCTCATGGTCTGTCTCTCCCCGTCTCTCAAAACTAAATAAACATTTAAAAAAATAATAAAATAGGCAGGGATACCAGAGGGGGATCTGCCCAAGGTGCCCCTGAGACGGCTCCACTCTCCCCACAGGAGGCCACCCCGCAGGAGAGAGGAGGTGGGGATCGGCCCTGCTAACCCACAGCCCCACGGACTGGACCGCTGGAGAAGACTCGAGTGGTACTCCCTACAGCAATCCCTTCAGGATTTGGGCCTAATCCCAAGCACGAGGGCGGGCTAGGGAAGGATTTGGTTTCATTCCTTCAGATGCCCAAGCCTTGGCCTGAGCCCCAGGGTGGAGGAGTGAAGGCGCGTGGCTGCCCAGCCTCTACCAACAAAGCCTTCCTTTATTAAATAGAGATCGTGTTACATTCCATTCAAAGGAGGAAATCGGCCACGGTGAGGGATGTGTCCAGGTTGGACCCCGGTCCTGAGTGGGCTGTGAGGGGCGAGGAGGGGCCTGCGTCCTGCCCACCCTCCCCCGGTCCTGTGTACAGGGCTTGGCGACCTCAGCCCCCACTGTCTGAACGGCCACCCACAGCTGAACACAGACACGGTGTTCTGAGGCCCTGTCTGTATTTTACTTCGGGAGCAAAGTATCCTAATCCTTCCAGTGGTGGGGGCAGGGCCTCCAGGAGCACAAGGCTCAGATGGAGGAGGGGGGGAAGGTCAAGTGCGAGGGTGGGAGGAGGGGCCCTGATCCATCTTAAGAACAGCTTGGGGTAGTTCTCAAGCAGATGGTGTGCAAGTCCTTGACAGCCCCTTGTGGCTGCACTGCCCCCACGGGAATGGGGGAGGGATGGCCACACGGGGGTGCTGGTGGCCCAGGGCTTGGGAACTGAGGTGGGAGATACCCTGGAGGTCAGGCCACCCAGTGTGAGCCCTTTCTGAGGACATCACAGCAACAAGGTGACTGCAAGCAGCAGCTCCCAGGACTGCAAAGGGGGTGCTGAGCCCCTGAGTGCGGGTCCAAGCTCCTTGGTCTTTGGTGCTTTCTTGAAAGTCTCCTGGTGGCTGTAGGGCCACTGGGGAAGGGCGAAGGGTCAGCTCATGAGGTCCTGTCCTTCCCGGGATGAAGATTTGGTACCGGCTCAGCAAGGCCTCCATGGCCTGGCCATCTGTCCATCTGCTCGGCTTCTGGCTCAGGGCTGGCGCCAGGACCCTGTCTTCCTGTCTGTCTGTGCCGGGGCAGGTGTTGGCTGTGGCTCAGAGCCCCCCTCCAGGCTCCGGCCATGCCCTAGGCCTCCTGGGGAAAGAAGCCGAGCTTGGCCAGCGACATCTCCTTCCGCAGCCTCGTGATCTCCCAGAACATCGGCTCCGCTGCAGGCAGAGAGAAGGTGGACGGCTCAGTGACAGGGTCACCTCAGGCAGATGGTCCAGCCCCCGTCCCCTAGCTTTGGGCAGGGCAGCTGGCAGGTACCCTAGGGCTCCCCGGTCCCCCAGGACAGATAACCTCAGTAAGTGGCTGGACCTCTTACAAGCGCCACGCTGAGGCCTTGCAAACTGTTGAGGGCTGAACCCACTCTGCACCGTACCAGTGGGAGAGGTGACACCACCCCTGCGGCCTGACACCCACCCACACAAGCACTCTGCCACACATTTGGTGGTGATTTCCAACCCGTATCCTTGGGGTCTCAGAGACCCCGAGCAGTCAGCAGAGCCATGGATTCAGCCCAAGATCCCCTCCAAGGCCTTGACCCCCAAGCTGGGGAGGAGAGGCTCAGACTCCAAACGGACTGGGCAGCAGGGAACTGAGTTTGGAGGAGGGGTGGGAAGCTAGACCTTGCAGAATAAGGCTGAAGGGGATAACAGGTGGATGCAGGACCAGCCCTGGCAAGAGTGAAGTGGGAGGCAGCGTTCAGTGTCAAACGACCGACGGTGAGGAGGTTACCCCCAGCGGGGAGGAGATTCACAAGGGACACCCCATCGTGCAAGGTTTCTGATGCCAGGCCGGTAACAGGGAGCCCCGGGGCCTGGGAGAGGTTGCTGGGTGGGAGAAGGCAGCCGGACCCGGCAGACCCTGGCAGGGTCCTCCCCTCTGTCAGGGCAAAGCCCAGCCGGTCGACCCCTCAGATGCTGGCCCGCCCTCTTGCTGCCCCCATCCCTCCCAGGCGCCGCCCTCGCCGGCCACCAGGGGGCGCTCACCTTCCTGCCGCACCAGGCCTTGCTGGATGTAGCGGATGTAGGTGAGGAAGTTGCACACTGCGGTGATCTGTGGACACAAGTGAAGAGGCTGTGACCTGCCAGCCCTCACGCTTAGGGTCCCCCCAAGAGCCAGGGCAGGTCGGAGACCCGAGCCACAAATCCCACGTCCTATCAACGCTAGATAACGAATGCTCCCTGAGTGGCACAGGACCGGGCTCTCAAATTTAATTGCCAACAGTGGTATTAGTCCTGCTCCTGGGAAGAACAATAGCAGCAGCTAACGTTTAACCCGGTACGCGTATCCGAGTGAGGCAGACATGGGTATCATCCCCAGTTGACCCAGGAGGAAAGCAGAGACTCCAAGAATGAAGCCACCGGACAGCAATTATAGAGGTCACGAAACAGTCAGTGGCTGAGCTGGAAGACGAAACCAGGTGGCTCGGCCTAGAAACCACACTCGTCCCCAGGCAGGCCTGCCTGCTCTGGGCGCTGGAGGCCCCGGCCAGCCAGGCCTTGGCCCAGTGCTCCTGGTAATGCCAGGCGGGACAGGGGGATCCGGAGCTGCTCACCGGGGCTGCCCTGGATCCCCAGGCCTGAAGTTCCCAGCTTGGCCTGAGGCCTGCCCCATGCCGGGCCCTGTGCTGGGCACCGCGGACCCCAAGTTGGCCCTTCCACGAAGACTCACATACCGCAGAGAGGGTGCTGCTGGTACCCTGCCCAGGCCCCTTCCCCAGGCTGGGGCCCCCTCTCCCCACTACTGAGAGGGTCGTCCACTAATGGCGCCTAGGTGCCCCTCCGTCCCCCCGTCCCCTGCATGCCACAGCCAGTGACTGGCCCGCATGCGGTGTATAAAAGGTCAGCCCCCTTGCCTCAGGGTGGAACCCACTCTGGGCTCCAGGGCCCCCACGGATCAGATTGCAGCCAGACTCCAGCTGAGGCCGGACACTCCTCTGCCCACCCTATTCCGCATTCATGCCTCCTAAGAATAGCATAAAATCTTCGTCCGGGGCTTAGCTTCTAGGGAACTCAGCCTAAGAAAGGGCAGAGGGTAGCTGGCAGCTGTGCCCACGGAAGCCTGTACTGAATGTCTGGCGCCCGGGGGCAGGGACGTCAAGCGTGTGGGAGCCCACAGGGTCCAGAGTTGCAGGGAGAGGACAACACCCCTGGGCCCTCAACCACGTAGGAATCCTGGCCAGCAGGACAAAGCAGGCGCAGGGGGGTCAGGGCAGAGGTCGGTGCAGGAGAAGCTTGTGGGCCAGGCCGTGGTGTTTCCCAGTGGCCAGCGGGCCCCCACAGGAGGCTGGTGAGCAAGGTGTGGCACCGAGCAGTGAGGTTCTCTCCCCAGGGCTCCACTTTGGGGACACAAATCTCTTCTCCCTGTGGATTCCACACTCCTTGGTCTCTTCAGAGTGTGGGGACCACATCCTGAAACTTCACACCCTTCTCGTCTCCCATCCCAGCTCTGCCCAACGCAGAGACATAGGAGGCCTGGAAGAAACAAGGTTCTAGAGGTAGCTTTGCCAGGCACGGAATGTCTGGCGCAGATCCTTCTGGTGAGCCCTGGTGGGGATCAGGAAAATGCCACCGGACAGGGCTCTGGGCACAGATGCGTGGGGCGGAGGCTGCAGCGAAGGGGGACTGGGTTCAGAATGGGGAGCCTCCGGGTCTAGGCTATACCCCCTCCTAAGGCATAGACTCCCCATATACAAATGGGGGCTCAGCTCACTGCCGTGGGGGTGGCCAAGACAACACATTGGATGCCCTGCGGGAGCTGTCGTAACCGAACAAGCTGCCCAGCAGTGGGGCCATCTGTCCACTCTGATCCCTGTGAGGAGCCTCTAGTAGGTTGAGGGCAGGAGATGGTTCCTAAAGGAGGACCCACCCACCCTGTGTCACCTTTGTACCAAGCTTCAGAACCTTCTCACACATTCTCTTTGGCTCCTTGCAGTCCTGTTCACAGTCTGTGAGGGGACAGAGGAACGAGGACCACCCGACCCCTGCCCCCAGCTCAGTGAGGTCCACTGACGCAGCCTGGGCCACTTGGCACGTGAGGACGGAAGCTGGGATTCCCGGAGCCCTCGTGGCACCTGCCACGGACAGTCAGGCTCGAGTAACAGACGTGCCTCAGAACGTTCTCAAGAGCCTGGGGCCAGAGCCTGAGCTGGGAGTCAGGAGCCTGGAACTTTAACCCGAACTCTAATGTCACTCCCATGGTTAGGTTTCGGCCGGCACACAGGTCCCTCAGTCCTTCACCCCTAGGCACTGAGTCTTGCCAATGGCCACGGGAGCTCAGAAGAGGACCACTATCCCCAGGAAGGAAGCAGCCAGCCAACCCCTTGACTGGAGCCTCTGACACCCTGAGCAGAAGATTCAGCTAAGCTGGGCTGACTCCTGCCCCAGGGAGACCGTGATGATAAACAGGTGTTGTTTTAAGCCACTAAGTTTATGGTCATTTGTTTTGTGGTAATGACAAACTAATTCACCAGGCTCGGCTGTGTGGCCCCAGTCAGTCTCTGTACCTCTCTGAGCCTGTGCCCTGCTCTGCAGATCAAGGTTGTGCTCCCAGGCCTGGAGCCCGGAGCCCCAGCCCAATGTGCCCCTGAGAAGCCAAGTGACACTCCCACTGGATGACTTACCCTGGCCCGGGAGGACGGTGAGATGTAGTAGTGATTCTCTGAGTCCCCAAGCCGGATTCGGTGGCGACAGGCACGAGCCAGCCCGCTCAGGGCACAGGTACTAGAGGAAAGCAGAGGGGGCCTTGGAGGCTGGCTGAGGCTTGCCCACCCAGCTCACGCAGGCAGGACGCAGCAGCCAGAAAGATGCACAGAGGGAGGGAGAGGCAAACAGACACGGCGGGGTGGGACCTGGCAGCCCCTCCCTCGACCCCAGCTTCCCAAGGAGCCCAGGGCCAGGCCAAGGAAGGGGCAGCCCTAGAAGTCCCTGGGATAGATCTCGGAACTAAGCTGGATCCCACCCCTAAAGCCCTCACCTCGCCACTGTTGGGCAGGAGAGTTCAGTCAACCTCATGCCGGGTGTACCAAAGCTCCACTCTCTGCAGTCCCCCTACTTTATCGGGGCCCTCAGACTCAGTGATGCCTTCCCCAACTAAACAAGAGTCTTCTCTCTCCTCCACTCTGTCACCAAGTCCCCAGGCTAGGTCACGCAAGGGGCCTTTTGCCTGGATCCTCTCAGCTCCACGTTACAGCCAGGGGCTCCTCCAAAAGCCCGTATGTAGCCCAGCATCTTTCCCCGCTGCTTTGCTACTGCCCAGGAAACCGTTATGGAGAATCCAGAGCAGAGGAAGGTTAAGTAGGCTCCTGGGGTGCGGGACTTATCAGTGCCTTTGCTGCCTCCAGATTCACTGTGACTCTGATTGGACTTGGCAACCCTCTTTTCAGGGTACATCTATTGATGAGCTTGTGAAATGCTGGCGTAGTGGGTCAAAGCCCAAACTTCATTCAAGGCCCTTTACACTCTGGCCCTCCTGTGTGGCCTCAGCCCCAACTCCCTACCCACGCCACCGCTCTGCAAACCCAGTGATGCTTCCATTCATACCGTGGCCTCTCACACCTTCACTCATGTTGTCCCCTCTGCCTGCAAGGCACATCCCTACTTGGCAAACTGCCACTCATCCTTCAAAATGGCTCAAATATTCCCATGAGTGACAAGACTCTCCCCAAGGGGCCTCCCTGGCAGGTCAAATCCTGGGCTGCCAAGGGAAAATGCTCCCTGTCTCTGCCCCTTGCTCTACCAAGGCTATTTTGTTCTGCTGCGAGCCCTGCTCGATGCCAGCTGAGTAGCAGGAAAGCCAAGACATGAGGGCTGTTTGGTTATTTATTAGCAGAAGGGGAGCCAAGAAATGACTTCACTTACATGTCAGTCGGGGCCCAGAGCCCATTGTGGGAGAGAGAGTTGGGGGTGGGAGAGGGATGTCTGCCAGGCTGGGAAGAGGGAGACTCCAGCTCCCAGACCCCCCTGGATGGCCTGGGGGTCCGTGACTAAAGGCAGGAACTTCTGCCAAAGAGTCCTCCCCGCACAGGGCGGGGGGGGGGGGGGGAGAGGGGGGGGGTGATGGCAGCCACCGTGCTTTTGCACTCTAGCCCACCCCCCGCCCCTGCTCCTCTCGGGTCCCACACCCGGACCCTCCGCAGGCAGGCCTGAGGCTCAATCCCTGGCCACCCCCTCGGCAGAGCTCAAGGCTAGGTGTGGCTCTCTCAAGTGCGCAAGGAAGGGTGAAGGGCGCTGAACGTACTTGGTGCTGCCACACTCCACCGCGGCCACCTTCGCGGTGGGCGGCGTCTGCGAAGCCACGGGTTCGATGGTGAGCGTGTTGTCCTCCACGGCGGCCCGTACCAGCGCCGAGAGCTGCAACAAAGCGGGGCAGCAGGTGGAGCAGTGAGGGGCTGACCTCTGGCTGAGGCGCTGGGCCCCGGGCCGGCCGCCCTCTGCCCTGCCTCACCTCCTGCATGGTGAAGTCCAGGCAGGGGCCCACGTCCTCCCGGTACACCCTTTCAAGGAAGGGGCAGGTCTTGTCCAGGGTGGGGGATTCCCTCCAGGCCTGGAACTCTGCGAACAGGGTCGTGTCCACCTGTGGGGGAGGGTGAGCGGGGTGCAGCGGTCAAGGCGCTGGGTGGGGGGGAGGGGCAGCATGGCCAGGAAGGGCAGAGCCCACAGCGGTGGGGAGGCGGGGAGGTTGCGGGACGGGCCCCAGCCTGCCGGTGAGTCTGTCCCCAGCGGCCAGGCGGGGAAGCCGAGTCCCGAGGAAGGACGGCCTCCTTCCTTTCGCCCCAAAGACCTCAGAACTCAAGCTTGCACATCCAGGTGTGCTTTTAGCTTCCTGCCTCTACTTGGGTCCAGGGCCCCTTCCTGAAGACCCTCACTGCCTCGTGGAGGGGGAGAAGTTGAAAAGTGGCCCCGCGGGACCCCCGCCCCCCTCCCCGTACACACAGGTACCACGGCACACACAGACACAGGCACACAGAGGGAACACACGCGGGCCACCTGCTCTGGAGAGGCCACCCGCTGGCCGCCCTGGGGCACGTGCAGTGTGAGTGAGGCTGGGGGTGGGGGACGGAGGGGCGGCCCCTCTCTGCGGCCATTACCTGTCGGGAAAAGGAGAGAGAGGTAGCGGAGGTGGAGGTGGGGGCCGTGGGCGGCTCCCCAGGTAGGAGCTGCCAAGCCGGCTCGTAGGTGAGGTGAACAGCCTTGCTGGGGACCACGCAGAGGAGCAGGGAGAGGAGGGGGGCCAGCCCGGGCTGGGTGGGCAGGGCAGACGGACGGACAGACAGACAGGTGCACAGAGACAGACGGGAGGAAGGAGATGTTAGTGTTCAGTCGGAAGCTGAGAGCTCAGAAGTGGGGGGAGGGGGAGAGGCCTGGCCCGCACCTGCTCCCTGGAGGCTCCAGAGACATAGGGCAGGAGCGGGCTGGGGGCTGCCTTGGTGTCAAAGACCACAGGAAACAGAATCCCACGACAGCCCTTGTAGGGCTCGCCCGGTGCAGCCCTGAGCCGAGCTCCTGACATCCAGGTCTCGTCAGCGCCCCATAGCCCCCAGGAGGCCCTACTTTTGTGAGGAAACTGAGGCTCTGACGGGTGACCTCACTCGCCGAAGGACCTGTGGCCAAGGACCTGTGGCCGCTGCCCAGCCTGGACCAAGCAGTCCATGCACCCAGCCGGGCAGGGAGGGAGACAGCTCCCAAATGCTATGCTTGTCTAGGCACCGGAGCCAGAAGGTGTCGAAGACCCTCGAGTCCAGGGATGTCCCAAGACGGTCTTGGGCGTCAGGGCTGTGAGCGCCCAGGGTCCAAGCAGCCTGTCCCCAGAGGCCCAGCAGTGGCCTCCTTAGGCTGAGGCCTCCTTGTGTCTCCAAGCAGAACTCCCCCATCCCCCCACCCAAGGCAGGCCCTCAGGCCAAGGCCAGCCTCAGGCGCACAGAACATCACCTACTGCTTAGAGGGGCTTGGAGGGCCTATCAGGGTCCCCACGTGGTACACCCAGAGGCCGAGGCCCAAACCTCCTATCACAGAAACCTGCCCAGCTCTCCCAGAGGACACAGAGGCCCAGACAGGGCAGGCCAGGCTCCAGGTCACACTGTGAGGGGTCAGGCCTCTCCACTGGGCCCCACTGCCTGGCGGACTTTGGGCACTGTCTCCCTGTCCCGCATCCACCACCGCCCGCCCGCCCGCCACCCCTCACCTCTTTGCCCTCCTTGTCCGGGGTGAGGGTATGTCCGGCAGCGGGGCACACGGCGGGGCAGAGGGTGCTGCTAGTGCTCTTATGGCGCAAGTGGCCCTTGCGGGGCCCGGCCTTGGTGGGGCTCAGCAGCTGTGGGTGGAGCTCGCGGTTGGGAGAGGCCGGTGTGGACGTGAGGACCAGTGTCTTCAAGGCTGTCACCTCCGCCTGCAGCATGTCGATCTGGCCGGGGTGAGGTGGACGTCAACCTTAGTCCAGGGCTAACGCTGCCCAGGCTGCCCCGGCCTGCCGCCCCGGCTCAGGACAGCCTGTCCCGGCAGTGACTAGTACCCGACCCCTGCTGTTACCCTTGGAATGGCCTTTGAAGGGGGGACTGACACACCCATTTCACAGCTAAGGAAACTGAGGCTCAGAGAGGAAACGCGGCCTGCCTGAGGTCACACCGTACGCCAGGGCTCTGTGACGCGCACCCGTCTGGGGGCTGGCCGGGCCTCCCACTGAGGGGCCCTCAGGAGCCAGGAACCACACAGCCCTCGCATTTTACAGATGTGCAAATAGACTCCAAGAGAGGAAGCTACCTGCCCAGGCTCCCGTAGCCAGACTGGGGTTTCTGCTTTGTAAAGGGCGTATGGAAGGAGGCAGGAGAAATTGCACTGCCCACGGGATCCTCCCTGCCCTGGTGAGGCCCCGCAAAGGTCTCTGGTGCGGTGCGAACGCTGCTCGAGTCCCCGGGGAGCTGTGTCGTCTCAGACACCTCTGCCTCGACGTCCTGGGCCGTGGTCTAACCATCCCCGCCACCCACGAGAACACGCCGGGGTCCCACCGGGTGGCGAAAGCCCAGCGCTCTCGGGGGCTGGCGGGGCGGGCAGGGCGGGAGCTCTGGGTGTGGCTCGAAGCCCGTGGGGCCCTCACCTTGCCCCGTGCCTCCTTCAGCTGCTTTTCCGACGCTGCCTGCTTCATGTTGGCTGCTCGCACCATCTTGTGGGCTTCCTGGGAAGAAGGCAGGCTCCGCGTGAGTGCAGAGGGGCCTGCGGACACCCGGCAGCCGCCTTCCCCAACCTGCAACCACCCCCCCCCCGCCCCCGCCAAGCCGGCCACCACACCTCAAACAGGCTGGCTGTCAGCTCCTCCAGCTCCCGTTCCAGCTGCTCCCGCACCCTGGACAGCCGCTCACACTCCTCGTCCTTCAGCTTCAGCTCCTGGGGAGGGGGAGGGGTTCCAGGTGGGTGGCCGTGAGCCCCACAGGGGCCCCGGGCCTGGTATGGAGGGGACCGGGCACCCCGCTTCCCCCCACCCGCCCCGATCAGGCTCCATTGCCAGGGTCATCTTACGTGGGCCTCTGGGCCCTGACCGCCCTTCCTCTGTTGTCCTACAGTTTATGATGCATTTTCCATTTAGCTTGTGGCATGTTGAAGCCCCACCCGCCGGTCTATTAGAGCTTAGGACAGGCTTTCAGAGAAGTCAAGACTTCTAGAAGTCCTTCAAAAGTCACAAGCAGAACTCTCTTCTGTGCTTCCCTCACGCCCAGCACAGGCCTCCGCGCAGCCGGCCCTGGCAGGTGCACGATCTCTCTGGGTGCCCAGGGAGAGCCCACAGCTCCTCCAGACGGGCCCCTCGTCCCCGCAGCCCCTCCCGCTGCCCTCTGAGCCCCCACCTTCTGGGCTTTGTGAAGCTCCTCCTTCAGGAACTCTGAGCCCTTCTCGCGGATCTCCATGGAAGAGCTTCGCAGGCGGAGCACGTCCAGCGGGGCGGCCACAGGGCCCTCCTCACCTTGGGCCTCCTCCCCTCCAGGGGTCTCCGCCAGGCCTCTTGGGGACTCCGTTCTGTGGCTTTTGCAGGGGCCCACGCTCTTCCAGGGGACGGGGACAGCCTCAAGGGGCGGCGGGTGGCCCTCGTCTGGGTGGGGCTGGCTGCGAGGCAAACAGCAAATACAGGGTGGGGTCCTGAGACCCAGAGCTGAGCCCAGGCACCAACCCTGGACAGCGCACCTGCCACTCCCGGCCTACTCTGTAAAATAGGGACTCTACCCATGAGGCTGTCAAGGGCAGAAGGACCAAACATGAGGTCACCTGGGGGCAAAGCCACGACTCACTCACCTTTGTCAACCACCCTCTCCAGCTGAGGGCCTAGGGCTGAGCTTGGCACACAGTAGGTGCTCAGTTTATCTGTCCAGCAGAAGACTGGAAATGCATCAGTGCTGAGAATCTGAGTTTCCACTTCTTCAAAGTGGGGACGATCCCAATGGCCCTACCTCCAGGGTCACTGGATGGATGTGACCTGCATAAAACCTTGGCACCCAGGAGGCACTTAAATGGGAACCGCCTTCTTGGCTATCGGTAATGCAAATTTTATGCAAATTATACCCCATTTAGGGTGGCGGGGAGAGGAAGGACCCAGCCAGGGCAGGCATTGCTGAGGTAGGAAAGTTCTGCCAAATAGCCCAGGCCGGGCGGACTGTCTTCCTGCTCCCTGTGGGGAGCAGTCTGGGCTCTCTCCGCTGGTCTGCCTTGTGAGCTCAGGCAAACACCCTTCTCTGGGCCTCAGGATCCTTCTCTCCCTGAAGTTGAAGACCCTAGAGGTAGTGAGGGGGCCATCAGCCTCTGTCCCCCACCCCCCACTGTCCATCCACACCCCTCACTTTGCAACAGACCCTGGGGAGGGAGGGAGGCAGGAAGGGAGAGGGCCCGGCCGGCACTGGTTTGTGCCAAGACAGCACCTCTGGACTCGCTCAGTCAGCAAAAGCTGGCAGCTCCTGAGCCAGCAGCTTCTGAGCCTCGGTGGCTGGGCTGAGGGTGAGTGGCTGGGCCAGGCCACTGATAACAGTGGGGAAGTGGAGGGGAGGGGGCTCGGCGGGGCCCACACAGGAGTGAGGAAAGACGAGGCCAAGGGGTCGTGAGACTCAGGATTGCTGAGGGGAAAGTGTGAAAGGCAAGACTGGGGATCAGCTGCTCCTCCCTGTCATGTGGACCCCGGCACGGTCACCAAGCAGCCCCTGAACGTCGGTGACCCTCCCAGGTAACACAAAGGGGCTGGGGACCCAGGGACCCCCGCAATGAGCCCATTCCCAGCCCTTCACGTGGCCCTGTCCAGGCACCTAGTTTGGCCTGCCCTAGGCTTTGGAACTGGCCCAGAGTGTGGCCTCATGGTTCCTTGGCTGAGTCCTGCCTGGCAGGGACCGGGGACTGATAGATGAAGTGGGAAAACACATCTGTCACTCCATCAACAGCGTTTATGCCAATGATCTTTCCTAATACCCTTGGGGGTGGGGGACAGTCTCGTTGGCAAGGGGTCCCTGAGGCTTGAGGAGGGGCTATGGCAGCACTATGGCGGCCCTGGGCTGGGGTCCGCACCCAGGGGACTCCCACCATGCCAGATGCTGGGATACTCTGCCCATGCCCTCTCATTTAGGGCTCTCAGTAGCATTTGTGGGACTGTCCCCATCCCACAGATGAGGGACAGAGTCTACAGAAGTGTAGAACTTGCCCGGGCTCACACAGCTGGTGGGTGGCTGTGCAGGATGGGCAGCCAGGTCTTTGGCCTGAAGCCCCCACCGGGGGGGGGGGGGGGGGGGAGTATGAAATTACTGCATCAGCCTCAGGGTCAAGGTCTACAAGGCCCCGGGTGGACTCAGGAGACGACTCCCTGCCGCAGCAGGGAAATGTGACCCAATTCTGGCCCGACCAACTTCTCAGCCTCTGCTCGGGCCCAGACACTGCCTCCCAGGAGGGCAAAGCCAGGGTCCATGCCAGGCTCTGAGCTGGGGTATGCGCCAGCCCCTGCGAATGTCACCAGAGTTCTCTGAAGCTGCTTCCCACCTGTGGGACGGGGGTAACGACCTACAGTCACTGGAGAAGCACCATGTAAAGACCGTGCCGTCTGTGGCCACATTTGGCAGATACCCCTACTGTGCCTGCCCGGGCTCTGGGTCCCGCGGCTGAAACCGCAGGCCTCAGGGAGGTCCTTCCCGCTGAGAGTCTGGAGGCCCCGGGCCCAGTGCCCATTTCTTCAGGTGAGAGACGATGGCCATAGTCACTCAGGCTTGGGGGTGGGGGGGGCGGGTGGCAGACCCCAACTCGAGGACTGCACATTTCAACAGGATGGGCGAGAACTGTGGGCCAAGGGTGGGGGTGACCCAGGCAGGATTCCAGGTTTCAGACACCCAGCCCCAGTGCCTTTCCCTCTGCAAGGACCACCCCACACATCAGCCATGTTCCCGCCGAGGAGAAAAAGACCTCCAGCCCCTCCCACGAGGGCCACCAGTGTGGTCTGGGCCCCGGGCCCGAGTGAAAGACACTAACTCTCCTGCTGGCCCCAAGGGCATGGGCTGGGGTTATGGCTGGACTGCCCCCCATTAGTTTCCCAACAGGCTCTCACTTCAGCCCCCTACCGGGAAGGATGGGGGCCCTCTTTTGCAGCCAGAGGCAACAGTGGCCTCCCCACTACCCATCTCCCATCTTCCCTGCCCCCAGCTTCCCCAGTGAAAAAGCCCAACTCAAAAAATCCTAATGGCTGAAAGCATATGAAGAACACATCCACCCCGTAGTCACGAACCACCCAATGCCGGGGCCAGGGGTTCAGGAAAGACACCCCCCCCCCCACCTCGGTACTGGAAGGGATGCTTGAATCTGTAGGCCCTCCCCTCACACTTCTAGGCTGTGAGGCGACTCAGAAATTTCAGGAGGGGCCCTAGGCCCCACAGGTCCAGCCCCAGCTTCACACACTTCAGCATCCCAAACCAAAGGCTGGCAAACCTCAAAGGGACCACCTGCACTCCTTGGGCAGGCACGGGCTACCACACCGCACCCCCTCCCCGCCCCTCAACCCTGGTCCACGGCCCTCTGTTGGAACCTTTTCAGTCCCCATTCCCGGCAGAAACAGAGTCCAGCATCCACAATACGCTGCAGGGGCCCCTGGGAAGGGGTTAGAGGCAGGAGATAGTAAGAGTCAAGGTCAGAGGAAAGTGGGAGCATCCAACACCCTCCATCCTGAACCGGCTCCACTGCCCGGAGCCCACGACAGTTTATACAGGAAAGGCCCCACTGGGTCACTTCCCCAGGAAACACACAAGGGGGTGGGGGTGCAGTAATGCAATCCTCACCCCCGCCAATCCTGCCCTAGGCCAGCCAGCATGGCTTTGTCTCCATCCACAAAACATGGCAAAATGAGAATCAGGTCCCCTGGATCCTATGGTCTTCAGTCACCCGGAAACCCCCACTGGACCAGGAGGGCCTGTGCAGAGGTCACTCCCAGGGGCCAGGAGGGCCCAGCGAGGATCCTGCGTACCTCTTCCCATCTCCAGCCCAACCGGCCTGCCATGAGGTCTTTCTGCCCCGAGGTCTCTCCCTGTCCACTGACCAGGGCCCAGGTCACCTCTTTGAATTAAAGATCCCTGTGCTGATGGGCATGACAGGTTCATTAAAGAAGCTGGAAGGAGCTGGTTAGGGAGGCTCTGGAATTGGAGGGAGCAGAGCTGGGACCACCGGGACACAATGGGACCGCTAGCCTCTGCCCCGGGGCCAACAGGGCGGCTTCGGCTGATCCGGTCTACAGGGTGGTGCCACGGCACAGGGGCCCAGTTCAGACTCGTGCTCATGCACCCACAGGTGTTCCCATAAGCCCTGAGAGCACCGAGGCTGACAGCCAGGTGACTCCGGTCTGGGGGCCGCGGGAGGTCCCAGGAAAGGCTTCCTGCAGAGGCTCCCCGACTGGCCAGCAAGCCCGGCCAGGCTGAGCTGACAGAGAGGGGCTAAGCCCACAGCTCCAAACCGTCAAGCCGTGTTCGAGTCCCAACCTCATGATGCCGCGGCAGGGAGATGCTCTCCCTAGCCCGCTTTGGACGATGAGGCACGTGATGTTCAGAGAGGGGTGGCGACCTGACAGGAACAGACAGCCAAAAAGTGACAGGGTGGGAACTGAACCCAGAGTCCCAGCTCTATCGCATCATGTGACGCGTCAGCCGGAAAAATCCAGACGGGAGGAAAGATGAATGGTGGTTTTGGAGAAGTGGGGCGGGATGCAGATGGGGTTTGAGGAAGTCTGTGGGCCGGGAGGGGGCTGTGCACAGGCCACACAGACACAAAAGACTCAGGGCTGGGGGGACTGTGGCACGACCTGGGGCTGGAGAGAGGGACAGGGGAAAAAACAAAACAAAACAAAACTGCAGTGCCTAGGGCCAGAGAGCCAGCCTGGAGGTCTGAGGAGCAGCCACTGCCAGGGTTGAGAAGGGATGGTTCCAGAAGAATAGGACAACGGTGTCATATATTTCATACATAGGAACAGGAGGCCAGGCCTGCAAACAGAGTGGGACCCCAGCGTGGGGTGGGGGGCGGGGAGAGAAGGTGCAAGGGGGAAACAGAGCGGGAGGGCGGAGGTCAGCAACAGCCTCGGGATGGAAAGCAGGGAGGTTGGACGCCTGAACCCGGTGGACCAGACCAAGCAAACCGTTCCCCGCCACAGCCCCTGGGCTGCCAACCCGGTCCCAGCCCAGACAGGAAATCCAGCCCCGTGTCTCCACTGGGAGCCAACACAAGGCCTGGGAGGGTGGGCGCCGAGCAAGGGGGCACACAGCACATGCCTCACATCCTCCTGCTTAGTCCTAGAAGAATCTGACGCCCTATGACCTTGAAAGTCCAATACATATATAGTGAGCGCCCATCGTGTGCTGGGCACCCCACCGGCCCCGATCCACCCAATCTGCATGACTGCACACGGAGCCCCCTTCGCACCACATTCTAACTCATTTTGCTGCCCCTCCTCCACCACCCTATTGGGCACAAATCCTGGGCAGACCTGGGGAGAGTCTAGGACAAGCAGGATTCTCATGAGGGTCTGAGCTCCACACAAGTGCAGGAAATATAGCTCCACCGGTTGAGGGGGCAGGGGCTGGTGGGGGGCCGGGGTTAGTTAGATCCAGGAGAGCTCCCCCGGAAGGAGCAGCTGGGAAAGGTGAATGACTGCTTCCCAGGGAGGAGGCCCACCCTCCTGCTCCTGAAGCCCCCAGGCCATACTTCGGAGGAAGTCTGAGACTGTAGACCCCTGTGACCTCGGCCCAACCGGCAGGGGCTCACCGATCCAAGCCCCGTAGGGTAATCAACACTCAGAGCAGTTAAGTGACCTGCTCAAGGCCACACAGCCTATGTGCAGCCCTGGAGCGCCTACCCCCCCCCCCCCCCCCGGCCAGGGTCCTGCCTGCTAGGACACAGTCCTCCATCCCTGGGAGGTTGGGGGGTCTTGTTTCATTCCTGAGGGGTCAGTCAGAGACTGGCCCTCCCTAGAGAGAAGTATGATTGGCCCCATCTGTCAGATAGGGAAACTGAGACCAGGGGGCTAGACCAATGGCATGTGGCCGCTTAGCGGCAGAAAACTAGCCCAGAACTCAATTTCTGGTCTTTGCTGACCGAGCCCCAAGTGCCCAGCACCACGTCAGCCGCAGATATACCCAAGATGCTGTCCTCACCGCCTCAGAGCAGGCTTGGCCACCAAGACTGGGGACGTGGGAAACTGTGGGAAAGGGGGAGGGGAGTATCCCGGTTATGGGGGAGCTGCCTCTGGGTTCAGAGTTCAGGGCTCCTGCTCACGGAGTCCCCAGGAAGAGGGCCTGCCTGAGCTCCTGCAGAGTCCTGCCCCTGCCACCCACCCTAGGAGAGCAGCCCTGGGTCTGGGGCCAAGGGGGCGAACTGGCACCAGGACCCAGCCATCAACAGCTGCTATTCCTCACCTACCGATGAGAAAACGAAACCCCAGGGACATTGACAGCTTAGCCAGGGCCACTGACTCCTGATCCCCGACTCATACTCTAGAATGAGGGCCCAAATATATACCTACCCAGACTGCCATGAGCCACTGGAGGCCACAAGCCCAAGCAGCTCAGTCAGACTTACGTGGGCAAGTGTGACCCCAAGCAGGGTCCCTTCCAGCTCCTGCTGGGGTCTGGATGAGTTTCCAGGACACCAGACCCCCCGTGGGTGCTGGCAGCTTGGCCCCTGATCCTTCTTCAGTCCCTGCCTCCAATATCCAAGTGGGGGGAGGGGGGTCCATAAAAATGCAGTGCTCAGGGGAACCCCAAAACTCTGCCTCTCATTTCCAGTTCCAGCTCCTCCTTCTGCCCCCTATGCTTTCCATCTGCATTTATAAAGCACCTGCTAGGTGCTCTGTACCTGAAGCCCTAGGGGTCCAAACGTACATGCAAAAGGTGAGCTATATTGAGGATCATGGCGTGGGGAGGTCAGCTTGGCAGCCTGGTTCATCCAGAAGGCTCTTGGAAATCTGGCAGGGAGGCCGGACTAGGGGTCTTCTCCAAGACCTGGAGTCTTTTGGACTTTGTCTTTAAAGAGAGCGTCTATCTGTTGATGGCTCCCAGCCCTGTCTGTCTGGCCCTGGCCTGGATGCCTCCAGGGAAGGGCACTCTGGGCCTGGATCACGCCTGGATCACCTGCTCATTTCATCCAGAGACCCAGAGAAGTGAGGCCATACGCTCAAGATCACACAGCAACTCAGCGACTGTGTTTTGCCTGGGTGGCCCCAACACGTGGGGTCACAAGCTTCTTCCAGACTAGGCTGCCCCTTAAACACAGTTAACCTCAGGCAAGGATTGCGCTAATCTCACCAGGTTCCACATTAACCACTTTTTCCGGAAACTCACTCTTCTTGGGCGGGGTGGGGGTGGTAGTGGTCATGGTGCGGTGACTACTACGTTTCCAAAGAACACACAGGCTCCGCTTCAACTTTCGCCCTTTAAGAGTCTCACCCCTCTCCACACCTCACCCCTACCAGGAGCCCTTTCTCTCAGCACCCCCTGCTGGGGACAAAGCCCCACAACTCCCTAGCATCTCCAGCTCCAGCTTTGCTGGGCGCATCGAGTAAAGTGGACCCAGCCCACATTAGAAACCTCTCCAACCTGCCAGTCTCCCGAGAGGCTTCCCTCACTCCCCAGCTGTGGCTGGGAAGGGGCCCTGTCCTGGGACCACCCAGTTGGCCCAGTTCTTGACAGGAATACAACCCACCCCACTCTGGCCACATCTCTTCCAGGACCTGGCCTTTCCAGGCTATGGGGAAGAGGAAGTGTTTGCCCAAGTTCCTGACAAGACCACAGGCTTTCTGCACGGCCAGGGCAGGGGTCCCACGCCAGGTGGGCCAGAGACTGGGATCACCCCTGACAGCCAATAAACAGTCACGGGGACTGGGGCCACGAAGCCGGGCCCCACGGCTGTGCCGCCCTCCTTCAGCCCGCAGGGAGGTCCCACCCCACACCTCCGAGCCAGGCCGGAGCCAGCAGCCCCAGATGGAGCTCCATCAACTTACTAGCGACCTTGGCAGAGACCCGGCCCCCTTTCCCCCACTGCACTGCTTTCCAAAGGTTCATCCAGGCTTGGGGGCCCCCTCCTCCAGGCGCGCCCCCCAGACTTACTCTGGTTTGCACCCCCCGCTGCCTCCCTCCTCACTGGCGCTCCAGAGGAGCTAGGAATTGGCGCCGTCCCGCCGGGGAAGGTCTGCCGCCCACCCTTCACAGTCCCCACCCTCCCGGAGACCCCCGACCGCCCCCCGCCGGGTGTCCTTCCACCTCCGCCCCGAGTTGGCTCGCCCGTCCTCGGGCCACAGGGGGCCCCTCTCCGCCGCGGGCAGGGGGCACACACGGCAGGGACCCCCACCCCCGGGGGGCTGCCGCGGCCCGAGCCGGCGCGGTGCGGCGAGCGCGCGCGGACCTACCCGCTCCACATCCCGGCGCCGCCGCGAGCTCCCTGCGCCGCCCGGCGCCGCGTCCCCGCCCGCCGCCTGTCAGTCCCTCCCGCAGCCCCGCCGGCCGCGCGGCCCCCCGGCCCAGCCCGCCCCTGCCCTCCGCGGGTCACGTGGCCGAGGGGGTGGCCCGAGGACACGTGCCCGGCCCCGCCCCTCCGCCGGCCGCGCGCCCCGGGACGGTGCGCCCGCGGGAGCCGAGGGGGGGGGAGGAGCCCGGTGTCGGCGCCCTGCGCCTCGCGCCGCGCTCCGCAGCCCGCGGCCCACTCGTCTCTAGGCCCCCCGCGGCCCCGGCGCAGGGAGGCCCGAACCCTGGGCCACCGCTGCATCAAGAAGCTTGGCGACTTGTCACCAAGAGCCTGCTGACACCCTCCCACGCCCACACACACCCCCCTCCCCCGGGGCTCTTCTTCCTTGGGCTCCCCGCTCTGTGCCTGCTCCTGCGTGGTGGGAAAGGGGCCAGGCCCCCAAAACAAGTTTCCTTCGGGTTTACTCTGAGTGCCTATCCGCTTTTCCCAAGGGAGGACCCACCTTTGGCCGGAGTCTTCAACCCCGGGCACCCCCCCGCCAGCCCCGCAAAGGGGCCTTTCCCTCTTGTTCTGAACAGCGGGTTCACTGCCGGTGCCTTCCCTGCCTTTCCCCAGCATCTGTAGTTAGGGGGAATGCATCCCCACCAAGCACAGCCGTCTGGTCTCACGTCCTCTGCAAAACCTTTTTCTGCATCCCAGACCACTGGTCTTCCTGTTCCTGAGTCCCTCCGTCCCTCTGTCACCCGTCCTGAGCCCTGATCACTGGCCTCGACTTCAGCCCGGGGCTGGATCCAGTGAGAATATAGCTCTAACCTCCCGCCAGGGACAGTAGCTTCCACCCTCCATGTCTAGGGAGGCCTGGGAGGCCAGGAGGAAGGAGGTGCTTCCCTTCCAGAAGCTACCAGAACTCAGGGCACTACTCTTCCGAGCCCACAGAGCTGAAACCACAGGCCTGAATTTGTCAGGTCTTCATTTGGGGACACGCATTTCTTTCATTCATCCATTTGTTCATTCGTTCATGTACCCCTTCGGAACACAAACTGTGGACCATACAAGGGCTAGGGATCCAAAGGGAAATTGCAGACGCATGCTCCATTATCCTGGGGCTCCGATATGGGAGGGAGAAGGGGGGTGGGAGACATACTCACAAAGACTTCCACTTCCAGGGTCACGGCTTGCCCAGGGCACACCTTGCTAAGTGCATGGTGTCCTTGTCAAAAATAGAAAACAGTACTGTTTTTCCAGGTGGGCACAGCCCATGCCAAGGCACAGGACTTGGCGAGTGGAGGGCAGGCTAGATTTCATGCCTTGCTCACTCACTCCCTTGGCTGGCACCTTGTGCAGTGCACAACCTGTGCAGGCCACTGTGACATCCCTTCTGACCTACCAGAATCATTCTACCCAGGCCTCCAACGCCCTTCACTCTGTGGGGCAATTGTTTCCCCGACTGGTTTCTCAAGGGCAGGGACCAGCTCCTTCTCGGTGCAGTGTTTCTCCACCTACCCCAGCCTATCCCAGAGTCTGGCCCAAAGCAGATGTCATCATGTTTGTTGACTTGAATTCTATACCAAATAAGCGTTGAGCAACAGTGGTCTTCCCGACACGTGCTCTGTTCGTTATTTAGAGGAAGGAGGAGAAGACACAAATAGAGCTCAGGACAGGGCCTTTACCCTCCAAGACTTCATAAGCCTGGGCAGGAGATAAGACCTGGTCCAAGTCAGGGTAACCCAGACTGGTGGGAGATAAGGCATGGAGAGGGTGTCGGCCCAGAGGAAGAGTCCTTAGCAGGAGGGGGGATGGCTAGTGGGCTGTGGAGGCCCTTAAGCGAGGCCTCCAAGGACAAATGTGGGATCACCACTCTGGGAGCACGGACACCCAAGTGCTACCAAAAAACATCACGTCATCTATACATCCAGTGGTCATCCAGTGGATTCCAGGGTCTCACTAGCTCCTCCCACCGCCCACTGAGCTCTGCTCCTCAGCCGCAAAGGATAGGCTCAGAGAAGTTCGGGAACCTATTTGATATCACACAGCCAGGGGTGATGGGGCTGAGACCCCTTACACCAGTTTTCTGGAAGGACAGCCCAGAAGCCAGAGAACTCACTAGAGGCTGCAGCTACATGCAGCCAGACAACAAATGGGGAGCCTAGGAGAGGCCTGGCCAGCTGGAGGGGAGGGAGAAGTGAAAGGTGTGTCCTCTGCCTTTAAGACACTGCCCTTCCCCACCCTCCTCCCTGCCATCCCCATCCCCCCCTGACAGCCCTGACCACAGACCCTTGGCTGGAAACAGATGAGCAGGAAACTGCCGGCCTGGATGACCCAGGCCCTGATTCTGAACTTAGGTCTCTCCTCAGCTCACTGTGTGACCTAGGAGATGTGCCTTGCCCTCTCTGAGCCTCAGATTCTGTGTCTGTACAACCACCAAGTTAGAGAATCAGGGTCACCCCTTGGCAACTGACCTTGTAGGAGGCTCATGAAATCCCTCATGGTTCCACGCCAGTCCCCCCCCCCCCCAGTCAGGAGCCTGGCCTCTCACCCCCTCTTCCCCAGTGCCGCTGCAGAGTGGCAAGAATCCTCCTCCCCTCCCCTCTATGATCAAGGTCACTAGCTCACCTGTCTGGGTCCCAAGGCTCCTCTCCCAAGTTCCCGTCAAGGGCAGGTCCCAGAACCGACGGAGTGTAGCAGACAGCCCCCGAGCTCATTGCCAGGAACACGGGGCATGTCCCTCGGGCAGGACACCTGGTGTGCTCCTTGGGGGCATCCATTGCCAGGGCCAGCCTGAAGGTCCCTCCGGAGACTGCCAAGCAGGCGAGCAGCAGAAGCCCTTCTCCCCCACCCCCGGGCTGAGCCTCCTGCTAACCTTTGCTATCTCTGAGAAGCAGCAGCCCAGGAGGGAGGCCCCTCCCAGCAGGCCTCTATCTCCTGAAACCCCGTAATTATTAACTCCCATGGCTCGGCGGGCAGCAGACGGCTCTGGGGCCTTCCTTCCCGGGCTCTGGGCCAGGAAAGGTAAGACACCCTAAGGGGTCGTGGGAACTTTCCTTTACATGCCCAAGGCCCCAGGCTTTCACTCAGCCCGAAGACGGAGCTGTCTGTCCCCTCCTTGGCCAGGTTGCTGAGTTGGAAAGAGCCGGTCCAGCCCAGGCTCTATCTATTACCAGTCGGTTGTGTGGCTTTGGGCAAGAACCCCCACCTGCCCCACCCCCCATCCCCGGCCTCGATATCCCCTCGATATCAACCACCGGCGCGCATGGACACCTCAGTGTAGCAGTGAGGAACACAGGCCCGGTGTCAGGCCGGATTCACACCCCACTTCTAAACTATAAACCTTTGGGCATGTTACTTTCTGTGCCTCAGTTTCCCCAACTGTAATATGGAATCTCACCCTCTAAGGCACACCAGGCCAGCTGCTACTGCCCCAGACATGCCCTACACCTCCGCTTTCCTCACACAATGTCCCCTACATCACATCCTACCCCCTGCTGATAAATCTCTTTTGCGAATACCCCCTCTGCCAACAAGCCTTCCCCTGTGGCATGGGAGGGGGGGAGCCCTCAGACAGATGTCCACCTTGTGTCATGACAGTTGGAACGGTCGGACACCCCCACAAGAAATGAGTGGCCCCGTGGGCAGAGGCTGGCCCGCACTCACCACCAAATCCTCAGGACCCCCTTGTCCGGGACGTGGTCAGGCTCAGTCTACCCAAGATAGTTGGTGTGTTTCACCCTGTCTCATTTGGCTTGAAATCTAATCCTGCTTCTGCGGTTCCTTGGCTCTGTGGCCTTGGGGCAAATCACCTCACCTCTCTGGGACTCAGTTTCCTCATCTGTGAAACGGGCACGATTGTCCCCGGTGAGGTTGTGAACGTCACAGAAGGTAACATCTGTGAAGGGTCTGCCACCCTTGAAATGAGAGTTTCATTTCTCTCTACTCCTTTCTCCCTCACCTTCCCTCTTCTTTCCTGTCAGCCTCTGAGTTCCCCGTGGGGGAGAAGCCGCCAGTTCCTGACTAGCAGTCACACCCCCCACCCCCCAGCCCTGCCCCGCGGATAACAATATCTCCTACTCAGGCTTTGGGCTTCGATGCTCTCAGCCTAATGCAAACCAGATGCTGGCCTTGCCTTTCCTGGCAGTGAATTTTCCATGGCCTGCTCCCACCCCCTTCCTGTTTTTGCTCCTCACGGATCCCCTGCTAAATTCTCTCGTGCCCCCACCTTCCTCTGCAGGGCAACCTCTGGGCCCACCTGGAAACAATTAATGGAAAACAGGAAGTGTGGAAAGGCGGGAGGTGGGGGAGGGTCTCTCCATCATCCCAACATGGCAGGAGGGAAAGGAGCTCAGTCCGGCTGGTGACAAAGTGTATAAGAGACAGTCCCTCGGGGAGGAAACGGAGTCAGAGTCACTTTGGGGGCCGTAGAGAAAAAACTGCTACCTTCTGGACATTTAGGCATAGCTGGGACTTCATGGGGAGCTTTAAGGGCCTTGTCCTTGGCTGTGACTTAGAAAAAAATCGGAGCCAGAAGAGGCCCAGGCCTCGCTGTTGCAGATGAGGAAACTGACTTGGAGGCTCGTCCAGGGTCACTGGTGAGTCAGAGCCAAGAGGCAGCCGGGGACTGCTTGCCAGTAAAAGCTGCTCCCCGAAGTCACTTCCCGGGCTTGCTATCTCATCATCCCCGCTGCCCTTCCCCCACAAGGAGCCCTGGGCCCCATCACGAGGATGCTCACAAGGCCACCCGCAGCACCTGGCCAGCCGGACCTGGATCTTCCCCACCAGGAGCCGGGCACTGGGAAGTGAGGCCTGGGGCAAGCCCTTGAGTGTGCGTGTTGGGAGCGCTACCTTTAGCCTCAGCCCCGTGAACCCCCTCGGGGCATCCAGGGCTGGCCCTCCTCGGGAGGACTCCACCATTCCCGTGAAAACAACAGCCCGAGGGCTCCCTGAGAGCTCGGCTCTGGCCGCCCCTCCCTCGGCCAGCTGTGCTGAGTGTTTGGACAACTGGATGGAATGTTTTGCAGCCACAGTCCTCCCTGGGTCCCTGAGCTCAGGTTTCAAGAGGGGCGGGGCAGAGGATGCTGGCTCCAGGGAGAGAGAGAGAGAGAGAGAGAGAGAGAGAGAGAGAGAGAGAGGCTCAAGAGGTCAAATAGGAGTCTGGAGCGCCCCCCCCCTCCCCCAACGCCCTGCCCAGACCCGACCAAGACCACTGGCTGGCCAGCCCCAGTGCGGTGGGGAGATGGGATGAGCCTCAGGCCCCCGAGAGGAGGACAGAGCAGAGGGTGGAGGCAGCCAAATGGTGTCAGAGATTTGGTGGGGCCAACCTGGTGAGGTCAGGCCCTGGAGACAGTCTGGGCTCGGGGAGGGGTCAAGGCCCAGGACAGCACTTTGAGAACACTAAGATTGCGAAGATTCCACCACAGAGATGGGTCCATCTGCTACTATCCCCGTTTTACAGATAGAACAATTGGGGTCCAGAGAGAGTAGACCATCCCAGGTGATGCAGCGTGCTGCGTGTAGAGCTAGAACCCAGGGCCCCAGAACCGAAGCTCACTCTTCTCATTATTTTCATGTTCCCACCCTCATCTCCAGCCCCAGAGACACACACACCCCCGTCACTGAATCGTCATCCTTCCTCTTCCTTAAAGGACGCAGACAAGGGGCGTCTGGGTGGCTCAGTCGGTTAAGCGTCTGACTTTGGCTCATGTCATGGTCTCACTGCTCATGAGTTCAAGCCCCGCATCAGGCTCTGTGCTGACGGCTCAGAGCCTGGAGCCTGCTTTGGACTCTGTGTCTCCCTCTCTCTGCCCCTACCCCACTAGCGTTCCGTCTCTCTCTCAAAAATAAACAAACATTAAAAATAAAAAGGAATAACCTACACAGGTGGGGGTACTGAAGGTTCACAGAGAGAACGCACAGACGCTAGGCTCGCTGCCAGCCTCTGAGAGCATTAACCCACTGCAGACAAAGGCTGGAGGCTCTGGTAGCCAGAATTCCTGCGCCTTCTCCCACCCTGGGGCCAGAGGTCTCCCAGGTTCCCCAACACAGCTGCTCAGGCCTCCCAGAGCCCCTTGAATCAGGCTGACAAGACACACAAGTCCTAGACCCAACTATATGGAAGACAGTTTGAGCCTCAGTTTGCTCACTTTGAAATCGAAAAGGTTACCTTTGCTCCACTTGCCTTGCCATCATATCGTGGGTGCTGATGACAAGGAACAGGAGGTTCCAGTGGGCCCCTTGGGAGACTTAAATATTTCCCAGCAATAAAACCTTTGGAGCTCACTTGAAGAAAGGAGGGAGGGGATTCCTTTGAGCCCAGATGGGTGTGGGAGTCCCACCGAGGTGCCTGGAGGCCTGGGTTAGATTCCTGGAGGTGGAACCTGTTTGGCCACTCCCAGCACCTGAGCAGGAAAGTTCTCGGCCACCTAATGGAATTCGAGAACCAGCCAAACTTTCAGAGGCAGGTGTGGCTAGAGGGGGTGGGTTGGCCCCACCTCACTCCCTTCCAAAATGGTGGGATGAGGCAGGGAGTCTTTTTTTTTTTTTTTTTTTAACGTATATTTATTTGTTTAAGTAATCTCTACATTCAATGTGCGGGCTCAAACTCAAGACCTTGAGATCAACAGTTGCGTGCTTCTCCGACTGAGCCAGCCAGGCGCCTTGTGCCAGGATCTTTACATTTGATCGATTGGGTTCACCCTCAGACCACCCGATGTGGTCCTTCATTGCTTTCTGTTCCCATTTTAATCATGGAGGAATGGAGACTAGGTGAAAAGATTTGGCAACAGGAACAAGTGAAGAAATTAGGATTAAAAAAAAATTTTTTTAACGTTTATTTATTTTTGAGACAGAGAGAGACAAAGCATGAACGGGGGAGGGGCAGAGAGAGGGAGACACAGAATCGGAAACAGGCTCCAGGCTCTGAGCTGTCAGCACAGAGCCCGATGCGGGGCTGGAACTCACGGACCGCGAGATCATGACCTGAGCCGAAGTCGGCCGCTTAACCGACTGAGCCACCCAGGCGCCCCAAGAAATTAGGATTTTAATCCACATTGTCTAACTCCAAAAGCTCATGTTCTCATCCCTCTACCGTTTATCCTCTCAAAGGGTAAGGTGAGGCTTTTTTTGAGAAAAGAGGGCTTGAAGAACAAGCAGGATTTAAATACACAAAATGGAGGATGGCATTCTATGCCAAGGAACACCAGGAACAAAGCCTTGGAGGTGGGACAGAGCAGGGCACACAGAGAGAAGCCAACTCTTCCCTTTGGCTGGAGCTCAAGCTGGTTTGGGGGACACTAGAGAAAAGACTGGACAGGCAGTCTCGGAATGAATCACGAAACGTGTTAGAGGCCAAGTTAAAGAGTTTGCACTTTATTCTAAAGGCTCCAAGGAGACAGTTAAACATTTTTGAGCAGGGGAGTGACGTGATCAGAGCCCTGCTATGGGAAGATTAAATTAACAGCAGTGTGCATAGAAAATAGAAATGAACTTATCAAATATCCCGAGAGGTAAAGGCTTTCTAAACTTAGATGCATTTGAAGAGACCTCAAAAGGAAAAACCAATAGATCTGTTTACATTAAAATTTAAAACTTCTCCATCTTCCTCCTTTCACCAAAAAATAACCAAAATTAAAAGGCAAAAGGCCTAGGGAAAATATTCCCAGCAAGTGGCAAAGTGTTGACATCTTTAATATATAAAGAATTCACAAAAATCAATAAGGAAAAAAAAAAGAAAAGAAATAGGAGTCCAGTAAACATGTTCATTCATTCATTCATGCATTCATTCAAGCAACATATAATGAGCATCTGTGTTGGGTGCTGAGAAGATATTAGTGGACAAAACAATTTATTTTAAAAAGTATTTGGAAAGCTGGGAATGAGAGGGAACTTTATTAAATTGATGAAGAGTATCCACCAACACCCCACAGCCAATATCATTCTTTCTTTTTTTCTTTTCTTTTTTTTTTTGGCAAATATTCTTAATGCTGAAATTCTAGAAACAATCTTTTAAAATTGGGAATGAGACAGGCATGGCTGCTATCATTACTTCTATTCTATACTATATTGGTGATTGTAGACAGTGCAATAAGACTAGAAAAAGAAATTTAAGACACAAATATTGGAAAAGAAAAATCAGAACTCTTCTTTTTCCTAAATGATTGTCTACATGTCAAATTCAAAGGTTTAACTATAGAGAACAAACTGGAGGGGAGGTTGGGGGGAGATGGGGTAAATGGATGATAGGCTTTAAAGAAGGCACTTGTGGGGCGCCTGGGTGGCTCAGTCAGTTAAGCATCCGACTTTGGCTCAGGTCATGATCTCACAGTTTGTGAGTTGAAGCCCTGCGTCGGGCTCTGTGCTGATGGCTCAGAGCCTAGAGCCTGCTTTGTGGATTCTGTCTCCTGCTCTCTCTGCCTCTCCCCAACTCGTATTCTGTCTCTATCTCAAAAATAAATAAAACATTAAAAAAAAATTTTTTTTAAATAAAGAGGGCACTTGTGACGAGCACTGGGTGTTATACATAAGTGATGAATCACTAAATTCTACTCCTGAAACCAATACTACACTATCTGCTAACTAACTTGAATTTAAATAAAATCTTGGAAAAAAAACAAAACCCAAAGGACTCCATAGAGTCCTATTATTATTATCTATTATCTATATCTATTATTATAAAAAGAGAGCTTGGCAAAAAGGTTGGCTATAATATCAATATAAAAATTATTCACAGTTCTGAGCACTGGTAGAAATTGGAAAAATAGAATTTTAAAAATACATTATTTATTATAGCAATAAACGATAAGAACCTATCATAAATCTAACAAAACACTTGCAAGACTTATTATAGAGGAAATTTTAATTTTGGATACAAATTATAATAATTATAGTATTATTATATAATCTAAATTATTCCAATAATAAAAATATCAAAATGATACAAATTCTAAAACTAGGTATTTCGCCAAAATGCCAGTTTTCTCAAGTTCGATCTACGTATTTGATGCAATTGTAATAAAAGTTCCAACAGCGTTTTCCTTAAATATGACATGCTGATTTTAAAATTTATATAGAAGAGTAAAAATATCGAAGACATGCCTGAAGAATGAGGCACTTCCTTACTCCCCTGCTATCAGGACTTATAAAACTCTAGTACTAAAAACAGTATGATATTAGCTCAAGAATGAACATATATAGACTGATGAAATCGAAACCAGAAAAAGACCAACACATATCTGGAGCTCTGATGTTCAGATACAGCCTTGCTGATCAGTGGGGAAAGGAAGGGACCATCAAATACATCATGTAGGAACAACTGATCGAGTCTATGTGGATAAGATAATTGGAACCCTATCTCACACTATGCGGAAAAATTAATTCCAGCTTGATTACATATGGAAAGAAAAACTCTTAGAAAAAATTGTAGGAGAATATCTTTTTTACTTCAGAGAAAGATTTTTAAGTAATTTCTACACCCAACATGTGAGGTTCGAATCCACAACCCCCAAATCAAGAGTCATATGCTCTACTGATAGAGCCAGCCAGGTGCCCCACGAAAGGAAAGATTCTAAAAAAAAAAATAGGGGCGCTTGAGTGGCTCAGTCAGTTGAACGTCTGACTTCGGCTCAGGTCATGATCTTGCAGTTCATGGGTTCAAGCCCCATATCAGGCTCTGAGCTGATAGCTCAGAGCCTGGAGCCTGCTTCAGATTCTGTCTCTCCCACTCTCTCTGCTCCTTCCCTGCTCATGCTCTGTCTCTTTCTCTCTCAAAAATAAATAAACATTAAAAAAAATTTTTTAATTAAAAAAAAAACATAAAAAGCGCTAACCATGAAGGAAGACTGATAAATCCAACTACATTAAAACTGAGAACTTCTTTTCATCAACTGACACCATAAAGTAAATAAAAAGATGAGCCATGGGGCACCTGGGAGGCTCCGTCGGTTGAGTGTCCAACATCAGCTCAGGTCAGGATCTCGCAGTTTGTGAGTTCGAGCCCCGCGTCGGGCTCCGTGCTGACAGCTCAGAGCCTGGAGCCAGCTTCAGATTCTGTGTTACCCTCTCTCTCTGCTCTGCCCCTGTTTGCACTCTCTCTCTCAAAAATAAAAACATTATGGGGCGCCTGGGTGGCTCAGTCGGTTAAGTGTCTGACTTCAGCTCAGGTCACGATCTCGCGGTCCGCGAGTTTGAGCCCCGCGTCGGGCTCTGGGCTGATGGCTCAGAGCCTGGAGCCTGCTTCCGATTCTGTGTCTCCCTCTCTCTCTGCCCCTCCCCCGTTCATGCTCTGTCTCTCTCTGTCTCAAAAATAAATAAACGTTAACAAAATTAAAAATAATAATAATAATAAAAACATTAAAAATAGTGATAATAAAAAATAAAAAGATGAGCCATAACCAACAAAGTTGTAGTATCTAGAATATAAAAGGAACAGGAACTCTCAAGTCAATTAAAATATATATATATAAAATAATTAGAAAAATGGGCAAAAGATATGAACAAGCATTTCAGAGAAGAAACATTACAAATGGCCAATAAGGGTTCGAAAAGATACTCAAACCTAATCACGTTGGTTATCAGGGAAATTAAAATAAAACCACAGCGAGAGAGCATCTCACGTTCCCTAGAATTGGCAAAAATTAAGAAATCGGATAATACCAAGCGATGAACAAAACGCACATCCATCCACAACAACTATAGCATTGGTATGAGTGTAAATTGATAACTGTTTCGGTGAGCAATTTGACATTACCTTCTAGAATTGAACATTTGTGTGTGCCGTGACCAAGCAATTCCACTCCCAGGTATATGTGCTACAACAATTCTAGCACATTTGCACCAGGAAACGTGTGCAAGACACTTCATAATAGCAATCCAAGTGTCCAATGAGCAGGGGCTAGATAAATGCATCGTGTTATTCGTTTACAGTTCCTATAGCAACTGTATCCAGTTACCATAAACCAGGAGGCTTAAAACAACAGAAATTTATTTTTCCACCATTCTGGAGGCCAGAAGTCCAAAACCAGGATCACCGGGCCTCAGTGAAGATGTCAGTTGGTCTCTACTCCCTCTGGAGGCTCTAGGGGAGTTTGTTCCTTGCCTCTTCCGGGGTCTGGTGGTAGCTAGTATTCCTTGGCTTGTAGCCACACCACTTCTCCATTATCTTCACATTGCCTTCTCCTCTTTCATTTGTGACAAATGTCACTCTGGCTCCCTCTCATAAGGACACTTGTGGTTGCATTTAGAGCCCCCCTGGATGATCCAGGATAATCTCCACATGTCAAAATGCTTAACTTAATCACATTTGCAAAGATCCTGTTTTTATGTAAGGCACAATATATTGGTTTAGGGGTTAGACTCTGATATGTTGGGGGGGGGAGGGCTTCCCTCCCCCCCCCCAGTTTTCTGCAGTCTGCCATCAGTCTGTCACACACACAAAATACATTCACCCTATCCCAACATCTCCAAAAGTCTTAACCCATTGTAATATCAACGCAAGCCCAAAATCTCATCTAAATATAATCAGCTGAAACCCCCAAAATTCATCTAAACTAGGTTTGTAAGATTGGATAGAGTCCATTCTGGGGGGAAAAAAGTTCTTCTCCATTTCTAAAACTGTGAAACTAGTAACGAGTAATCTGTTCCCCTAATATGATGGAGTGGGCATAGTATAACAGTTACACACATCTTTACTCCAAAAGGGAGAAAATGGAAGAGAGAAAGGGACTGGTCCCAGGTAATTTCAAAATCCAGCAGGACAAATTCCTCTAGTTTTCAAGATGTAGGACTAATCCTCTGTCACCCACAGTTCCTGCCTCCACATCTGTGGTTCTGACTTCCAGGTCCAAGGCTCTGCCCTCTGGGCTTGAGGTTAATCCCTTTTGTCATTCTTCGTTTTTCTTAACAGTAGGCACATGTGTGAAGCTGAGTCATCTTATAAGCCTATTTCCTGCCTCTAGAATCGTGGGAGTCCAATAGCCTTCCTTCATTCCATTCCGTCTCTGTCCCTTTCCATCTAAGATGGCAGCGTTTCTGCTGGTATAACTCTCAAAAGTCTTGTGGGTCTCCTGTGTATGTCACAGAGATTCACATCATTACAGACAGCCCTCCACAGATCTCTCCTGGATAATTCTATCTCTATTCCTGGCTTCTGCTGAGATGGTTGAGTGGATCTATGAGTCATACACTTAATATCCTCAAGACTAGCAAAAAACTGTTCAACCACACCCATGGCCTTCTCCCTAGAGCACGTTGTTCTAACAGTAAATCGCCTAATTTTAGTATATTTCACAGTTCGGAAAGGTTGCAAATTTCCCCCATCGTCATGTGCTGGTTCCTTTTGATGTAACAGTTCTTTCCCTGAGATATCTTTTTCCTCTCTCATTTTATGATAATCAGCAAGAAAAAACCAGGCCGTATCTTTAACATTTTGCTTGGGAATCACCTCAGCTAAAATCCAAGTTTATCACGTACAAGTGCTTCTAACAGTGCTTCTCGAAATTCTTCCAGCTTCTACCCATTACCCATTCCAAATCTATCTTCACATTTTTAGGTGTTTGTTACAGCAGCATACTACTCGATTCCAAAATTTGTATTAGTTTGCTATGGTAACTGAAATAAATTAACACAAACTAGATGGCTTTTCACAACAGAAATTTATTTCACACCATTCTGGATGCCCAAAGTCCAAAATGACTATCACTGTGCCCAAACCAAGATGCTGGTAGGTCCGTGTCCCCTCTCAAGGGTATAGGGGAGACTTCTGTTCCTTGCTTCTTCCAGCTCTGGGCAACTGCTGGCATCCCTTAGTTTCACTCCAATTTCTGCTTCCAATGATCGCTTTGCTTTTCCTCTTCCGTCCATGTCAAATCTCCTCTTCCTCTCTCTTATAAAGAGGCATGTGATTGACTTTGGGGCCCACCCTGATAATCCAGGATAATATCCACACACTTCAAGATCCTTAACTTAATCACAGCTGCAAGGATCCTGTTTTCAATAAGGTAACATCCACAGGTTTCCGGGACTAGGACCTGATGTCTTTGGTGGGGCGGTAGGGTGGGGTGGGGGGCAGTTTTCATCCTATCATAGTTCTTCTGTTCTTATAATAGAACTTTAAACAGCAACGACAGTGAATGAATATTTATATGTCACTTACTTCACTCCCTACTCCAATGTAAGCTGTGTGAGGACAGGGCCTTGTTTCACTCACCACTGTATACTCAGTCCCTGGAAGAGTGACCACCAGGTAAATGGTACCCAATAAATATTTGCCGAATGAACTACTAAGGTGGATATTTATATGAAGAATAATACAAGTAAATAGAAAATTTTATGGTATAACATCAAGTGAAAAAATCAGCATGCAGATTTTTATATATAAGGTAATTATTTTCACATAAAAATTCTACACTAAAAAAAAAAACAAAACTGGGGATGTAGGGAACTCCTAGAGTCCATCACTTCACAAAAGCAGCTAACAAACTGGCAAAACCATCAAAATCAGTTTTACCAGAACTCTGGAAACAGCTCAAAGTTTAGAGCAACCAGGTGAACACTTATCAAGAAACAAACAACAGGGGCGCCGGGGTGGCTCAGTTGATTAAGCATCCAACTCTTGATTTCAGCTCGGGTCATGCTCTCACCGTTCATGACATCAAGTCCCATGTCAGGCTCTGCTGACTGTGCAGAGCTTGCTTGGGATTCTCTCTCTCCCTCGCTCCCTCTGTTCCTCCCCCTGCTTCCTCTGCCTCAAAATAAATAAATAAACATTAAAAAAAACAACAAACAAGAAAGAAACAGCTGAATTTCACCAAGAAAGCTTCATGATAATTTCACTTACTTTGGCCATCCCCCGCTCGCCAGCTCTGTGGCAGCCTCTTGAAGACAGTAACCTTGAAGACAATATTCCTGGTGTGAGTTCCTAGTATTAGAGGAAGCAGAACAGACCTGCTACAGAAAGTATTGGGGCTGTTTGTTTTGACCTGTCTGGTGGCTCTCTGCATGTCTGGCTCAAAGGGCTTGCCTTTGTTTTGCCTAATGCAGAACTCTCCCAGAACCGAGGGGGCATTTGTTGAAAATATATAAAGGCCATGCGATTGGCTGCTGCCAACTGGGACAAATGATCGCATTTGGAGAAAACAACAAGCAAATAAAAAAGCTTAGGAAGAAAGGCTGGAGGATAAAATGATTTAGGGAACAAGGACTTTGAAAAGCTCCTACAGCGGCACCTGGGTGGCTCAGTCAGTTGAGTGTCTGACTCTTGATTTCGGTTCAGGTCATGTTCCCAGAGTTGTGGGATGAAGCCCCATGTCAGGCTCCACACTGAGCGTGGAGCCTGCTTAAGATTCTCTCTCTCTCCCTCTCCTCCTTTCCCCTGCTCACGTGCATTCTCTCTCTCTCTCTCTCCCCCTCTGCCCCTCTGCTCCTTTCTCCTGTTCATGTGCATGCTCTCTCTCTCTCTCTCTAAAAACAAAAACAAAAACAAAAACAAAAACAAAAAGTTCCTACATATTCCTGGGAATAGAGGTCCATATGCATGCCCAGGGCTGGGTACATGCTCAGAAAAGCCCTGACAAGGCCCTAAGATCTTACCTCTAGCTGATCACCAGATTCTCTGCAAGCAGGAAATGAGGGCCAAAGTAGAGTTGTAAATTGCATGACGGATTGTTGAAGGCATTTCCCAATCTACATACAGTGCTCATCTGCAAAGACTGGGAGGTTTTGTTGTTGCTGTTCTAGGCATTTAAGGAAATCTCTGTCAAATGACTAACTGACCACTAAGCTAATGACACAGAGACTTTGGTGGCCATGGACAACCAAAAATAGATTTTCCAAAGTTAGTTCCTGAAAAGTCACTAAACTAATAAACAATAATTTCTATCACAAGCAGCAATAAGTCTTA
The DNA here is from genome assembly GCF_023721935.1 of Panthera uncia. Lineage (NCBI taxonomy): Eukaryota > Metazoa > Chordata > Mammalia > Carnivora > Felidae > Panthera > Panthera uncia. The sequence continues at coordinate 8,503,221 of NC_064808.1, read as the reverse complement.
GCATGGTAGGAAATCCTATTCCCAGAGTTGTTTCATTATAATACTCAAAATATCCAGTTTTAGAAAAAAAAATATGATGCATCAAAGGGAGCATGGCTTATACATGGCGGGGGGTGGGGGGGGATGTCCTTGAGGAAGCACAGATATTGGATATAGAAGACAAAGGCTTTAAATCAACTATTTAAAATATACTCAAAGATATAAAGGAAACCATGTATAAAGAACTAAAGGAAAACATGATAATTATTTATCTCACCAGTCAGAAAATATCAATAAGGAAACAAAAGTCATAATACAGAAACAAATTCTGGATTTGAAGAGAATTAGCTGAAATGAAAAATTGACTAGAGTTGTTCAACAACAGATTTGAGCAAGCAGAAGAAAGAGTCAGCCTACTAGAAGATAAATCAATTGAGATTACCCAGGCTGTGGAACAGAAAGGAAAAAAAACATGAAAAAAAAAAAGAAACAGAACCAAAGAGATGTATGAGACAACATCATGCATACTAACAAATGCATAGTGGAAATCCCAGAAGGAGGGGCAGGGGAGAAATAAGAAAGATATAATGGCTAAAAACTTCTAAATTTGAAGCAAGACTTAATCTACACATCCAGGAAGCTTAATTAACTTCAAGTAAGATAAACTCAAAGAGATCCACACCAGGACATAATCAAACTGTAGAAGGCCAAAACCAAAAAGAGAATCTTTAGAGCGAGAAAAGTGACTAATCACATACAAGAGAACCTCAGATTCTCCAGCTGATTTCTCATCAGAAACTTTGGTGGCCATAAGGAAGTAGGATAATATATTTGGAGTTCTGAAAGGGAAGGAAAAGGCAGCAAGGAATTTTTATCTGGCAAAACTATCCTTCAGGAATTAAAGATAAATCAAGACATTTCCAGAATAACAAAAATTATGAGAATTTGTCACTAGTAGATTTTCTTTACAAGAAATGTTAAAGAGAGTCCTTCAGGCTGATATGAAAGGATAGTAGACAGTAACTCAAATCCATATGAAGAAATGAACACTGATATAAGTAAATATAAAAGTCAGCAATGATGAATTCTTTTAATGTAACTTTTCTTTTTTTCTTATATAATTTAAAGGACAACTGTAATAATTATAAATCTATGCTGATGGATACCTAATATATAAAGATGTAATTTGTGATGCTAACAACATAAAGGACAGGGAATGGAGCTATAGAAGAACAAAATTTTTTTATACTATCAAAACTAAATTGGTATTAATTTGAACTAGATTGTTATAAATTAAGATGTTAATTGTAATCCGCAGGTCAACAACTAAGAAAATAAAATATATCTGGTAACAGAAACAACAAGGGAATCAAAATGTTACATTAGAAAACATCTAACACCAGGGCACCTGGGCGTCTCAGTCAGTTGAGTGTCCGACTTGGGCTCAGGTCATGATCTCGCGGTCTGTGAGTTCAAGCCCCACGTTGGGCTCTGTGCTGACAGCTCGGAGCCTGGAGCCTGCTTCCAATTCTGTGTCTCCCTCTCTCTCTGCCCCTCCCCCACTCATGCTCTGTCTCTCTTTCTGTCAAAAATAAATAAACATTAAAAAAAAAAAAGAAAACGTCTAACACAAAAGAAGGAGGAATTGAGAAACAACAAGATATAAGACATATAGCAAACAAAGTGGCAGAAGTAAGTTCTTATTAGTAATTGCATTAAATATAAATGGATTAAATTCTCTAATTAAAAGACAGAGGTTAATGGAATGGATTAAAAAAACACATAATGCAATTATATGCTGTCACAAGAGTCTTTCTTTGGCTCAAAAACTCAAATAGGTTAAAAGTGAAAGGATGGAAAAGATAATCCATGCCAAAAATTAACAAAAAAAGAGATGAAATGGCTGTACTACTATTTTAAAAATAGGCTTTAAGGCAAAAATTATTAAAAAAGACTTTATAAATTATTTATATTTTTTTCATTTATAACTATAAATTATTAAAAGAGAGGTATTATATAATGATAAAAAGCTCAATCCATCAAGAAGATATAACAATAGTAAACATATACTTAAGAGAGAAATAAACATTACAATAATAATAAGGACTCCAATACTCCACTTCCTTTTTTTTTTAATGTTTATTTACTTTTGAGAGAGAGAGAGAGAGAGAGAGCACAAGCAGGAAAGGGGCAGAGGATCTGAAGGAGGCTCGTCACTGACAGCAGAGAGCACAATGCAGGGCTCGAACTTACCGATCATGAGATCATGACCTGAGCCAAAGTCGGACACTTAATCAACTGAGCCACCCAGGTGCCCCTTCAATATTCCATTTTCAGTAATGGATAGAACTACTACACAAAAGACAAACAAAGAAATAGAAGCATTGAACAACACTATAAACCAACTAGACCTGACTCCACCCAACAACAGCAGAATATACATTCTTCTCAAGTAAGCATGGAACATCCCTCAGGATAAACCATGTTTATACCACAAAACAAGTCTCAATACATTTAAAACTACTGAATGCATTTGAAGTATTTTCTCTGACCACAATGACATGAAACCAGAAATTAATAAATGCGATATGTGAAAATACAATAATACTTTTACATGCCCAATGGCATAAAAAGAAATCACAAGGGAAATTAGATGAGATGAATGAAAATAAAAACAGCATATATTAAACAGAAGAAAGATCTCAAATCAATAACTAAACTTCCAACTTTTTTTAAATGGGCCCAAAGAAAATGTATTGAATATGTAACTGAATGTCCAGAAGTAGGACTTGCTTTAGACATGGACTGTTTCAGGGGCTCAAGCACTGTCCTCAAGATCCAATGTCTCTCTTGTCCTCTTCCTGGTTTAACTGTATTCTCAGACTGGTGCTCTCTTTGGTAGCAAGATATTTACAGAGTCTCCAACCTCATAACTCAACCTCACTCAAGTCCCACCCTAAACTTCAACTTAAGGAACTTAGAAAAAACCAAACTAAACCCAAAGTCAGCAGAAGGAAGGAAATAAAGATTGGAATGGAAATAAAGGAAATACAGAATTGAAGAACAACAAAGAGAATCAATAAAAACAAAAGATGCTTCTTTGAAAGGAGTTAACAAAATTGATGACTTTTTAGTTAGAATGACAAAAAATAGAGATAAAAGATTCAAACCACTAAAATCAGGAATGAAAGTAGGGACATTGCTATCAACTTTATAGATACAAAAAGGATTGTAAGATAATATGATGAATAATTATATACCAAAAAATCAGATAATCTAGATGAAAAGAAAATTTCCTAGAAGACACAAACTACTAAAACTGACTCGAGAACAAATAGAAACCTGAATAGACCCATAAGAAGAGACTGTGAAAGTAAACAAAAAATTTCCAGTAAAGAAAATGCTAGGACCAGATTGTTTCACTGGTAAACTCTCTCAAACATTTAAAGAAAAATGAATACCAATCTTTCTCAAACTTTTCCAAAAAATAGACTCTGCTTCCTAATTCATTCCATGATGCCAGTGTTACTTTGATACTAAGGCCAGACAAAGAAATTATAAGGAAAGATATCTATAGACCAATATGCCTTATGAATATAGATGCAAAAATTATCAACAAAATACTGAGACATTTGAATCCAGCAATTAAAATGATCATACTGTATGGGCAGGTGGGATTTATCCCAAGAATGCAAAGGCGGTTCAACTTATGAACATTAATCAATGTAATACACAGTATTAATGGAATAGAGGAAAAGAGTCGCATGACCATGTCAACGGATGTAGAAAAATAATTTGATAAAACCCAACACCCTTACTGATGAACCTTGAAAATATTATGGTAAGTGAAATAAGGCAGTCACAAAAAGACAAATACTGTTTGATTCCACTTATATGAGATACTTAGAAATGAACTATTGGGACCTCATCAAGATAAAAACTTCTGCACAATCAACAAAATTAAAAGGCAACTGACAGAATGGGAGAAGATATTTGCAAATGACATATTGGGCAAAGGGTTATTATCCAAAACCTATAGAGAACTTATCAAACTCAATACCCAAAAAACAAGTGATCCAGTGAAGAAATGGTCAAAAGATATGAACAGACATTTTTCCAAAGAAGACATCCAGATGGCGAACAGACATGCAAAAAAGATGCTCAACATCACTCATCATCAGGAAATACAAATCAAAACCACAATGAGATACCACCTCACCCCTGTCAGAATGGCTAAAATTAACAACTCAGGAGACAACAAATGTTGGTGAGGATGCAGAGAAAAGGAAAACCTTTTGCACTGTTGGCGGGAATGCAAACTGGTGCAGCCACCCTGGAGAACAGTGTGGAGGTTCCTCAAAAAATTAAAAATAGAGCTAACCTAAGACCAGCCATTGCACTACCAGGTATTTATCCAAAGGATACAAAAATGCTGATTCAAAGGGGCACCTACACCCAAATGTTTATAGCAGCACTATCGACAATAGCCAAAGTATGGAAAGAGCCCAATGTCCATTGACTGATGAATGGATAAAGATATGGTATATATATACACAATGGACTATTATTTGGCAATCAAAAAGAATGAAATCTTGCCATTTGCAACAACCTGGATGGAACTAGATTGTATCATGCTAAGCGAAATAAGTTAGTCTGAGAAATACAAATATATCATTTCACTCATATGTGGAATTTAAGAAACACAACAGATGAACATAGGGGAAGGGAAGGAAGAAGAACATAAGAACAGAGAGGGAGGCAAACCATAAGAGACTCTTAAATACAGAGAACAAACTGAGGGTTGCTGGAGGGGTGTTGGGTAGGGGGATGATCCAAATGGGTGATGGGCATTAAGGAGGGCATTTGTTGGAATGATCACTGGGTGGCTCAGTCAGGTAAGCGTCTGACTCTTGATTTTAGCTCAGGTCATGATCTCATGGTTGGTGAGTTCAAGCCCCATATTGGGCTCTGTGCTGACACTGTGGAGTCTGTTTGGCATTCTCTCTCTCCCTATCAAAATAAATACATAAATTAAAAAAAAAAGAAATGGGTAAAATTTTAAATGTTATGTTGTGTTACATTTTACCACAATAAACAAAGTTTGGGGGGAAAAACCCACCTAACACCTTTCATGATAAAAATACTCATAAAACTAGGACTCAGAGGGAACTTTCTTAGCTCGATAACGGAGATCTGTGAAAATCCACAGTTAATATCATACTCAATGGTGAAAGACTGAAAGCTTTCCTCCTAAGATCAGAAACACTACGAGGATGTCTGGTCTTGCCACTTCTATTCAACATTTTACTGGAAGTTTTAGCCATGGGAAGAAAGTAAATAAAAGGCATCCAAATTGGAAGAGAAGTAGTAAAACTGTCTCTATTTGTAGATGGTGTAATCTTATATGTAGAAAATCCTAACGAATCCACACAGACATTATCATAGCTAATAAATGAATTCAGCAAAGTTGCAGCATATCAGATCAATGTGCAAAAATCAGTTGTATTTCTATACACTAGCAATGAACAATCCGGAAAAGAAATTTAGAAAAACAACTTCACTGGGGTGCCTGGGTGGCTCAATCGGTTAGGCGTCCGACTTCAGCTCAGTTCATGATCTCACGGTTTGTGAGTCTGAGCCCCCTGCATCAGGCTCTGTGCTGACAGCTCAGAGCCTGGAGCCTGTATAGGATTCTGTATCTCCCTCTCTCTCTGCCCCTCCCCCACTCACACACACACACACACACTCTCTCTCTCTCTCCCAAAAATAAACATTAAAAAAAAGAAAACTTCATTTATAATATTATAAAAAATAATATTTAGGAATAAGATTAACAAAGGAGTACAAGACTTGTACACTGAAAACTACAAAACATTGTTGAAAGAAATTTAAACAGATCTAAATAAGTGAAAAGACATCCTATGTTCATGGACTGTAAAGAAACAATATTGTAAAGAAAGCAAAGTGGTCTACAGACTCAACTCAATCTCCATCAAAATTCCAACTGTCTTTTTTGCAGAAATGAGCAAGTTGATCCTCAAATTCATATGGAATTTTAAGGGATCCTACATGGCCCAAATAATCTTGAAATGGGAGAACAAAATTGGAGAACTCAACACTTCCCAATTTCAAAACTTCTACAAAGCTGCACAACCAAAACAGTGTGGTACTGGCATAAAGATATATAGACGAATGGAATAAAATCAGGAGTCCAGAAGTAAACCCATACATCTATTGACAAGTGATTTTCAACAAGAGTGGCAAGACCATTCAGTGGGGAAAGAATAATCTTTTCAAATAATAGTGCTTGGACAACTGGATATCTGCATGCAAAAGAAAAGAGTCAGTGGGGGGGACCTGGATGGCTCAGTTGGTAGAGCATGTGACTCTTGATCTCAGGGTCTGAGTTCGAGCCCCACGTCGGGTGTAGAGATTACTTAAAAAGGAAAAAAAGACAGGGCACCTGGGTGGCTCAGTAGGTTAAGCGTCTGACTTCAATTCAGGTCATGATCTCATGGTTTGTGGGTTTGAACCCCACATCAAGCTGTTGCCGTCAGCACAGAGCCTGCTTCGGATCCACTGTCTACCTCTCTTTTTTCCCCTCCCTGGCTTGCACTCTCTCTCTCCCTCTCTCAAAAAAAAAAAAAGAAAAGAAAAGAAAAGAAAAGAAAAGAAAGAAAAGAAAAGAAAAAGAAAAAGAAAAAGAAAAAGACAAAGACAAAGACAAAGACAAAGACAAAGAAAAAGAATGAAGTTGTACCCCTACCTCTCACCACATACAAAAATTAACTCAAAATATGTCAAAGACCTACGTGTAAGACCTGGAGATACAGAACCATTAGAAAACTTAACAGTAAATTTTTATGACCTTGGATTTGGTAACGATTTCTTAGATATGACACCAAAAGAACAAAGAACAAAAGAAAAAATGAACTGAACTTTGTAAAAAAAAAAAAAAAAAAAAAAAAAATTAAAAAAATTTTTTAAAAAAAAAAAAAAAAAAAAAAAAACTTAAAAAAATTTTTTTAATGTTTATTTTTGAGAAACAGAGACAGACGTGAGTGGAGAAAGGGCAGAGAGAGGGAGACACAGAATCTGAAGCAGGCTCCAGGCTCCGAGCTGTCAGCACAGAGCCCGACGCGGGGCTCAAACTCATGAACTGTGAGATCATAACCTGAGCTGAAGTGGGACGTTTAACCAATTGAGCCACCCAGGCACCCCTAAAAACAAACAAACAAACAAACAAAACCTTTTGGGCATCAAAGAACATTCTCAAGAAGGTGAAAAACAAACCAAAGAATGGGGAAAAATAGTTGTGAATCATATATATCTTGTAAGAGTCTAGCATCCAGAATATATAAAGAACTCTTATAACTCAAACAATAGGAATACAATCCAATTAAAAGATGGGAAATGGACTTGGATAGACATTTCTCCAATGAAGACGTGCAAATAACCAATAGGCACATGAGAGGTTCAACATCATTTGTCATGAGGGAAATGCAAGTCAAAACCACAAGGAGACACCACTAAGATAGCATGGTTTTGTTTTTGTTTTTGTTTTTGTTTGTTTTTAAGGAAAATAACAAGATGGAGAAACAGGAATCCGTCAGGCCGTGCTGGTAAGAATGTAGAATAGTACAGCCACTGTGGAAAACAGGCAGCTCCTTGAGAAGTGAGCCAGAGAATTACCATGTGATCCAACAATTTCACTCTTAGGTATATACCCCAAAGAACTGAACGTTTAAAGAAAAACATGTCTATAAATATACATAGTAGATTAAAAAAAAAAAATGGAAACAATCCAGATGTCCATCAACCAAGGAAGGAATAAACAAACTGGGGTATATCCATACGGTGGAATATTATTCAACCCAGAAAGGAATAAAGCACCAACATGTGCTATAATGTGGCTGAACCTTGAAAACATTAGGCCAAGGGAAAGAAGCCAGACATAAAAGGACAAACGTTCTTTGATTCCATTTATATGAAATGTCAAGAAAAGGCAAAACCATAGAGACAGAAGTAGATTGATGGTTACCAGGGATGGGAGAAAGGGGTGAACGGGGAGTGACTGCGTAATAGGTACTGAGTTTCCATCCGGGTGACGAAAATGTTCTAGAATTAGTGGCGATGGTTGGATGAAGTAAAAGCCACTGAATTAATTGTACATGGAAAACGGTTAAAATCGTGACTTTGATGGCATGTGCATTTTACCTCGATGTTAAAAGACAGGAAGGAAATACATCAAAATGATAATCTTCGGTGATGTTGGTTTTCTTCACCGCGCTGCATTTTCCTAGCTGCCTACAATAAACATACGGTGCCAGAATAAACTTAAATCGCTCCTGTTGCTGTGTGAAACAAGGCTGTCCAACTGTCAGGTGCACACAGACCTCCCCGGGGGATCTTGTTAAAGCGAAGATTCTGATCGAGTGGGCTAGGGTGGGACCTGAGAGTCTGCATTCCCAGCAAGCTTCCCCCGACCTCCCCTGGAGCAGCCAGGCTCCTGAAATCAGCAGCCCAAGCAGCAGATGAAGCAGGTGCACCGCAGCGGAGATGCCCACACAGAGAAGACTCTTGCTTCTGGATGCCCTCCCCACCGCCCCCCCGGGGCCTATGTAGTGTAGGACCCACTGAGGTTTATCCGAAATTCAGATGTAACTGACTGCCCTCTGTTTTTATTTGCTAACCCTGAAACCCCAGGCTGCGGTGACGAAGAAGGGTTGAAGCTGTGGTTGTCCGGGCAACCTGGGGCTGAGACACTTCAAGGCCACTAAAGGCGGCTTGCTGGGTGGTCCCGTCTACCTAACAGATAGCCACCAACACGGCTTACTCCTCAGCTGGCCCGCCCGTCTGCCATCCTCCCCACTGCCCTTGGGTCTGTTTCACCCACCTGGCCCCCTCCTGGAGAAGACTGCCCTGGAAACTGGCACACAGATTCCCACCTGATCTGGCCGCCTGGTCCAGCCGCCCACAGAGCAGAGGAGTCCCCTCCAGGACACCGCTGCCAGGCAGCCTGACCTGCCGACCAACCCGGGGTCAGTAACCGAGGGCCAGGAGGCAGTCTGCAACGGCCTGGAGACTCGGGTGTGAGTGGAGGCTCGGACGAGGTACTTCGCTTCTCTCTGGGCCTTGACACCTACCTGTAACAGGTGGACAACACTTCTATTCCCCAGTTCTGATGATGAGATGAAACCATTTCGAAATAGCGCTCCGTGCACTGCCTGGCACCCAGTAAACGCTCAAGATATCGGGGAAACCATAGCTTCTTCTCTTCCCCTCCCACAATGCCCAGCACGGGGCTAAGCACAGCTGACATTCGGCACGCACCCGTGGGAGCTGAACAGCAGGAACGTCCCGGAACAGTGAAGGGACGCACTGCTCTGACCTGGACAGGTGGCCTCCTCACACCCTCCCAGCTCTGCCTCTAATTCTTTGTGACTTGAGGTAAGTCCGTTCCTTTCCTTACGCCTCGGTGTCTTTGTCCACCAAGTAAGCGGGTGGATGAGCAGCCATCTGTGTCCTCTCACAGCCGTTAATGTGCCCATTCCACAGATCAGGAAGCCTGAGGCTACTGACTCGCATGCAGTGAAGGTGGGACAGCACCCAGGTCTTCTTAAACCCCGCGGGGTTCTTCAGGAGAAGCCTGGCCTGGGGTTCTCCCCCACCTCCTCACCTGCCCATTAGCCCCAGCTCTAAGCTGGTGGGGAAGGGGGTTGTGGATGGGGTCTGCGCCTCACCTGGCTGGCCTCAGTGGGGCAGAGTCCATGGGGACAGGGCCGCTCGGAGATCCCAGTGTTCTCCGCGAGGCTGTGGTGGATCCTCTTGCCTTTCGTATCCGGCTGGGCTGGCTCCAGACCATTCGATGCTATTCCATTGTCATCGGCAGGACTGGGCTTGGTGAAGCTGGGCCCGGCGTGTCCCAGCGTGTCCCAGCCTCTCCCCGTCCCCGTTGTCTTTCTACAGGAGCCGGAGCTCATGTGTTCGTCTCTTGGGATGTTGAGTCTACCCAGCCCTTCAGGGATCGGGGCTGCTGGCCCCAGTGTAGAGATGTTGTTATCTGTATTACTTACAGGCCCCAGGCTGGTAGGGTCCCTCCCCTCCTCTGACCAGATATGCCCAGCCCCCCTCCTTTTTCTCTCTTGGCTTCTGCCCTGTTCTTTCTGTGATTGGCCCAAGAGAGGGGTTTGGGCCGGCAAGTAGCCTGCACAGAGCCGGGAGGCAGCATCCAGGGCTGGTTGGGCCACCCCAGGGCCTCCTGCCCACTGCCCCCCAGCCAAGCTGGGTCCTCTGCTTCCTGCCCAGCTGGGGCAGGCCTGGAAGGGCACAGTGGCAGGCCCTCTGTGATGCTCCTGTTGCCATGGTGATTCTAGATGAAAAGACCATAGCATTCTGTCCCCGGAACCTCCCCCCATCTTCCCAGCTCTGCTTTGTCTGCCTCCGGAGATGGCTCTCCGCTGGTGGCCTCGAGAGCTATGGCTCTGCTGCGGTCAGCGTCTCTTCTGTGCGTCTCCTATCCCCCTGGACCTCCCTTTAACCCCAACAGAGACCACTACCCTAAGAGTAAGCCTCTGCCCCCACCCCCACCCCCAAAACTGGCATCCACTAGAAAGGTGATGGCGGGTCATGAAAAAGCCACAGGATTCAAAATGAAAAGACCCAGATTTCAGCTCCAGCCTAGACTTTTATAGCTGTGTGGCCTTGGATACAACAGGCCTTGAGCTTCAGGGTCCTCCTCTGTAAAATGGAGATAATAATACTCTATCGAACTGTCCCTCAGAAATGCCTCCGTGACTTTGCATGGACTTTCCCTTATATGTAATACCCCTCCGTCCTTCTCAGCTCCGGCGAACTCCTACCCATGCCTCAGGACCCGGCTGAAATGATCCCTTCCGTGTAACAGTTTCCCTGACCTCTGTGTCCCTGACACAGCTACGAGGACTTGCCATTTTGTGTTAAAGTTACTGAAGGGTTTCCTTCGTTTTTATTTGACTATGAATTTTTGGACGCAGGAGGAACCGGATGAGGCTTCATTCCGGCATCAGAAATGGTTTGTTGGAGGACTACTTTGTGGAACAGAAAGCAGAAGAGGATGACCCTGACTGGGGTGGACTCCATCCTTGCAGGGGTCAATCCTGGGGCCCTTTGTCCAAGCACAGCGTGGGTCGATCAGTGCTTGCTGTAGCCTCTCTGTGTGCCTTGAGATGCAGGCTGGGGACATTTTCGTGGCTGGGAGCCACTGGAAAAGACCCCGACTTATGCCTGGGGCCTACCTGTCTTAGCACTGGGCTGGGGCCAGGAGCAGCTTCTCACCAGGTGTGTCTGTGGATATCCTGGGGCATCTGGGAGGGGAAGGAGGGGGGCACAGCACTGTCAGCTGGTCCTGGTAGGGCTTTTGGGATATCGGCAAGGAACCTGAAGTTCAGGGGAGAGAGAGAGAGCTCCGGTTGCCACGGTGTCTTCCGACTCTCTTTCACGGCTCTACAGCTGCTGGTCAGGGTGAAGGGGAAGAAGGAGCCTCCAGGGCCAGCTCCAGGGTCCCTACAGACCGCTCATCAGCCAACAGGGCTTCCGTGGCCGGAGCCAGCGAGTCAGGGGCGCCCTCCAGTGGTCATTATAGGGGAGGCAGGAACCTGAGCGCGCAAAAAGGGAGGTGTTTCATTCACTCCTTCAGCTAACGTTAAGTGAGCATGCCCGCGCCAGACGGGTGCTAGGCACACGTTTCAGTTCTAACTAAAAATATATTGAGCATCTGCTAAGTGGAGAGCTCTCCCTGGAGTGTAGACATTTTTGGGTGGGGGAAGACGGAATGCAAGGTAGGGAATTAACCCTTCCAGCAGTGATTCTCAACCCACGCTGTCCATTGGCCTTGCCCGAGGAACTTGAGAAAACATGAGGGTCCGGGGCCCGTCCACCCAACCGAATCTGCGGGGGTGGGGGCGGACGCACCAGGGGCCGGCAGCCGGGCACGAGAACCACTGGTTTGGAGAGTTGACTGAATCATCACCCATCGTTCTCATTGCTGAGGTAGTGCTATTGTCCCATTTTCCAGACGAGGACGCTGAGGCTCAAGGGAAGGACAGCGATGGGAAAGATGTTTCCCACTGCACAGGCAGCAGGTAGCAAATCGTCCTCGAAGAGACCCCCCCCCCTCCTAACTGCAATGGCCTTATCGTTTGCTGTGATTAGAAAAATACGCAAGGCGGTTGTGGAAGGGTAAGTTTTCCCCGTAGGCGGGGAATTACAAAGGCGAAAAGTGGTGCGCACAAGTCACCTGCAATCTCAGCATTGTGAACCCTCAGGAGTATGTCAGAGAGAGGGAAAGAGAGACGAGGGAGAAAGGGATGCAGGGAGGAGAAGGGGGAGGGAGGAGAGGGGGGAGGGAGGGAAGGCGTGGATTGATTTTAAGGCTCCAGGTCATTTTGTAAATCAGGGCTTCCGAAAGTGCGATCTTCAGACGTGGGCCAGCAGCGCTCGTTAGAAATGCAGCCCGCCCCTCCCCCACGACCCCCAACCCGGTCGCCGAATCAGGCTCTGGAGCAAGATCCCGAGAAGCTGCATGTTTCGTATACATTCCAGACCCTTCCTATGGCCACTGGCTGAAGACCAAAAGCCCCTGGGGCTTCCAGCTTTCACAAGAGGAGCCTGTCCTGGACAGCCATCACTTCCAGGGGCTTAGGGCCCTTGCGTATAGATTGATGTATTAAACTGTTTGGAAGCAGGTGCTGAGACGTTAACCAGCTGCCCTTGGGGACCTGGGTATATACCCCCATTTTGCGTGGGCTGGCTAAAAGCCAGCAACAAAAACACCGAGGCTGCTGCGTCATCCTTCACCAGGCCCAGCCCCCACACAGCAGCCTCCCACCCCCGCCTTCTTCCGTAGCTATGAACCAACCCACCGGCTGGATTCTGCCAGCCAATCACAGCCCGAGAAACCTATGATGTCACCATCAGCCAATCAGAGCTCCTCACCAGCATAGGAAGACCAATGTCACTCTTAAAAAGGTGATGAGGCCTAAAGCGAGGCCATCCTTTTTGGATAGGGACACTGAGGCCTAGGGAGACGCAGAGGCCCGCTGGGGCCAGCCACACGGGTGGCAGAGCCAGGACTGGAAGGCAGGACTTCTGACCATGGTCCAGTGTCCTTTCCACTGCCCTCCGTGCTGCCCAAACCCCGAAGGGCCTGGGCCGGGGCTCCCTCTCTCGTGTAGCTCCTGGCACCGGAGATGAGGACCAGGGCCCCGGCCCCACTCCCGACAGCTCTCCCTGCAAGACCTCAGCCGTCAGAAACAGATCCTTCAGTCTCTGGATTTGAGGGGCCAGAGAAAATGGCGGGATTGGGCCCATGGTGGAAGGGAGTTGCCCCAAATTCTAGCCCTGGTCTCAGCCCCCACAGCCCCCAGGAAGGAATTAGAGGGGCCCTGGCCAGGCTGTGCTGGCTGCTAATGTGCAGATTATGAGGAGGGGCCAAAACAAGGGCTCCTTTGTGGAGGCCCTGGATTAGGCAGTCAAGTGACCGCCTAACACACGCATGGGCAGGGTCACTGGCCGCAGGACCCCCAAGAGTCCCGTCGGTCCAGTGGCCAGAAATGTCGTGGGATTCCCTGAGAGGACTGGAGCTCCTCCTGTGAGTAGCGGTTGGCCCAGGCAGGTGGGGCCGGGGCTTTGAGGGCCCCTGGGGTAGATGGCTGTCCTTGCAACAGTGTGGGGGATGCGGACACATGGGCAGCACGTGTGCGCGTGGCGGGGGGGGGGGGGCCAGTGTGTGTGTGTGTGTGTGTGTGTGTGTGTGTGCAAAGTCTCTGAGGTGGGAGGTGGGAATGAGTTTGGTGTGCACAAGGCACAAAGACAGCCACCCCAGCTGCATCAGAGCGAGTAGGGGGAGGGCAGGTGGCAGCCATTGCTTCGGGAAGTTTTTCCTGAGCACCTGCTATGAGAACACAGTGGGAGCTTCCATTCTAAGGTGGGAATAGGCAGACAGCCAATTCAAGTATAACAAGAGAAATGCTATGGAGAAAAATCGATAAGATGAGGGGACAGAGAACCAGTGGCACTGGGAGGCTATCTCCAGGTAGAGTAGTTGGCTGCCTCCTTTCTGAGCAGACGACCCGAAGTGGGAATGAGCCACACAGATTAGGAAGAGCATCCTCCAGGCACAAGGATTAGCAAGTGGAAAGGCCCTGGGGTCACTGATCAGTAAACATTATTTGAGCATCTCGATTAGCAAGTGGAAAGGCCCTGGGGTCACTGATCAGTAAACATTATTTGAGCATCTCTACCAGCCAGACTCTGTTCTGGGCAGTGGGGACAGGGAAGTGGACAAGACCGACGAGGCCCCTCACCAGTCTTGGTCCAAAGTGGCTGAGGGTGCTTGGGGAGCTAGTGAACAAGATGGGCTCGGGGGACCAAGCCCAATGTGTGGGCTTTGCTATTGCTGTTGTCATTACCTCTGTCAGACAACTTAAGGGCACAGACCTATCTGTGTCTTCTCTGCCAAGGCTGTGGGCAGCTCTGGGCTCACTTCCCTGGCTTCCCATGTCCCACAGTCAAGAAGAGCCAAAAGGGCCTTTGAGGCCACCTCATCCCCCTCCCAGTGTCCAGACAGGAAAGCTGAGGCCCAGAGCAGGGAGGAGTCCTGGCTAAGATCACTCGTGACGCCCAGACAAGCTCTGACCAAGCCCCCTGCTCCCTGCCAGGCCCTCATCGGTGTCCCTCCCTGTCTGTCTACTAGCGTGCCCCCCCGTGCTCAGTCATGACCGTCACCTACTCAAGCCAAGTGGCTAATGCCCGCTTAGGCTCCTTCTCCCGCCTGCTCCTGTGCTGGCGCGGCAGCATCTACAAGCTGATCTATGGCGAGTTCCTCATCTTCTTGCTCAGCTACTACATCATCCGTTTCATTTACAGGTGCAGGGGGACAGGCTGGGGTGGGGCCTGGGAGGGGCGCGGCTGGGGCTTGGAACAACTAGGGGGACGCTCTTACAGGACCAGAGTCCTATAAGGCTGACCTGAGCTCCTAGCCAAGCCCTGGGGGCTGGGGGCTGGGGGCTGGGGGCTGGGAGGACATAAAAGGAGTCAGACTGGGAGGGCAGCTCACGGCAGGCCAGGAGTATCTTTCTCCCAACTCGGGGACAGGCCCGGGAACCCAGGCCTTACCTGGTCCCACTCAGCCAGCCTGTTTTCCTGAGTCCCACACAAGCTCAATCCCAGACCATACTTTTCCCCCCCTCCAATAAACATGTTTATTTAAACAATAAAATGTAGGACAGACACAATCACAGAATATACGAAAGCATTTTGAATGGAGAAAAGCACTTATGACCGAAATGGATTGAAGGGCTCTTACATAGGGAAAGTTCTTGGATTCGCAATTACAATGCCAATAACAAAGCACATTGATTTTCTTTGGTTGTTACTAGGCCATCAAGATCCTTTTTTAAGAAAAATTAGAGTTCATTTCTGAGAGTTTTAAGTTGATAGCAAAATTGAACGGGAGGTAGAGAGTTTCCATATGCTCCCTCGAACACACACAGCCTCCCCCACTATCAACGTCCCACGGCAAAGTGGCCTATGCGTTGTAATGGATGAACCCACACGGTCACATCATTGTCACCCAAAGTTCATACTATACACCAAGGTCCACGCTCGGTGTTGTGCATTCTGTGGGTTTGGACAGATGCGTAATGATATGTATTCATCATTTTAGTATCATACTCAGTAGTTTCACTGCCCTAAAAGTCCTCCCGGCTTCACCTATTCAACCCCCCCCCATACATATTTTTATTAAAAAATATTTTTTTAATGTTTATTTTTGAGAGAGCACGCACACGCACACAAGAGGGGGAGGGGCAGAGAGAGAGGGAGACACAGAATCCGAGGCAGGCTCCAGGCTCTGAGCTGTCAGCACCGAGCCTGACGTGGGGCTCGAACCCACGGACTGTGAGATCCTGACGCGAACGGAAGTCAGCCGCCCAACCGACTGAGCCACCCAGGCGCCTCATATGCTTTTTAAACACCAAATGCTATTTGAACCTGCTTGGGATCCTTTAAAAGGGGGTCAGTGGTGCCTGAAACTGACTCCTGGCGAGACCTTCCTATAGCTCACAGAAAACCTCCTGAGGGGGCCTCTTCCAGCCATGGAGCAGAGGCCCCCTTGGGGCTTGGGGTTGCCAGAGAAGGACGGGTTGGGCCAGTGAAAGGGGCAGGGAAGGGTGGGGGAGCAAAGCGGCAGTCACATTCCTACCCTAGGCCTGGCTGGACGTGGTACCTGTCTCAGCCATGTCTACACATCCCCCTCCCCCCCAGGATGGCCCTCACGGAGGAACAGCAGGTGATGTTTGAGAAACTGACTCTGTATTGCGACAGCTACATCCAGCTCATCCCCATTTCCTTCGTGCTGGGTGAGCTCCCCCTTCTGAACGTCGGGGTCCCAGGGGCTGCTCCAGGCTCCAGACAGGGACACTACGAGGAACTAGCTGGTGAAGGCCACTGGAATGTCAGTGCCTCTTGGCAGTTCACAGAAATGGGGGGACTGCCCCCAGACGGAATGAAGTTAGGCATTAGGAAGGACGTCCTGCTGTTGGCACTCAAGACCCCAGTTTCTGAGGGCAGCCCTGACAGGGTCCCTGGAGCCTCTGTGCAGGAGGGGAGGGGTCTGGCAGATTTCTGGGTTAAGCGGGGGGCCTCTGGAAGCAAGAGCTTGGGGCTCTTGCGCCTTTCTGCGGCGATGGTCTTCCCCTGCTGAATGCCTTCCAGGAGGGTTGGGGCTGGGCCCCGCTCCCATCACAAAGATGGAGAAACCAGGCGTCGCCCTTGTTTGGCTCTGGCCGCAGCCTGGGCCCTCGCCTCGCCCCCCTCCCCCTTCTCCTGCCCAGGCTTCTACGTGACGCTGGTCGTGACCCGCTGGTGGAACCAGTACGAGAACCTGCCATGGCCCGATCGCCTTATGAACCTGGTGTCGGGCTTGGTGGAGGGCAAGGACGAGCAAGGCCGGCTGCTGCGGCGCACGCTCATCCGCTACGCCAACCTGGGCAACGTACTGATCCTGCGCAGCGTCAGCGCCGCAGTCTACAAGCGCTTTCCCAGTTCCCAGCATCTGGTGAAAGCAGGTGGGCGGGGGCGGCGGGGCGGGGGCAGGGCCGGTGGGTGGAGCCAGAGGCCTGCCTGCTGATGATTGGGTGGGGATGGGGTCGACCCCTGGGTCGAATTAGGCGGGGCGGAGTCAGGTGCGCGAAGGTGGGTGGGGCGAGGCCCGGGGAACCACGCGAGGGGAGGGTTTTGAGATATGGCTAAGGACCCTTGAGGGATGAGAGAAGAGTGGGGACTGAGGGCCCGGAGTGGGGCTTTGGGAATCGGCAAGAAAGTACCGGTCTGCCTGCCTCTGTCCTTCCCCGTCCAGCTCTGCGGGTTTTCAGTCTCTGACCTTCCCTGGCCCTTACCTGAGCTGGTCCTTATTAAGAAGACAGACACTTCTCACGCGCTCAGGCCAGAACAGCACATAGTAGGCACTCAGTAATTATTTGTTGAAAGAGGATGGCAAAGAAGCTCAGAGGTCCCAATGAACTTGGCCCTAAATCCTGGGCTTCGGCAAGGCCTGGCCTGGCCACCCCTGCCAGCCCGTCCCTTCTGCAGGTTCCCCCACGCGCTGCCTTCTTAACTCCACCCCGCAGGCTTTATGACCCCCGCGGAACGCAAGCACTTAGAAAAGCTGAGCTTGCCGCACAACACGTTCTGGGTGCCCTGGGTGTGGTTTGCCAACCTGTCAATGAAGGCGTGGATCGGAGGTCGAATCCGGGACCCTGTCCTGCTCCAGAGCCTGTTGAACGTGAGCTTCCCGACACACATGGGGCTGTTGCAGAGTGGGGACGGTTGTGCCCGAGGTTGCACAAAGTTTCCTACAAAGAGGAGGCTTGAGGGTCTTCCCAGAACCTGCCTTGAGATTGTAGGATTTTGTCCAACAGCATTCCACAACCCACCGTGGCCCCTTGCCCCCGGTTCCCTTCCCACTTCCTCTCTAGAGTGAGCCCTGGAGATCCTGGTTCCTTTTTGATAGATGAGGAGACTGAGGCACAAAGAGGTTAAGGGAGCTGCCCATGACCACACAGCCAGGGGCTGGACCATGAGGGCTTGAGCTTGGGAGAGCACACGGTGGTCAGAACCCCAACCCTCCCTCCTGCTCCCCAGGAGATGAACGTCTTGCGTACTCAGTGTGGACTCCTGTTTGCCTATGACTGGATCAGTATCCCACTGGTGTACACACAGGTGAGGACTAGGCCAGTGAAGCTGCCCATTTGGGAAACGAGGTAGGGGGTGCTGGCAGGACTTGGAGAAACAGCCTGTCATAGGAAGGGCTCACGTAGGGGCTAAGAGGCTCCCCTGGGAGTTATATCTGGACTTTGCGGGTCCTCTCCAGTGCCAAGTTGGAAGAGTCCGGGCTCCTGCCTGGTTCAGCCCAGCAGAGGCAGTGTGATCATCCCTATTTTATTTTATTTTATTTTATTTTATTTTTTATCTATTTTTTTAATACGAAATTTATTGTCAGATTGGTTTCCATACAACGCCCAGTGCTCATCCCAACAGGTGCCCTCCTCAATGCCCATCACCCACCCCCCCCTCCCACCCCCCATCGACCCTCAGTTTGTCATCCCCGTTTTAGAGATCACAGAGACCCAGAGTCAGTGGACTGCACAAGTCAGAGCAAGGTCTCGTTCTCCCAGCCTAGGGAGCTTCCTGACTTCAGGGCCTCTCCCAGCTCATTTCTGCTGCCACCTCCCTTTCTTCCCAGGTGGTGACCGTGGCGGTTTACAGCTTCTTCCTGGCTTGCTTGATCGGGCGGCAGTTTCTGAACCCGGCCAAGGCCTATCCTGGCCATGAGCTGGACCTCGTTGTGCCCGTTTTCACGTTTCTGCAATTCTTTTTCTATGCTGGCTGGCTGAAGGTGAGATTCTCTGCCTCACAAGACTGGGTGAGGTCACGGCCAGGAGGTCCATGCTCAGCCAGGAAAGGAGAGTCTCAAATGTGGAAAGTGGGCTGCTCGGCCCCGCCCACCACCCTCTGGTCTCCTCCTTCCCTGTGTCTTAACATAGGAAGAAACTGAGACCCAGAGAAGAGCAGGACCCGCCAGAGGCCTGTGTCTGATCCCAGTGCTTCACCCGAGGCCTAGGACATAGCCGGCTATCCTAGCCCCCATCCTTTCAAGGCAGATTAGCACCACCTCTCCTTACTCAAGAAATCTATCCAGGGCGGGATGGGGGAAGGTGTCTCATCCCCACCCCAAGTGGCTTTTCCAGGTTTTCCTCCCACTACATCCGGAGCTGTCCCTAACAGGAGTTCTGAACAGCACCATTTCCTCTCCATCTCTTTATCTTTCCTCCTTTTTTTATTTTTTTTATTTTTTAACATTTATTTTTGAGAGACAGAGCAAGACAGAGCATGAGTGGGGGAGGGGCAGAGAGAGGCAGGGGCACAGAATGCAAAGCAGGCTCCAGACTCTGAGCTGTCAGCACAGAGCCCAACGCGGGGCTCGAACCCACGGACTGCGAGATCATAACCTGAGTCAGACACTCAACCGAGTGAGCCACCCAGGCGCCCCAGATCTTTCCTCCATTTCTCACCCACCCTCTGTCTCTTCCTTTTTTTCCTTTAGTTTTTGGTATTGGTGGTGATGGCACGTTGCCTCCTCCCTCCCTCCTGTGCATGGTTTGCGTGCGTGCGTGCACACACACACACAGACACAGCTATTCCTTCCCCATCCACACCCTCAGCCCCTCAGTCATCTTCGCTTCAAACCAGATCACACCCATTTTTCTGGTTGAAATTCCCCAGTGGCTTACGGGATGTCCCTTGAACCCTTAGTGCAGCTCACCCCTACTGCGGGGCTTTGTCAGGGGACTTCACAGGTTATTGCCAGGATTCATCCTGCCTGGGCCACCCTTTATTTGATCACAGCCTCAACGTCTCTGTTGCATTGAAAACAATGAATAAATGAGTGTTTGAAGACTGGAATGAGTAAATGAACGAATGCACAGAATTCTGGAACTCCGGGGAGCATATAGGTTTGGGAGGTACCAGTGATGACTGGTACTGAGTGACACAATGAAGGACAGCTCTTCCCTGAAGAGCTTCCCTAAAGGGAAGGACATACTGGCTTTGGAGATGGTGGTTAGGGAGGCCAGGCATCGAGGGGGGTGTGGAACTAGAAGGAGCTGAAAGTTTAAGGCCAGGGAGCAGGCTGCAGGGAATCTACCTGAGGATTTCCAGAGCCTCACCTCTCCCCAAGGTGGCAGAGCAGCTCATCAACCCATTTGGAGAGGATGATGATGACTTTGAGACCAACTGGATTGTCGACAGGAGCCTGCAGGTATTTGGGGAGAGGGGGCGCCTATCCTGTGGTCCTTCCCTGAAAGGGCCAGGGAGGGGACCCCACAGGTCTGCAGGAAGGCCTCACCGTGAACTGCCCCCTCCCAGCCAACCATTCATTCACAGGATTCTCACCCCAACTTCTGAGGCTGCAGACGGGCATCAGTCTCTCCATTTCACAAGTAGGGAAACTGAGGCCCAGAGAGAGGGAAGTGACCTCTCCAAGTCATCTAGCAAATTCAAGGTCCTGCTTGGGCTGACCTTTCTGCTGGATTTTCCTTCTGTGCCTGGCAACCAGGTGTCCCTGTTGGCTGTGGACGAGATGCACCAGGACCTGCCCCCAATGGAGCGGGATATGTACTGGAATGATCCAGAACCACAACCCCCCTATACAGCTGCTTCCGCCCAGTATCGTCGACCCTCCTTTTTAGGCTCTACCTTCAACATCAGGTGAGCAGTGCCCGGGACCACTTTGGTGAGTCGAAAAGCCCAAGTGCAAGGGCCTGCCTGAAAACTTAGAATAGCGCTGGTTAATACATATCGGATATGTGCTAAGTGCTGGGAATTCTGCTAAGCTCTTTGTATAAACTCTCTTTTTCCTCCCAATGGTTTGGTACCTCCAGTTTTCAGGTGATTAAGTCCAAGTTCAGAGAGGTTAAGTGGGTTGTCCAGCCCAAGGTCACATAGTTAGCAAGTGATACACGTGGACCAGGTGTGTCTGCTTCTATCCCCACATCCTTACCTTGTACTGTTTAGTAATTCCTAAAGCCGTAAGGGATTGTAGGTACAGCCAGTCTAAGCCCCCCACGTCCAGAGCTGGAAACAGGTCCTGAGAAAAGAAGGCACTTACTCAAGGGCAGTCAGTGATCAGTGATGCAGTTGGGATGTCAGAGCCTGGTTCCCAGCTCTGGTCTGGAACTACGTTTCCTGATAAGCCAGGGTGTTTGGACGGGAGTGAAAGCGGGGAGGGGGAGGAAGTGAGGGGAAGGACGGCAAGCATGTCCCCAGCAAGACGCTGGGTCACCACAGGTAACTTCTGGGTTGGCTCCGTGCTACAGAGCACAGGCCTCAGGTCACCCACCGCAGCCAGCCAGACTTCCCTGACCATGGGTCCTGATTCCCTGATTCCGTCCGAATCCCTTCTAAGCTGCAGCAGGGTCACAGCGGGCTGAAGGGCCATCCCAGACAGCCCTCTGTCCCCAGTATGAGAGTGGGGAGGACTTTATAGAGTCACCTGCATGTCAGGATCCATACCATCAAGATTTTCTTCCACAGTATTAAGCATTGTTGCCTATTTTTTTTTTTCTTCGAGAGGCTTTTTAAAGTTTATTTATTTTTGAGAGAGAGAAAGAGGAAGCACAAGCGAGACAGGGGCAGAGAGAGAGAGAGAGAGAGAGAGAGAGAGAGAATCCCAAGCAGGCTCTGCACAGATGGTGGACCCCCGATGCGGGGCTCGAACTCCCAAACCGTGATATCGTGACCTGAGATGAAGTCGGGTGCTTAACCAGCTGAGCCACCCAGGTGCCCCAGCACTATTGGCTTTTAAAAACCATATTATCTGGGGCGTCTGGCGGGCTCAGTCAGTTAAGCATCTGACTTCAGTTCAGGTCATGATCTCGCGGTTTGCGAGTTCGAGCCCCGCGTCGGGCTCTGTGCTGACGGCTCGGAGCCTTGGAGCCCGCTTCGGATTCTGTGTCTCCCTCTCCCTCTCTGCCCCTTCCCTGCTCGTGCTCTCTCAAAAATAAATGTTAATAAACAAATAAATCGATTAATTAATAAATAACATAAAAATAAAAACCAAATATTCTCTTAAGCCATAATTAGAATTAGCGAGTCTCTAGTAGGTGTGAGGAAGGTTTGAAAAAGCGATCACATGAAGGCTGGAGGCTTGCTCGGGTCAGAAACATTTCTGGAAGTTGCTTTTGAATTCCATGTGGTCTGTACTCTGGCAGCTGAAGGTTGGGTGGAGGACAGAGAACAGTAATACATAGACCTTGTCTGCAAGGAACACACAATTCAGTGAGGGGACTCAAACCCAAGGCCCCAACTCTGGATACAAGGTGCAAAGTACCAGGTGCCTGGGGGAGACGGAACATAGAACAAGAGACCGCCTTTGGCCTGGGAGGTGGCCTCCAGCTGGACCCGGAGCTGGGCCTTGAAGCATGGGGAGAATGTGGACATGAGCGAGGGCAGGCCACACTCTGGGATAGGCGGGCTCTTCCCTGCAGAGCAAAGGCCTTGGGCTTCCAGAAAGCCAGACTTCTTTGTGGATATGCTGCTCCGCAGTTAACAACCGCAAACCCCCAGCCTGCCCAGAGTCACTCCCGGGCCTCATGTGACTGACCAGACCTGGGGAGCAGTATTCTGCTCGCCTGGAGTGAGGGATGCTCACGAGAAGATGGAGATGAAGACAGAGCCCTCAAGTGCCAGGCTGGGGGGGGGGGGGGGGGGGGCAAGGAAGGGTTAGTCAACATGGGCAAGAGGGAGGCACACAACAGTGAGGGGAGCCGGGCCTGGAAGGATTCATAGGGCAGTAGAGGATGGGTCGGGAGAGAGGTGAGTCCAGGCATAGTGAGAAACACTGTGTGTCTTTGGCTTTGGGCCATAGAGAGGGAAAAGAGGGGGTGAAGGAGAAGTCAAGTCAGGCTTTGGTCCTTGTCCGCTGCTCAGCCGAGTCTCCTTTACAGTCTGCATAAGGAAGACATGGGGTTTCAGGCAAATCCAGAAGAGGAGGAGGACCCTCAAACTGGCATCATTGGCCGCTTCCTAGGGCTACAGTCCCACGACCACCATCCCCCCAGGACAAACTCAAAGACCAAACTACTGCGACCCAAGAAAGAAGGCCTTCTCCAAGAGGGCCAGCCCAAGAAACTCGGGAGTGCCAGACAGCACCCTAGGAACCAGGAAGGCGGCAAGCCTTGGAAGATTGAGGAGGAGGATGATGTTTTCGAGACTGCTGCACTATACGGGAGGTCAGGCTACCACAGTGCCCCCCAGACGCCCCTCAGCCACACCCCTATGGTCTTCCCACCTGGAAAGTCAGCACCCTCCGGCCTTCGCAGAGTCTCAGGCACAGACAGCGCTGTCAAAGACCAAAGCCTACAGCCTGTGACTCCTGACAGAGAGAACAGTTTTGAACTGCTCTCAGATGGCATCGGGTCCTCAACGGAGAACCCACAATCGGGTCACATGAAGAAGAAAACCGTGGAGTTTAACCTGACCGACGTGTCGGAGACCTCGGAACATCATCTCAGAGAATCACATTTGGACCAGTCAAGCAACATAGAGATAATACTCAGAAGTCACGGAGATCCCTACTGGGCCTTGGAAGACAGGTCTGTTCTCTACCTTAGCCAGGTCACTTCACCTCCTCCCCTCCCCACACTCCCACCCACATGGGGGGAAGCCCCACCAGCTTCCCTTGCTGGGAGCCTACCCTTCCTTCCACCATTTTTCCTACGGTTCCCTCACTGCCAGAGCATGCTGGACTCACACCTTGCATTGCCTTGGGGCACACACCTGGCCACCTCAGCAAGGGCCCTAGTTAAGTGCTGAGGGCTTTTGCTCATTTCCCCCAAGAACCCGATACCACCAGGAAGAGTCCCCTGGGTCCCAGGTGAAGGAAGCAGAGGTTGCACTGACTGGAACGATGCCTGGGGGCTACCAGGCCAGGCTTAGGTGGGAGGAGCAGACCCAAAACCATGAGGCAGAGCTAGGGACTCCAGGCTGTAACCTAAGAACTCCACTCACTACCCAGCCTCAGCTGGGTGACCGCATATGAACACTCCCCCACACCCCTTCAGTGATCCTGGGAAGTATTACACCCCTGGGAATTGGTAGATGGTCAAGGTGAGGGTGGCCAGGTCCCTTGGGGTATCTTACTGCTTTGGGGAACTCATCAGGACTTCTGAACTTCAGTGTGCTCTTCATGCTGCCTCGGGGGTCCATCCAAAGCTGTCAAAACCCTAGGTGTTTCCCTACATTCAGGATTTCACCCATTAGACCCAGCCTACCCCACCCCCAATCATGATGTGGGAAGTGTAACTTCCTATTTCTAGATTCTCAAGCAGTTAACTTCTGGGTCAGAAAGCACACTTTGTGATTAAAAGCCCGAAAAGGGCTACCATCGGTTTTGTTTCTAGCCAGACAGAAACTTACGAATCACCGTGGCTTGTTTGGGAAGGGACATTAATGTAGTCGTTAGCAAGGAGATGGTTCTGTGGTCTCCTGACACTACTGATGTTTTGTAGTTTAGATGTCCCAACCTTTGCCGCACTACACAACTAGTTTTAACACTGAAGTGGAGAGCTTCTGTACTCACGTTAACTTTCTCCAATTTTCTCTAGGGATGAAGCACACTCTTAGCCTGTTTCCCCGAGAGGGACGTTTCGCCGGCCTGGTCCTACCTGCATGTACACCAGCGGGACACTGATCCAGTCATAGCCATATAGCTGTCCACACTGAAGCATACGTTCGTATGACAGCCTGAATTAAATGGTTGGCTTAATGGGTAACAAAATCAGTAGTTTCGGGACTACTTGAGCCTTTAAGTGCCTTTTGTACATAACAATTGTGAAAGCTAGACGAATCACCGGAAACATGTAATTCAAAACATCAAATTCAGCATCCGGAGTCCTTACGTCCTGTCTGAATTCCACACCCCCAACCTTGACATCTTTTCCCAACTAAAGAGTTGAATAAATACAAATCCTCCCAGGCATTTCATTTGGTTACCGTGGTTGAACAGCAGCACTCACAGATTTTGCAAAGAGGACCTAGATCCATTTCTAGCCCATCTCAACTACTCAAAAGACAACAGCTGGGTACCAAATTACTTTATTTGAAGGAATGGTACAAATGAAAGAAGTTAAGTAGATGTTTTGGTACAACTTCTAGAAAAGGGAAAGGTAACCCCAACACGCATGCACTGCCTCGGTGACCAGGGAAGTCACCCGTGTGGCGATGGGAAGACAGCCTAAGGCTTAGCTCTCGTTATCACTGTTTCCCAAGGTGTGCTTGTCAAAGAGATACTCTGCCATGCCAGATTCGGGAGCCCCCATCTTGCGCAGGTTGGTTACGTGGTCACCCAGTTCTTTGATGGATTTCACCTGCTCATTCAGGTAATGCGTCTCAATGAAGTCGCACAACTAGAAAACAGACATGGGGAAGAATGTTAGCGGTAAGCTTTCCCAGGAGAGGCAAACGGTTCCCTCCCTGGGCTCCCCGGCTGTCAGTACTCACATGGGGGTCGTTTTTGTCAGTGGCCAGTTTGTGCAGTTCCAGTAGTGACTGATTCACACTCTTTTCCAAGTGTAACGCACACTCCATTGCGTTCAGCCCGTTCTCCCAATCGTCACGGTCTGGTTTCTGAACGAGAGGGGGTCAGGTCAACGCACCTGCAGCCTCTACCAGCCCACGAGTCAGCAAGCACCCCTAGCGTGCACTTCGCAAGGGACATCCAAGTTTCTCCCGCAACGGCTTCCAACTTAACACCCTCGCCCACTACTCTTTGCCTCCTTTAGCTTAGATGGTTAAGCCTAAAAAAAGCCCAAAACCCCGAAGTCGCCTCATTTCATCAGGGCAACTGCTAGCTTCCGAGTGATTCCTGACACCCGAGGACTGCTACGTAGCTTACTTAGGAGGCACGGCACCTCTAGGATCTTTCGTTCACCTTGATATCCTGAAGGAAGATTCGGCCACCTCGCTGGTTCTGCAGCTTCATCAGCTTCTCGGCATGTTCCCTCTCCTCATGAGATTGGTGAAGAAAATATTTGGCAAAGTTCTTCAAAGCCACATCATCACGGTCAAAATAGTAAGACTGAAAGGGGAACATCAATGTTATGCTAAGGAGTCCCAACGAAGGCACTCTGCTGGCCTAAGTCTTTCTTTCTCAAAGCACAGCAAGAAAGGGATCTGTGCTGAAGGAGACTGGGGGCAGGTTGTGTTCCTGGAAAGAACACAACAGTAATTACTGTGTCTTTATTTTGGTCCTTGAAATTGAAAGTTTACTACAAGGAACCTTTAGACTATCATGGAATTGCCCCCAGCATGGAATTTCTTAAGGCTCTATATTAGTGCAAAGTTCTTCCGCCCAACGTCCAATTTGATTGGAGAGGGTGTTGGGAGTATTTACCCTGTACAAATAGTGCCTTCTCTCTCTACTCCCTGGTTAACCCCTGTCAGAACATGAACTTGTCAGCTTACAGCAGCCTGTGAAATTTCTAAACAAATTTCTAAAATTAACCCATTAGGGATGGTGAGCTGTGGGCAATGCTAATGTATACAAATACATTGCCAGCAGAAAGCCAAAAAAAAAAAAAAAAAAAAGGCAAAACAAAAACTCTGAATACAAATATGTTGCCAGCAGAAAACAAAACAAAAACACAAAAAACCTGATTCAGTTTTAGACACTTGCTGTATTCAGGTATTCCTCAAACGGAACGGCAGTCATGGAAATCCAGGCCTGTTTTCAAATGCATCTGGAACATGTCTATTCTTGGATAATTTGCACAATCATAAGACAATTCTAAGTAAAACTCCCACCACCTCGCCTCAAAACCAGGATTTTGGAAAACGGAGCCCACTGATTGGCGCATGGAAAAATTCTTTGCCCAGTTACTGGCGGTGTACTTTATCCGAAAACCACGGGTTCAGTTAGAGGGCCACAACTCTCAGGCACCAAAAAGATAAGGAATTAAGTATCCAGGCGAAAGGAGGGATGACTAAGACAACTGTGTCCTCGCAAGGGGAGATTTCCGCGCTTCGATTCAAGTGGGACCCAGAGATAAGCACAACAGAGGGGTGGCGACGGCTGCTCGAGAGTGGTCAGCCTACAGGAGATAAGCCACTTAGCACCAGACCACCCCCGCCCCTCCCGGCCGTTGCCATCCGACACCATTACCCAGCAGGCTCCGCCATACCCGAAAGGGGGGGGGGCGGTGGGGGTGGGGAGAGGATGGGGGCTGGACCACTTCGCCTGTTACCCAAGCCAAAGGACGACCTCAGGATCACGTGATCGACGCAGGGGAAGGGATGGAAAGGCCAAAACCACCTTCCTCGCTGCAGGATCGTACTGGTCGCAACCGTGGCCGACTCCAGGGTTTCAGCAAACCAGGCTCTCTTTAAATATAAAGGGGGTGCGCAGAGGCGGCCCTGCCAGGGGACACTCGGAAAGGGCGAACTCGCCAGAATATCTGCGCAAGTCCCGGGAGACCTCGAGCAACGTCCATTTTCTTGCAGGGCGCGCGCGGAGGCGGGAGAGGCCGCCCGTTAGCCACACCCCCGCCCCGCCCCGCCCCGCCCCGCCCCGCCCCGCCGCCCGCGGCCCGGAGAAGCCGCGCCCGCGCTCACCATGGACAGGTAGACATAGGAGGCGTAGAGCTCCAGGTTGATCTGGCGGTTGATGGCGGCCTCCGAGTCCTGGTGGTAGTTCTGGCGCACCTGCGAGGGGGACGCGGTCGTCATGGCGGCGGCTGAGGAGAGGCGGCGGCGGCGGGCGGTGGCGGCGCTGGAGCGGCGGCGGGAGCCTTGGGGCGGTCCGAGGGCGCTGTGAGGAGATGGCGGAGGGCTGGCTCTGGGCGGCCGGCCGGAGGAGGGTGGTCGAGCGCCGGGTTCCGTCCAAGCACTGTTGAAGCAGGAAACCGCGGCGACTCTCGGCAGACTGTGGCGCAGATGGCCGCGGCCCCGCACTTATAGCGGGATCGGGCGTCAGGCCCGCTCGGGCCAATCAAGCCGCCCGGGACAGGCCCCGCCTCTTCCGGTGGGCGCGCGGCCCCGCCCCTGGGGCCCTGGGGGAGGGCGGTGCTGCGGGGGAGGCCGCGCGTGTCCCGCCGCGCGTGGGGCTGGAGGCGTCCTTGCGCTGGGCCGCGCCTTTGGTGCAAGTGTGGGGAAGACGTGCGGAAGGGCAGGAAGCCCAGCTCGGAATCCGGGGCCCAGGGTGTCCCGGGTCCCGGAGCCGACGGAAAGCGCCCCAGGCCCCCGGGGCGTCGGGGCGATTCCTGAGGCCCTGGGCGGGCTCTCCGAGGCTCTTGGCCAAGGGCACGTTAAAAATCCGAGCGGTAGGGCAGCAGTTACCCACACTCGAGGTGACTTCCTCGTCATGCAAATTGGGAAACTGGAAACACGGGCCCTAGGAGGCCGTGTGAGTCAGAGATGTGGCTGGGAGAAGGCTGGCTTTCTCTTCCTCAAGGTCTAGCAAGGAGCAAAATGCAGGCCTCGGCCCGTCCCTGGTTGTCCCCCGCCCTTCCGATCCCGTCCGCCTTTTGCCGAAAGCAAATATGGCTCCTCCTGCAGCTTCTACAACAAAGGCTGGGCGGGCTGTTTCCCGAGAGGCCTGGACAGGGCCTTCCCTGAGGGAGTCCTGGCGGGGTGGGCCGCCTGGGATTCAGAGAAAATCCAGAGGACGATTTTCTTTTCTAAAGAAAAGACAGGAGAAGCCACTTGGATCTGGAGACGAAGCCATGAGGCCGTTTTGAGATGGTCTCTTTTATGGGCCCCACTTACAGGAGACGTCTCCTGGGGTTACCCTTGGAGAGAAGCCGGTGGGGCTGAATGTACGACATGACCTCCGTGACAGGTGCAAGGAACCCTGGAAGGGCAGGGCTACTGGGTGTGGCTTGCAGCTGTGCCCCAGGCACGAGTAGGTGTGGATTCGAGGATGGCAGAATTGGAGTTAGGCCCGGGCTCCTGTCTTCCAGATTCCCAGTCCGCCGGCTTCGAGGTTCACTGTTCTTAACCGGGTTCCTTCAACACAAGTGGGAGACCTATCCAAGACCCCTTTCGGGGTGCTCACAGACATTAGACTGGAAACTGAACTCCCCAACCTTAAAAAGGGAAGGAGCTCTACTAAAAAAAAAAGAAGTTGCTGATCGAATTACTGCGATTTCTCTTTCTTGGGTCTCTGCTACACTCCTTTCAAAATGAACGAGCACATGTTACTTTCAGGAAGAAAATTTTAGTGGGGCTAGAGCTACAAAAAATAATAAGCAGAAGGCTGCTGGGAGAACATAGACAAGGGGTGCCTTAGCGTGTCTGGGGTAGGAGATCAGGGCAGGCTTCCCAAGGGAAGTGACAGTTGAGCTAAGTCTGAAGAAAAAAGCTAGAAAGAAGGTGGAGTGGAGGGAGGGAGGGAGGGAGGGAGATGGGGAAGGGAATTCCAAGCCGGGAGAACAGCATATGCAAAGGTGTGGAAATGGATGGCCTAATCAAGGTAACTTAAGAAAGCGTTGGCCTGGAAAATAGAGTCTATGTTGGAGAATTCTGGAAGGCTGATAGCGGGTCAAGGTGGGGAAAGACTGTGGGCCATAAAAAGGGGTTCAATTTTATCCTGGGCAATCTGAAGACACTAAAGGATTTCTAAGCAGGGAGATACTACATTAGTTTTATTTTTGGAAATCTTACACTGAATCCATAGAAAAGCTCTCCTATATTAGCAGTAAACAGCAGTTAGAAAATGTTAACAAGAAAAAAGTATTTTTAACTTACGCTGGCAACAGAAGCTTCAAGTACCTAGGAATAAAGTGAACAGGAAGTATATGAAGAGAATTAGAAATGTTTGCTGCTGGCCAGAAGAGAAAACCTGCATAAAGGAAGAAACACCATGGATAGCCAACCTCAGTTTTGTGAAGATGTCACTTGTCCCCCCATGGAAACCTATAGATTCAATGCAATTTCTGTAAAACTCCACGGTACATTTTGGAACTTGATGAAATGATCCTAAATTTGGAAGAATGCATGTGTAGAATAGCTGATAAGCATTTGTCGGAAAAAAGGTTCTGAGGGTTTGCCCTCAGGGCCTGATTTGCCCTCTCTGATATTTAAAAAGTACTGTATAAAGTCGTCTAAGCAGTTGGTACTGGCTCAGGAAGATATGATATATCAGTGTTAACAGTCCTATTCGGGTACTTATGGGAACTTCGTAGATGCCGAAGTGACCTTTCAAATTTGGGGAGAAAGAATGGGTTCAACAAATGATGTTGAAACAATGGAGAGTCATATGAAAAAAAAAAATGACTCATTGTATTTCAAAATGTGTTCCAGACAGATTAAAGATCCAGGCCTTTAAAAAACAAAAACACCCATGAAGTTACTAAACGAATATCTAGGAGATTATCTTTTAAAATTCTGGAGTAGGGAGTGTTCTTTTGAGGTTGTAAAAAGCCATAAAGGGGCAGTTGGCAGATTGACTACTTAAAAAAAATGCAAAGTTGGATGGCTGGGAGGTCCAGTGACACGGAGAGCAGGTGACAGACTCAGCCACGTGGGAGAGTGGCACCTGGCCGCCACGAGACAATGCGGAGGACGATCAACGATGGGATTGTGCCAAATAAAAACGGCCAGTGTCTTCAGAAGAGAAAGAATCTGCCAAAGAGAAAATCAATGACACTCCCAATTCCTGTAAGAGCTCCAAATTGTTGCAACAAGTTTGCAAACCCGAAAGTTACTACAACTACCTTGGTGATCAGCTGCACTTGATTACAGGAAGAAGGAATTTAGAACAGACTTGGCCTATTTGCAAGAGGAACAGAGAGAATCCAAAATTTCTGGGACTTGTGGTATTGAAGCTAGAACTGTTTGTCTTTTTCAACCAGTAAAAAATAAAATGGAGAAATAACTTTGAGTAGCAAATGCTGATTAAGATGAGTCCTCAGGACAGTGACCAAAATCAAGGACATGGCTCACACAGAGTTTGTGAAAATGAATTAAAATTGTTCCGGGCCACCTGGGTGGCTCAGTCGGTTAAGCGTCTGACTTCGGCTCACGTCATGATCTCAGGGTTCGTGGGTTTGAGCCCCGTGTCGCGGGCTCTGTGCTGACAGCTCAGAGCCTGGAGCCTGCTTTGGATTCTGTGTCTCCCTCTCTCTCTGCCCCTCCTCCGCTACACTCTGTCTCTCTCTCAAAAATAAATATTAAAAAATAATAAAATAAAATAAAATTGTTCCTAGTAAGTCCTTTCAGTTGTACAGAGCACTCAGGGAAAAAGAACAGAGGGTATGGTCCTACAAAAACTTGGTAAGTCCAAAATACACGTAGTCACATCTTTGAGGGAGGCATACCTAGAAGAAAAATTGTGGGTATAGCTATAGGAATATGGAACAGACTGGAATCAAGTAGATAAAAAGCCAACAAAACTGTTTTTTCTTTGCAAAAATGAGTGATTTAATTTTTTTGATTAATTACAATAAAATGCACAGAATCTTACATGCTTGATTAAGGGCCAGTGTTGACCCTTGAATCCAGCTGAAACAAGATACAGAAGATTTCCATTATCCTAGAAGTTCCTTTGTATCCCTTTCCAGAAGTTTTCCCCGTGCCCCCCAAGACAACCAGCTTCTGACATTTTTCAATATTGATTAACTTCGCACGTTCTAGAATTTCACATCAATGGAATCATAAAACAACAAGCCGTAAGACAAAAGATGCCATAAACCAAGTTAAAAATACAAATGACAGGGGCGCCTGGGTGGCTCGGTCAGTTAAGCTTCCGACTTCGGCTCAGTTCATGATCTCACGGTTCTTGAGTTCAAGCCCCACGTTGGGCTCGATGCTGACATCTCAGAGCCTGGAGCCCGCTTCGGATTCTGTGTCTCCTTCTCTTTCTGTCCCTCCCCACTCGCACTCTGTCTCTCTCTGAAAAATAAATATTAAAAAAAAAATACAAATGACAAATTGAGTTGATATTTGTAGCTTGGTTAAGTAGTGACAACGAATAACTAAAGTATAGAATACTTGTGTGTATGATTATATGTCATGCACGCATAAGTCACTTTTTGCTTATCTTTCCTGCTGGATACTGTAAGCTCCTGGAGGGCAGGGTTGTTTCTGCCTTCTTCATCCTGCACTTCCAACATTTTGCAAGATGCTTGTTACTAGGTGCTCTGTATCTGTCGAGCAAACAGAAGACGGCTGCAGGATTGAATGTGGAGGGTGGATGACAGCCAGGCAAGAGGGCTGGGTACTGTTTGGGAGGGAACAGCCCTGGTTCTCAGCAGAGGAGACAGCAAGAAGATGTGAGATATGAGGGGGACAGAATAGACAGGACGAGGTGGCTGATTGGTAGTGCGAAGGGTGGAAGTAAGGAGCGGGGGGTGGGCAAGAGAGCCCCCAGCCCCTAGGAGCTGGGTGAGTGCGGGACGAAATGCAGGTTGGAGGGAAGGCAAGCTTGCTTTTGGACCCTGGGGTGCTGACTCTCGGGGCCTCCAGGACATCCAGGCGGACAGAGCCAGCATGACATTGGACCCACCTGAAGGAAGTTGGTCTATTGCAGAAAGTAGGTTTCAATAATGAGTATTGGCTCTGTGCTCAGATAAAAACACAGTTGCAGTCATGAGGGAGAGCTTTGACTGTGGTAAGCCATTGGGAGAGGCTGGCTGGGAAGAATGAAAGGGAAATCTTGTGCTGGGCTGAGTGTGTGTGTGTGTGTGTGTGTGTGTGTGTGTGTGTGTGTGTTTGCTTGGGCCATTCCCCACCTTCTGGGAACCCTGAGTGTTAGAACTGCCATTTCCAAGCCTCTAGATGCTTTCAAAGCTGTGACCTGCCCTCTGGACCTTTGCTGACCAGGATTTCGCCTCCCTGCCCCTCCAGCCCCAGCTCCTCGTGACTTGGACGAGGCGGGGCGTTTGGCTGGCCTCCCAGGACAGCCACCTCTTGGGGCTGGGAGCGGCGGGAGGGAGGGCAAGCCAGAGAAGAGCCGGGCTAGTTTTTTGTTGTTGTTGTTGTTGCTTTTGTTTTTATTTTTTCTGGAAGACACTGGCTTATTCCAGAACTGGAGGGGGAAGAGGCGGGGTGGGGGGGGGGTGCAGGGGGTGGGGTTGTGGTCGACAACTGCTGTCCCACCGTGACTCAGCACTCTGCTGGTCTGGAGGGTTTGAGCTTTGACTCCAAAAGTGCTTTGTCATCGAGGGGCGGGAAAGACTAGGAGGCTTGGAGGGCTGTAGCTTCACTCTGAGGAGTGAGTGGGTGAACACCCCCATCTTCGCATGTGGCCGGTTGCCCAGGCTAGACGAACAACGAAGGGATCTGGATCACCCAGCCAAGGAAGGGGGCTAGTGGTAATCACTTTTCCTACCTATTTCTTCCTCAGCGTCGTCCCACCCCACAGTGAGGCCTCTCCCTTCTAGGGACTGTCACCCTAGGGTTACAGTTTAGGACTCCACAGCTGGAAAGTCATAAGACCCTTGCAACGTTAAGGCTGCGAAAAGACTTGGGAGTTTCCACGTCACCATGTTTTACAAATAAAGAGGTGAGAGACCTGTAGGAGGCCAGGCTTGCCCAAGGTCATGGTCCCTGGCAGAAACACAAGCTGAAAATGTAGACCAGGACACAAGGTGGAATACAGCGTGGTCGTTAAGAACAACAATAAACTTGTTGCTAGAATGTGTATATCACGTGATGTGTATGTGAAAAAGCAGAGCCCCAGGTAGTTGGTGCAAAGGCGAGGACGCTGAAGAAAAATCCCGGGGCTGGAAACCTTGGTGGGGACCGGGAGGGACCGGGTTGATGTTTTAAGTGAACAGCTAACGTTTCAAGTGTCTGGGATTCACCCCGAGGTTCAGGAAAGCGAAGTGTGCAGGAAGTTGGAGTTCGGAAACTTCAAAACTGGAAAGAATGACACCGAGGCAGATTCCGGTGCATTTCTAGACGATGCAGCCGCGATTCGGAGAACTTGGCCTTAACACACTTCTTGAAAACCCAGAGGCAATGTAGACTCAAAGTCTAGGGGCTCCGGATCCCCCCTTTCCAAGAGGTTAAGGCCAAAAGCCATGACCTGGGATGTTGAGGATGATTGAGCGTGGAAGGCCCCCGTGTTTAAGGCAACTCAGGCCTTCCTGCCTCTGTGGGAGCTCCCGCTGGGAGAGCCCAGCACACCATGTCTCTGCCGGGGACCTTATCCCTCGGGCCCTGGCTGTTGTTTGCTTGTCTACCTTCCCACTGGACTTTGAGCTGCATGTTACATTGTGTCCCCAGACCCCAGCACAGCCCAGGCGCCCTTCCATTTCTAGCAGCTTGCTGCCCTGGAGATCTCTTCTAGAATCATCATGCCCAGTGGAGAGCTGGCCTCTGCCTTTGGACTGGAGGCCTTTGGAGGTCAAGGATCTTGCCTTTGATGATGTCCTTCTAAAAGACCCCATGACTATCTGCCCTTGGAGACACCTTGGAGAGGTCACCTGGCCTTTCTGAACTTTATTGCCCGTATTTATTTACGGTATCTGGAGCCAGCCCTCCCCCGTGCTACCCTGGCTGCCCCCTCCCCCACTGTGGGTGTCCTCATCGCCACAATTCATGCTGCGCCCCATGGCCTGGTACCCAGCTCCGTGGCGTTCCCATGTTACCCGGTCTGGGCTCAGTCACGCCCCTGCCCCCACACTGCCTCCACCAGTAGGAGAGGTGGCAGGTGGGGAGCAGTGCTAGTGGGCTTAGAAGGAGGGAAAGAGAAGGGTGAGGCGCTCGCTTTGGCAGGGGCCGGGCAGAGAGGGCTGGGAGCACCTCCACTGGGAAAACCGACACTTGTGACGTCCTCGGTCTTTCACGGTGTCCACGCTTTGCCTACAGCTGGAGGTGTCTTCTGATGCCGGTTGGGGAGAGGAGGCCCCAGTCATCTGTGGCTGCTCCCGGCGTCCCAGGCTCCTTGTTTCCTGTCCGTGTGTGCTCCCACCTGTGGCCTTGCCCTCTTGTCTCTTTTCTGCCCCTCCCAACTTTATGAAAGGCTCCCCAAGGGTTCTCCACTGCCCTGGGGGCTGGGGGGTGGGGGAAAAGTGTGACTTTTCCACCCAAAACGAACATAACATTGTGGGTCAACTATACCTGAATTAAAAACAAGGAAAGAGTGGGGGTGCCTGGGTGGCTCAGTTGGTTAGGCATCTGACTCTTGATCTCAACTCAGGTCGTGATCTCAGGGTCATGAGTTAAAGCCCCCACGTTGGGCTCTGTGCTGGGCTTGAAGCCTACTTTAAAAGAAGAACAAAAGTGTGACTCTTCTGTGTGTCCCGAGGCCCTGCCGGCTGCCCAACACTCCCCTCCGGGACCTCCTCTCCAGCCCTTCCCCGCGGCCCAGCAACGATGCCCTCATACCTGGAGAACTTGGCACAGCCGGTCCCTTTGTCCTGAACTTTCTGCCTGAAAAACGACCCAGTCTTCAGAAGCCAGCTCACATGTCCTCTGAGAGGCTTCCCTCCCTCCCCCCTGCAGAGTGGAGAATGTCCATTCTCGGACAACCTCGTGCTGGATTTCATTTCAGATCTCAGCTCCTACTCACGTTCCCTGTTGTTGAGGGACAGGCCTCCCGCCCAGCCCTTGTCTCACAGGTTGGCTCTTTCCACCCCTTTCTCCCTCTTTCTACCTCGATCACAGAGCATGCAGATGAGTCTGTCTGGGGGTATGAGGCTTATTCTGCAGGAGAGACCTGGGGACACTGCGAGGCATTGGGGGCTGTGACCACCAGCTGGGGATAGTGAGGCCAAGGTCACGGGCTCCCTGCTCTGAGGACTGGTCCCCTTTGTCTGCGTCTGTGGCCACAGAATGTGTCCTCAACTGGAGGAATCCGTGGGAGGCCAGAAGGGGCCTGGATAGACATGTCAAAGGTTTGGTTCTCTCTACTAGAGAACGGGCCATGTGCTTCCTGGAGATGGGACCAGAGCATTCTTGCAGTCGTTATCATCCTGTAAA
This sequence comes from Panthera uncia, assembly GCF_023721935.1. Classification (NCBI taxonomy): domain Eukaryota; kingdom Metazoa; phylum Chordata; class Mammalia; order Carnivora; family Felidae; genus Panthera; species Panthera uncia. Next base: position 8,467,221 of record NC_064808.1, on the reverse strand, counting down.
CATAACATGCCAGAGAGTTGACACAAACCGAGTTGACACTTTCTGGTGGCTGGAACCAACGAGGCCTCTAAGGAGGAAGTAGGGCAGGTAGCCAGGCTGTAAGCAGAGGGGGAGACCGCAGGTCAGAGAGGTTCAGTGACTGCCTCACTTGAGGTAGCACAGCCGGCCGGAGACCCGGAGCCTAGCTGTGCAGCAGTTTTCCAGATCAGGGGCCCTGAGGCCTCGACTGCAATTCTGAAAATCCGAGGCATCCAAGTGGGCGGTCGGCGCTTTTAAAGGAGTCGCTATGATCGCGCCAGCAGCAAATGGGTGATTTTCAACATCAGCAGTTTGATTTGATTAGTAGCTGGAGTCTGCTTGGTGGGAGCTGGCGATTCTTCAGAAGACGCTACTGGGGATCCTGCAAGGCTCCGTTTGTGGGCTTGGTCTTGAGTTCCATCTCCTGAGCTTGATGCTTGTGGCTGGCAGGCTTCGGAGATGACCGGGAAGCCTGGGGACCCTTGGTTATTCAGTGGCATCGCTGAGCAGGGCAGCTGGGTCCAGACCCACTCTTGAGACCTGAGGATATTTCTAGAACATACTTTTAATAGGGACCGAGGCTGGTTCCTCAGACCCACAGTGCTCCCAATGGGCCCGGAGACCTCTGCTTAGCCACTGGTAGACGCCCCAGGGTTGGGATTTGTGGGTAACGCCTCCTCCAAGGGCTCACAACCCCTCATTCCAAACACAGGATCTGAGCATCAAGTAAACTCTTCCCAAAAAGCCTCTGGGTACCTGGAGCTGAAACTGACTACTTATCAGGGCACTTAACACGACCCCCTTCCCAACTGGGGCAATCCCACCTCCCCAGCAGGGCCCTGAGTGCCCCCTCAGCTTTCTCGGTAGAGGACTTTCTAACAAAGCTTGTGGTCTAGGACAGACGCTTAGAAGAAGCCTGTCTGCCTAAGTCAGACCCAGGACAGCTTTCCCAAGGGAGGGGAGACTGCCTGCCCTTTCCTTTCCTACCTCTTTAGTTCTGGCTGTACGGAACCCCCTTTCAAAAACGTCCCTGCCTTTTTTAATTCTCCGGAACAATTAGTCAGAATTAAGTATCTAGGTTGTTTTGGTTTTTTTTTTCCTACTCGCTTACCTGTTCTGCTGTTCTTTCAACATTGTGGGTGTGCATGTGGTAGCAGTGGGAGGAGGAGCCCAGATGCCCTGCTTTTTTCTGGAGTTGGTGATTTTTTCCCCAAGATTCACACCTACTTCCCCAACATTCACCACCCCCTTCTGGTTATACTAGATCCGGATTCTCCTCTGGGGAACCATTGTCTCCCTCCAGCCGTTGCTATGGGCGATGATTAAAATGGCCTGTATCCCCAGATGCAGGAATAGACAGGTTTTCTGTCATTTGCAATCAATTCTCCAATCCATGTGCCTTTTTAAAAAAAATGTTTTAGTTATTTCTGAGAGCGTGCGCAGAGGGGAGGAGCAGAGAGAGGGGGACAGAGGATCTGAAATGGGCTCTGTGCCGATAGCAGTGAGCCCGATGTGGGACTTGAACTCACGAACCTCGAGATATGACCTGAACCGAAGTTGGACGCTCAGCTGAGCCACCCGGGTGTCCCCCCGTTCAATTTGCCTTTAACATCATCTGAATGGCAACAGATTCCTTCATGGGGCAGAGTTTTCAAGCCAGGAATGTGCCTTTGAGGCTACCTGATCTAACACTCCCGTTCAGTCACTCAGCTAACAAAGCGTGGCTCATAACTGGTCAGAGCACATTCCAAATGCCCGAACTTTCTAATCAGGAGTCAGACAGAAGGAAACGAAGAGTTGGAATCAAACCAATGAGGAAATGTGTTGAGGGGCCATCCAAGTCCCTGACCCTTCCCTCGGCTTCTCCTTGTCCTTCTGAGCGATACTCACGTTTCGGGGCAATTGCTTCCAGAAGCCGCCCCTGCGTGCCGGACACAGTTGCCTGACAGGTGGCAGAGCAGGCTGGGGCCGCATGAGGTCTCATCCCCTCCTGTTGTCCCTCCTGCCTGTCCATTAGCGCTGTGTCCTGTGTGGACTGCACCCCCATCCCTGTGCTTAAGTCTCTCCTCCCCAAAGCTGTCCCCTTTGACATATCAGACCTACCCTTCCCCCAAACTCCAGTCCAAACCCTGCCTCTGCCAGGAAGCTTCCAAGATGGGAGCTAATCTCCTTCCTCCTCTAACGGGGGTCCCTTCTGCCTTTCCCGAGTGACAGTAGGCACTTGTGTGCCACGGCACTATCATTCCTCCGTTGCCAAGAGGAGACTGAGGACTCAGTGGACACAGGAAGCTCTCTGTCCTCTCCGCTCCTGGCCCTGGCCCGTGACAGCGCCTCTGAGCAAACTCTGGGTGGCTGAATGGAGTTGTGGAAAGGTCGAATCCTTGCCCCAGAAGGGTCCTTCCCTCTCTGAGATACGGTTCTCTGCACTTAACTGGGACTAAGGGGGGACCCGTCCTCCATTCTTCCTCTTAGGAATCTCACGAGTTGGAATTGGTCTCTGGAGTTTGCCTTAAGCCCCATCAGCCTAGTCACCCCTTCAGCCCTGAACTCCTGCATTCCAAGGGAGGGGGTCCTCAGGCCCAAGCTATCCAGCTGAGTGGGGTTTACTCAGTCCCTTTTCTTAAAAAAGAATCTGATCATAATAAAAATTACTGATGAATGATAAAAGGTAATGCTTGTTGAGTCTCTACTAAATATATATCAAACATGCCACTTGACGGATGAGGAAACTGAGGCAGGGGACTACAGAGTAACCTGCCCAAGAACACCCACGGTTTGAATTCAGGGCCCACACTCCTAGCCGTTCCTCACCCCCTGCCCCCTGCCCAGATCACTCGGCCCTCCGCTCCAGCTCGTCCTTGGCTCCTCACCCCTCTCTGTTTGCCCAGGACCCCTGATGGGGCAGCCCACACAGGGGTTTAGTAAATGCTTATGAGACAAGTGAATGGAATCAGGGAATTCTATCTATCAGGTTATCCCTAGGAGGGCCTCGAAGGCATGAGAAGGAACAACGAAAGTGCCGAAAGCCCAGCTCCCAGGACCTTCTGTCACTCTCCACCACATCTAGGAAGGGGGATGTTTCCGAAAAGTTCCTGGATTTCAGATTGACTCTCTTCACTGTTGACGTAAGACGGAGGGCATGGGTGCGGCTGCCTCTTGGCCAGACCCCGTGAGAGACCTCCAGGGGAAAACCACACCGTGGAGGGCAATGGCTTCTGAGGTTGTGCCTGAGGTGGATGGATGAGAGAGCAGGGAGGTCTGCCTGGGTCAGGAGGGTTTTGATTTCCAGCAACAAAACCCAACCCACACTAGCTTAGCGACGAAGGAGATTTATTGGCTCATGTGGCTGAGAAATCAGGAAGTGGACTTGAGGGACGGTTTCATCAAGGCTCGGGCCCCATGCCTCTGCCATTCCCTCTCAGGTCTGCTCCTATCCATGGAGCTTCATCCCCAGGCTATCTTCCAGCAGCATCGAGGGTGGCAGACCTCCTTCTTCTTCCGGGGGAATGTTAGACACCGCCCCACCCCCATCTCACAAGCGTTGTCTGACTGGGTCTCACTTGACCCAGGACTGCCTCTCCGAGTGTCTACTTCTAATTTTTTTTTAATGTTTTATTTTATTTTTGAGAGAGAGAGAGAGAGAGAGAGTGAGACTGGGGGAGGGGCAGAGAGAGAGAGGGAGACACAGAATCCGAAGCAGGCTCCAGGCTCCGAGCTGTCAGCGCAGAGCCCGACGCGGGGCTCGAACTCACGAGCCGTGAGGTTATGACCTGAGCCGAAGTTGGACGCTCAACCGACTGAGCCACCCAGGTGCCAGTGATATTTTCAAACGATAATTCTGTTTTTAATCTTTTGGGGGAAACTTCCTCATTCTTCTTACGGCTACGGAGTACTCTGCTGTGTGGATGTACTCTTGTTTATTGGTTATGAAAAACAGAGCTGCAATCAACAGCCACATCCCTCCGTCTTTTTGCATTATTTGCAGTGGATCCGTAGGATAGATTCCTAGAAGTGGGATTGCAGGATCAACGGATCATGCAGTTTCATTAGGTATTGGCAAACTCCCTTCCGTAGGGACAGTCCCATTTCGCATTCACACGGGCAAAGTGTGAGACTATTTGTTTTCTCAGGCCGGGACAGAAGAGGATTTTGTTAAACTTTTGGATTTTGGCCAGCCCGATCAGCCACAATAGTTCCTTGGGGCAATTTGCATTTCTTTCACTAAGTGAGGTTGACCATCTTTCCGTGTGGTTTGGAAACACTTGCCTTGCCTCTTCCGAAAACTGGTTATATTTTTAGTACATTTTTCTCCCCGGTGGTTGGGCTTTTAACTTACACGAGGGGCACTTTCTACGCTAAGAATATTAACGCGTTCTCTGTGATGCAACTTGTGAATCTTTTTTTTTTTTTTTACTAGTTGATCATTTGTCTTTTTCATTTTACTTCCGTATTTATTTCAATCTAATTTAACTTTTTTTGCCACGCAAAACTTCAATTCCTTGCAACGTATTAATCTTCCCTTGTATTGCTTCTGGGTGTTGAGTCAGGATTAAGAAAGCTTTGCTCGCTCCCAAGCTATAGAAGAATTTCCCGGTGGCCCCTTGTACTTGGATGGTGTCCTTTTACACTTAAATGGCCAATCCCTTCGGAAGGTATTCTGGTAAAGGACAGGAACACCTCCAATTGTTCCTGGTTCCCCAGGGCTCTCCAGTTACCTGAGCACTAACTGAAATCACCCATTCTTTCCCCCCACCCCAGATTCCTGACCCTGCCTTTATCTCACACGAGCTCTCCACAGGCAACCGGGGGCCATTTCTGGATTTTTGCATTCTGCCGTCCGGAAGAACACTTCCCGCTGCTCTGGGGTTGGTGAGAGCACAAGTTCAAAGAGCTAAAAGCATCAGAAAAAGGGGCTTGGGCCTTGTTGTCTGAGCAACGGTCAAAACACTTCGGCCTTGGGGAAGCGAGGTCTCTTGCTAGAAACACAAGCTGGGGAGGCAGAGCAGATGGGGGGGAGGGATGGCTGGGACCAGCCTTTAATGATGTGATAAGCCGTGTTTCTGCAAGACAGGCTTGAAGTTTAGAGGGGGGAGAGATCATTTCTAGCTTGGGCACTCCAGGGGGGAATAAGCTGAATTGATTTTGCTATATGACGTAGAAGTTAAGTAAATATCGATGAGTTGGGGAGGGAAATCGATTCAATTTGCAAATCGATCTGCCGATCGATTTTTGGCGGGTCTGCCTCCAGCGAGTGCTGTGAGTGAGTCTGGAGGGGTCTTTTGGGAGGATTGCAGCTCTCAGCTTCCTTCCAGCACCTAAAAGGGAGACCCTGAAGGTCGCAGGCAGGGTGACGGGCACAGGAAGTGGAGGCCCGTCCTGCTCGCCTCTCTGGAGGGATACCTGAATGATGTCGTACCAGCTCTGCTCGCCGGACAGCGTCACTGAGAGGATCGACCCTGTGGAATGGGACTTACAGTCAAGTATCCCACAATATTATTATTGTTCATATGGCCCGGATTTTGCAAACACTGCCCCCCCCCCCCCCCACCAAACAGCCACTCACAGCTTAGCCGCTCTGACCCCTGCACCTCCCTTATTACCCTGAGGTGACCCTGACGCCCCAGTCTCGTAGAATCAGACGTTGTTTAAGAGTTAAAGGGAGTCTAGAAGTCACGGTGTCCCTCTCGGTGTTGGCTGTGTCGGTTTAGGTGGAGAACGGTGGCAGGTGTGGACCCCAGCTCTGTTAGGACTTAGCTTCGTGGGAAGCCGGGGATCCCAAGGGAGCGTGTCCTGCCCCTCAGCTGCGTGCGGAGGGAGGAGTTGCCTGGGTTGTCTGGCTCTAATCCAGTCTGCCCCACGTGCAGGCCTCGTCCAGATCCGGGACCCGCTCTTCTGGAGGCTCAGCATGGGTGGGGTGGGGGCGCCCACCACGAGAGGTACCCCCCTTTCTCTGCTGGGCTGCCGCAGAACTGAGCCGTGCCTTCTTTGAATGAAGTGACCTCTGCCCATTCCTCAGCCCCTGCGTAGTCACACCCACGTCCTCTGAGTACCCCCTGCTCTGACGCCTGCCCACCCCCCCACTCTGTCCGTCTGTCTTCAGACTGGCCACCCATTTCCTTTGCCTTTGCCCCATCTGGCCTGCCTTCCCGCCTCCTCTCTGTCGGTCCCCTCCCCAGCCTCTCACTCTCCTCCCTGCCAGAGTGGTGGTCAAGGCAGAGGCAGAGGGAGTCATCTCCCTCTTGCAGGGTCTGGGTCTCTCTTTGTGTTGCCCACAGTGGCTGGTGGAGAATGGCTTTTGAAGGGCCCTAAAGAGAAACCCTCCAGGACCTCCCTGAAATGACAAAAGCAAGTAGACGGCCCCCTGTGCCTTGGGATAGGGGTCGAATCATCTGACCTATCACTGAGGCCCTTGGACATCTTCCTGACCAAGTAAGTAAACTAGACCGTCGTGAGCCACGCCGGTGCCCAGACAGCTCGGAGGCTGGAGGAAGGAAGCCAGCTTTGGGGCTGAGCTGAGCCACTGGGTGAGGATGCCTGGGAGAGAAGGCCTCGGCAGGGAGCCTGCTGGGACGTTAACCGGTAACCTTGCCTGGCTCCGCATCTCCTGGGAGAAGAGCGCAAGGCCCCTGCTCACTGGGCTGGAAGCAGCATGTGGGGCCCACCTTGCCAAAAAGGACCGTCTTGGTTGGTCAGTTTCCAAGGCATTTGCATCCAGAGGGAAGTGAGAGGGAGCATTGCGCACGGTCAGGAAGCTTTGTCACCCCCTACCCCTGGCACGTGGGAGCCAGCAGTCTGTACCAGTGCTCCCTGAGGCCCTGAAAAGAGAACACGAGGCAGTCCTCTGTCCTTCTCAAGGACCTAGCTCGCCGTCCGGAAGAGGAGAGGCTACCCCAGCAAAGAGCTCTCTCCCTTGTCACGATGAGCCTCGATGTGAACGTGTATGAAGGTCAGGCAGATACAGGCGAGTTCTTGCTTTCATCACGATCCCTGCAAGGAACCAGACGGAAGGGAAAACAATCTCGAGAGGCTCCCCAGAGATCTCTCTGGATCTCCCAGTCTGGACATATTTGATGTCCCTCAGGACACGCTGCTCCCTCTGCCTGGATGCCCTTGCCCCAAATCTTTGCTGGACTGGCCTCTTGGTGCCGATGGCTCTGCTCAAGGGTCAGCTCCTAGCGGCCTTCTCTGACCCCTATCCAAAGTGGCCTATCCCCCTAGGACTCAGTCCCTCTCTAAGTAACTGCTGTTTCTTCCTTACAGTAGTCAGTATTATTTCTGTTTAATAGACTTACGTCCCTTTTCCAGCCTCCACTGACAGGAACGCGAACTCTCGGGGAGCCAGGCCGCTCCGTGGTGATCATCGCCGTATCCCGGTGCCTGGAGGGGTGCCTGACACCTGGTGGGTGTTTGGGCGGCAGCTGCAGAAGTGGTGGGTGGTCTTGGGTTGTGATGGAGAAAGGAAGAAGGTGGTTTGGAGAAGAGCGGAGATGCAGGGAGGAGATACCTTTTCCTTTCCATCAGCTTTCCTCAGCTTTCCTCCTCGTGTGCCTCTTGAGGGGCTGATCATGTGAAGAAAGAGACATCCCACGGACCCTGTCCCTTTGAGTGCCTTCACCAGGGGTCAGGCAGAGGGCAATTTTTCTCTGTGTGACGCTGGAACCTGGGAGCCCCATGCTGGGGAAAGTGGGGTGGGCCCCTTTGACCTGCTGAACTTTATTTTTTATTTATTATTTTTTTTAATGTTTATTTATTTTTTGAGACAGAGAGAGACAGAGCATGAATGGGGGAGGGTCAGAGAGAGAGGGAGACACAGAATCCGAAGCAGGCTCCAAGGCTCTGAGCTGTCAGCACAGAGCCCGACGTGGGGCTCAAACTCAGACCGGGAGATCATGACCTGAGCCGAAGTTGGACGCTTAACCGACTGAGCCACCCAGGCGCCCCTAACCTGCTGTACTTTAAATGTCAGTTACCCAGCTGGGAACAGGTTGAAGGATTTCCTTCCAGTTGGTCTGTCCACAAGCTCCAAGCTCTTCTGGCAAACGAGGTCCCCTTAACTTTGCCTCGTGCTGGTCCCACTTGCTAGTTTGGTTGAGTTCCTTAGACGCGGAATCTGAGACGGAGGTTTTGTGCACAGGCCACGGGAAGGGAGAGCTCTCGGGATGACAGCCGGTCAGAGAGGGGAAGCAGGGGGCGCCTGGGTGGCTCCGTCGGTTAAGCATCCGATTTTGGCTCAGGTCACGATCTCGAGATTCGTGGGTTCAAGCCCCGCGTCGGGCTCTGGGCTGACAGCTCAGAGCCTGGAGCCTACTTCGGATTCTGTGTCTCCCTCTCTCTCTGCCCCTCTCTACTCACATTCTGTCTCTCTGTCTCTCTCTAAAAAAAAGAAAGAAAGAAAAAAGAGGGGAAGCAGGAAGGGGCAGATGGAGAGGCCAGGCAAGGCTGTTTTCAGCTGAGGTCTGACCACAACCAGATCCTCTGGGAGTTCTGGAGTCAGTGGCACCACAGGGCTGTTCCATCTCGACACAAGGGGATGGGATTTTGTAGCCCCGTGTCATACAGTCTTTGCGGCAAATCGCCCGCAACAGGGTGTCATGACTAGATGGCTCCTGTCCACCGAGGCAATTCTCCAGATTGCCGGAGAATTGCTCTGTGGGCCAGCAGCAGACCACACTCACAGCCAGGATTAGAACCCGTGATGCCACTCGAATGTCCCCGTTGCCATGTCTAGGGGACGGGACGTGTTTTCTAACTCACTTGTCTGATGTCAATGCTTTCGTGTTTCTGGGTGTTGGCCTTGTTTCCATTACCGGTCGGAAAGCTCTAACTCTGTCGTCTTACCCAGGCTGACCTACTGCTCAGAGGAGCCATGAACCACAATCCCCTGGGGAAACACACACACACGCACATATGGCAGCAGCTTCTGAGGTCAGGTGCGTGGGACTTCCAGAGGAAGTGAAAACGACAGCAGCAGCCGGACCACCCAGGCCAGCTAGCCAGAGCCCAACCCCATGGCTCGCTTTGCCCTGTGACCCAGAGCAAGCCTGTTCTCCCTGAACCGAAGTTCACTAGCCCCACAGTGGACGGCAGAACTAAGCCACTTATTAATGCCACTGCCACCAAGGGTCCCCTCGGGGCCCGAGGGGGATCAGAAAGACTCTGAAGCCTGGCCGCCAGACTTTGCTCTTACGAAGCAAGGAGGTTCAAACTCTCTCCTTCTCCCCCTCCTTCCCTCACTCCCTGTCTCTCCTTAATGTGCGTTTGCCCTAAGACCCAGCCCTGGGATACCCAGGAGTGGACAGAAGGACACACAAAAGGCAAAAAAGATGTTCCTAGGACAACTCGGAGGCCAGGGTCACTTCTGTTCTCTAACAGTGCTGAGAAAGGACGTGCGCATAGACCAGAATTCTGAGCAGGAGCCAAGGCGGCAGCTGGGCCAGGCCCCCAAACCAATCTGGAGGAGGAAAACAGTGCAAAGAAAGATGTTATTCAGGCCACAAGCAGTCCGTCTCTCCTGCTCAACCTCTCCCTCGCCCTCTGAAATTCTTCTTCCTACTCACGGGCTCCAGCCTTTTCCGTCCTGTGACTAGTACGTTGGAGGGGGTGTGTGTGTGTCAGGAAAACAGGTTGCCCTGACGTTGCCTGGCCAGATGACTGCAAATGGCAAGTCACGGACCACGCAGGGATCCGGGATCAGTGCTGTCCCCCAGATACCAGCTGTCAGCCCCGTGGTGTCTTCCATTTACCACCACGGAGGGGACCAAGGGTTTTTCTCTCCCTCAAACCGTACGGTTAGACTTGGAGCCTCTTCTTTTTTTTTTTTTTTTTTTTTTTATTTTTTAAAAAAATCTTCTTTCCAATGTTTCTTTACTTTTGAGAGAGAGATAGAGCGTGAGCGGGGGAGGAGCAGACAGAGAGGGAGACCCAGAATCCGAAGCAGGCTCCAGGCTCCAAGCTGTCAGCCCAGAGCCCGACGCGGGGCTCGAGCCCACAAACCGTGAGATCATGACCTGAGCCGAAGTCAGATGTTTAACCGACTGAGCCACCAGGTGCCCCTCGGAGCCTCTTCTTTTTGGAAGGCTTGTGGGGGACTGAGAGGAAGGGCAGCTGAGGTAAAGTATGGGGGCCACCAGCTTCCCCAGGGAAAGGGATTTCTAGGCCAAGACCTTGTGGAGTCTGTTTGTGTCCATCTGGCGTGGTGAAAAGAAAGGAAGCGATTCTCAGCGTGTGTCTACCCCTGCACGATAAAAGGAAGGAACTATTGATAGACAGCATCTCGGATGAATCACAAAGGCCTCAGGTGGAGTGAAAGCAGCCAGTCTCCAAAGGTTAGATACGGCCAGGTTCTATTTCTATGACGTTCTCGGGGGCAAAACTGTATGGAGGGAGAACAGGTGAGTGGTTGCCAGAGGTCACAAGTGGGGAATGGAAAGGCCCAGCAGGAGGGAGTTTTGGCAGGATCGTTGTGTATTCCGTTTTGGGGACAGTTACACGGATCTGTGGATGTGCTAAAATTCAAAGAATTGAGGGGCACCTGGGTGACTCTGCTCTCGCTCTCTCTCAAAATAAATAAACATTAAAAAAGTAAAAAATAAATAAAATTCAAAGAATCGTACACCCCCGAAGAGGTCAATTGTATTGTAGTGACAATTTTTCAAGTAAGAACTTTAAAAGTTAATGATGACTGGGGCACCGGGGTGGCTTAGTCGGTTAAGCATCCGGCTCTTGATTTCAGCTCGGGTCACGATCCCGTGGTTCCTGAGTTCTAGCCCCGTGTCAGGCTCTGGGCAGACAGCACACAGAGCTGGCTTAGAATTCTCTTCTCTTTCCCTCTCTCTCTGCCCTTCCACCCACAAGCGCTGCCTCTCTCTCTCTCTCTCTCTCTCTCTCTCTCTCTCTCTGAAAATAAATAGATAAAACTTAAAAAAACGTTAATGATGATAGTAATGGCTGACATTAGCTTTCTATGTACCCAACTCTGGGCTGAGTGCGATGCCTCCATTATCTCATTTATTCCTCTCGATAAGTCCATTTGGCACTCAGATGATGATGCACCTTGTTCAAGGTCAGGTAGTAGTCAGTGGCAGAGCAGGGACGTGGACCCCTGTTCTGCCTGACTCAAGAGCCTGAGATCTAATCACTGTGCCTCATTTGGAAGAGGTGGGGTTGAGAGCAGAAGCTTGCTTGTGGAAACATTCTATTTTAGGTTCCCCTGGATCACTGAAGTGGAGACGTCCCGTTGGTGGTTGATTTCGACATTCTGGAACTCAGAGAAGGCTGACTTAGCAGTGCAGGCGTGGGGGTCGCCGGCATATGAATGGGGCTGAAGAGCCTGGGAGATGGACACATCTGACCGGGAAGAACTAGAAGGAGACTCAGAGAAGGACCAAGGCAGAAGCCCAGCGCCCGCACACCTAAACGCAGTCACTCACACACCGCCCTCACTATTTATTTGCCACATCAGTACACGCCCCCTCTTGTTTTCTAGTAAACAGAGAGTTCTTGAAGTTCTCCTACTTTTTAGTGTAATGAGTTTATTTCAAAAGGAAATTTGTACATAATGGGTGAAAAAAAATCAACGTCAGAGCCATGAAGGGCATTGACGATATAAACACAACGGAAACGAAACAATACCACACAATTCTAGCTAGGTAGAGGACATCTGCAAATGTTCATCCAGTGTTCAAGACGGAGCTGCCCCCAATTGAGCCCTGGTCCCAGAAGAAGCGAGGATTGAGAGAGAGTCAAAAAGGAAGTTAACTTAGTGACCCTTAAAATCAGCTCTCTGGACACCGGCGGGAATCACGCTCTTTTGTTTAAAGCAGAGGCCCTCAACCTTTCTCCGTGAAGGGCCAAATAACAAATATTTAGACTTCGAGGGCCACTTGTATGCCTGCTACATATCCCTGCCCCCCCCCCCCCCGCCACTGTCCTTGTCTTGAAATCCTTTAGAACCATTCTTAGTCCTGGTTGGATTAAAAACAGGCCCAGGGCTGGGTCTGGCCCACGGGCTGTAGTTTGCCACCTCCCGATTTAAAGGATGGTGAGAAGAAGGCCAGACCGCCAACGAGACAGGTGTTTATGGTGTCACAGGGGGTTCCTAGGCACTCAACTCCGGACGGCGCAGTAGCGTCCCCACCCCAGCCATCAAAGGCCCTTCTCTGCCTCTGTTTTTAGGCTCCCACGCAGGCCATTCCTTGTCCCCCAGGAGTCTCGTGGGAGATTTGGCCACACCTCCCGTGTGGACGGTTTCACAAGATCAGAGCCTCTCAGAACTGGTTGTTCAGGGGGCCGATTCGGGGCTAGGTCAGCATTTCATTACCAATACTTCCCTCCAGACTCTGTGGGTCCCTCTTCTGACGTCACTCCTTGCGTATTTCCTTCCCTCCGGGCCTCTCTGTGCCTCGGATGAAGGCCTCACTGTTCCTTCCTCACTGAAGGTTAGCCACACTGAGGTCACCTATGACCTCAGATCACCGCGGCCGCCATCAAGTCCTTCCCTCCCTCCTGTCAGGACGTGGAGTTCAACGGCCCCTCCCCCACCTCAGGTTCCGGTGGGTCTTCCTTCCATTGGAGGTGGAAGGGATGTTCTAGGTCTTCCAGGGCAAGGCCTTAAGAAGTCCTGCAAGGCTCTCATGGAAACTGCCTTTGGACATTTGTTTAGGGTGGAGCCAGCTGCCCTGAAAGAAGTTTGACAATCCCAAGACCGCCATGTTGTGAGGACACCCAGGCTAGTCAAGTGGAGAGAACACGTGGAAAGAGCAATGCTTGGGGTCCCCAGCTGTCCCAGCCCAGGAGCCACACACTGAAGCAGAGAAACCTTCAGATGGGCTCCAGCCCCCACTGCGACCTCATGAGACCCCAAGTGACAATTGCCCCACTGAGCCCAGCTGACTCCTAGACCATGAGAGATAATAATAAATTATCCTGTTTAAGCCATTACGTCTTGGGATTTTTTTTCTTCAAATGCTTGTTTATTTTTGAGAGAGGTGGGGGAGGGGCAGAGAGAGAGAGAGAGAGAGAGAGAGAGAGGATCCGAAGCAGGCTCTGCGCTGACAGCAGAGAGCCCGATGTGGGGCTCGAACTCACGCACCGTGAGATCGTGACCCGAGCTGAAGCCGGACACTCACCAGACTGAGCCACCCAGGCGCCCCTGGGGTGTTTGTTTACACCTCGATAAACATTTGGAACACCACCCGAAAGTGAAGTCTCATCCAGGGAGTTGTCTGTCACACTCAGGCACAAGTTTTAAAACTCTCTTTTCCAGTCCAAACCAGAAGAATTATCCTCAGCTTTGCAGGTCAGTCTCTGGTCCCTCCATCAGAAAATCGTATACATTTTGCACCTGAGTCTAGTTGTCCAAAATCAGGCGTCCTTGGGCTGGTCAGTTGTGGCAGGTACTTGGGGTCAATTGACTCAAAGTCATCCCCCAAACCTTTCTTCCTGTCTTCCTCTCACTGCGAAGCTTGGGAAGGCCAGATACACCCTTTCTGGCTTTGCCGTGGAAGACTTTATAACCCCTCTGGCCAATGAGGTGAAGAAAGGGTTGGATTCTTGAAAATAGTCTTCGCTTGCTGATAAGGAAGAAACTCTGCCTGGTATCACCCCCTGTTTCCTGCTTCTGAACATGGTGTAAAAATGTGATGTATGGGGCTGCTGCAACCATCTTGACACCATGAGGGGAAAGCTAAGAGAATGAGAAAGACCACAGCCCAGAGCCCTGTCATTTTATATGAGAAAAATAAACAACTATTTCTTTAAGATGTTGTTGGTCAGGGTTTCTTTTATTATTATTGCTGTTTTTCTTCTTATTATTATTTACTATTATTACTATTATTATTATTACTATTATTATTATTACTATTATTATTACTAGCTATGGCATCAGTCGTGTCCACTTTAGGGACAAAAGGTCTCATTTTTCCCTATAGAGGGAAAATTTATTTTCTGGTCTTCCACAATAAGCCAGATTTTGATCTGCAGCCAGAGATTCAGGTGGAGGGAGAAGGAAGGTCCCTTTACCTGGGGCTTGAGCTGGGGTTTGGGGGGTACAGGGGTTCTGACAGTGAGGTCTTGGGGTACAGTTTATGTGTGCTCTCCCCACTACAGAGCCTAAGGAGCTTCTCCAGCTTCAGCCCTGGGTCTTGGTCACATGAGGCATCAAAGATGTCCCCCCTGAACCAGGGAGCTCACCCTGATACTGATGGTGGGCAGGGACAGGGGCAGGGGTAGGAGATGGCCCCAGCCACAGATACTGAGTCAGATAAACAGGCTGGGCTGCAACCCCAGCTCTGCCACTGTCTGTGTGTCGCTGTATCTTGCCCAACTTCCTGAGGGCAAGTGCTCTGAGCCTTCATCCATGAATAGGACACTCTGTGTTCATGGGGAACAGGCTTTCCCCGGGCCCCTGGTCTCTGAGCTTCTTCTCAGAAACATGAGCAATTCTGGGCAGCCAGGGGCCCTCCCTCAACTGGCAGTCAGCAGTGCCGTGCTGGGAGCCTCCATTGTAACAGGTCCCTGGAAATGGGAACCTGAGATCCCGGAGGGCCGACAGCAGCTCAAAGTCATGTAGCTTCCCGAGCACCAGGTATGGGGGGGCGGCAGGGAGGGGGCAGGAGGAAGACAAAGATGAATCAGAGGAAATCTCACCTTGAGCGATGTGGAATAGGGAAAGGATCCAGGTTCCTAAGCCCATCCACCTGCTGTCAGCCCCCTCCAGCTTGCTTCCTGCTGCTGGGGCAGAGAGGTGGGTGGGCTCCAGGCTACACCATGGTGTGTGTGTGTGTGGGGGGGGGGGGATGGATGGGGGAGGGCAGCGGATCCCAGAAAGCTGGCAGTCCTGGCCTCTGGAAAGTTCAGTTTTTCTCCCTGGCTCCCCGGGAGGCAGAGCTACTGGGAAGTTCCCACCACCCACCGTGCCTCGGGCTTTCCTGGAACCTTCTGTACAGCCAGCCAAGAAAGGATCTGCCCACAGTCCCCTGGAGCTACAAATCTTCTCCCTGTGCTCGGGGAGGACTGTCTTACCTCTGCCCTGGGGAACGCCTTCAATTACAACAGTAACAAACAAAAATATGATTCTGGCCATGGGAACGCTGTTTGTGTTCTACGTGATGTTTTCATACCTTATCCCATTCAGTTCTCTGAACAAGTCTGACAAGTATTCTGTTGGTTTTACAGATGAGGAAACGGGAGCAAAGACGCTGAGTAACCTCCAAGGGGTCACGCCAGCCGGGAAGTGACATGACCACAATTCTCACTCAGGCTTATTGACCTTACCCTCTGGCTTCCTTGTTTGTTACACCTCCGATCTCAAGCCCCCAGCCATCCCCCACCCACCCCACCCGGTACTCTTTGAGTGGGATAGTGGCCTGCGTTGGGAGGGTGGGGCCAAGGAAGCTTCCTGCAGCTGACTCCCATGGTGCCACATCCAAAGAGCACGCAACTCATTCGATTTCAGTGATTTGAGCTCAGCAAAAAGACACTAAAAATAGAGAGCCATGAACGCAGATGCCAAATTTAAGAAAATGCTTGAATTCTCTCGAACGGAGGAGACGTTTGGGGAGAGTTACACTGGGGCTTCTACTGAATCTGCTACCTTTTTAAAAAATATTTTCTTACTGAGAAAACAAGAGCCACACATGGTCCAGTGTTGAGGTTGGCGGTAGGTACACAGATCTCTGTTACGTTATCGTCTGTACCTTTTCCTGTAAGCTTAAAATATTTCGTAATGAAAACTATTTGCCATGTTTGTCCTTCTGCGGGGCACTGTGGTAGGGTGAATAATGCACCCCCCACAGGCCCTGTGAACATGTCAAGGCAAAAGGGATCTTGCAGATATGATTAAGTTGGGGATTTTGAGACAGGATTATATTGGGTGGGTCTGAGGTAGTCATAAAGATCATTACAAGAGAGGGGCAGTTGCAGAAGAGTCTGGAGATGTGAAAACAGAAGCGTAAATCGGAATGATGTGGTTATGGGTGGAGGAACGTGGGGAGCCCCTATGAACTAGAAGAGCCAAGGAGTTGATTCTCCCTGAGAGTCTCCAGAAGGAACATGACCCTGGCCACACCTTTCCAGCTCCTGAAGGACTCATTTTATTTTATTTTATTATTTTTATTTTTTTTAACGTTTATTTATTTTCGAGACAGAGAGAGACAGAGCGTGAACGGGGGAGGGTCAGAGAGAGAGGGAGACACAGAATCCGAAGCAGGCTCCAGGCTCTGAGCGGTCAGCACAGAGCCCGACGCGGGGCTCGAACTCACGGACCGCGAGATCGTGACCTGAGCCGACGTCGGACGCTTAGCCGACTGAGCCACCCAGGCGCCCCCTGAAGGACTCATTTTAGACTTGACCTCTGTAAGATAATGAACCTGTGTTGTTTCAAGCCACTAAGTTTGTGGCCATTTGTCACAACCACTATAGAACATGCATGCTTATAGCATGGTCTACAACTACACCGGTCGATGGTGATACAATTTCTCAAAGTGAGGACAAGAGGCCCAGGGAGGGCACCCCTCCTATGCAGGATGGCTCAGCCAGGATTCCTGAGTCCTGAGTCCCCAGCCCTGTACTTTCGATAGAGTCTGGTCAGCTCTAACTTCAGCAGGAGAGCAAGGATGCAAAAGGCTCATGGAACCAAGAGCCCTGACCTGCTTGGCCAACCATCAACACTCTATCCTGGCCTCAAATACCCAGTTTCTTCTGGGGTCTGGGTACCAAGACACAAGATGCCCCTCGTCCAAGATTTAACTGCCTAGGTCTTCTCTTCTGAGTCTTGCAAATGAAAAGACTGATTTTCCAACAGGTGGGTACCCAAGCGCTTCTAATCCCTTGTCCCATCCCCTCGACTTGCTTGTTTTTCTGCTGCCCTAGAGGTTACTGGGCAGGTGGCTTCTGACCTCCAAGCCAACTCAACAATTCTTTGTGAGCACCCAGTCTGCAATGGTGCTGAGTTCTGGTGGGGGGGGGGTGGCAGGGATGGTGCCCTGCCCCACTCACCTCAGGAGCTTACGAACCAGCAGGGGTAACTGTGGCACATACCTGGAAAGTCGCAGAACAAGGCGCATGTGACTAGTGGGAGGGAGGGCTCGGAGATTCCACACTTAGCGATTCACTTGTTTGTTAGGGCTCCAAACTCCTTTCCCATCTGCCCACCTAGACTCTAAACTCTGAAAATGCGATCCTTTGTCTTGAGGGAGCAAAGAGTCTTACTAGAGAACCAAAACCACAGCAAAATTAAAAATTCACTAGCAATGCCCGGTAGTATTGGTAAGGATGTGAGTGCCCCGGCGTTGTCTCAGGCCAACTACGGGGATTCAGAGAGGAGAGAGTACAGAATGCTCTTCAGCGGAGGTGGGACTCCAGATGGGTCCTGAAGACCCTCAGAATTTGTGCTGAGAAAGGCGTGGGCATTCTCAGCCATAGGAGGTGGTAGTCAGAGATTTGAAGAGAAGGCCACAGGATGAGCCAAAGGTATGAGGGTGCCGGCAGAAAAAGGTATTCCCAGTTAGGAGTGGGCTGTCAGGAGGGGCTGGCGTTAGCCCAGGTCAAGTTTTGCGTGGGCGAGATAATCTATGCTCATTAAATCAAACCGATGTTAACCCCAAGTGCCCCTTGAGTGGCTTATCAGGGCCTCCTTAGTACCTGTTCAACCTTCCGTGGGGAGTCTGTCCGGGCGGCACCGAGCGGGAACTCAGGTAGTCCAGAGAATCTGACGGGGCAGGTGGCCTGAACAAACAGGATACGGAGGAAATACCTGAGAGGGAGGGATAGTCTTATAATTAAATGGGCTCAAAGGCATGGCGGAGGGTATGAAGGTCAAAGAGTATGTGTTGAAGTGGTAAGGGTTAACAGGAAGCATTGAGTAAAGGAGATTATTTGCAGGAATAATGAAAAACACACCAACAAGGATTTAGGGCCACTTTCCCGGGAGAAGGGAAATCAATCAGAACTTCCGCAGGAAGCGGCCAGAGTATTTTGTCGTTCACATTCAAATAGGACCAAAGGACAATTTAAAGCCACTGTCGTACAGCCAGAGGGGGTCCTCCGGACCGAGGAAGAAGGTAGAGGAGGGGGACTGTCCCACAGTGGCTGAGCCTGTATTGAGGACGGGATACTTGGCAGCCAGTGGGGACCGGGAGGGACATTGCGCAGAGCCCGCTCCAATAGGGTTAAGATGAAATGTTAGAGAGAAAACAAGGGCAAGGAGAGGACTGGTGGACACCGTGCCATTCGAACACAAGAGAGGAAGAGGGGGAGAGGAGATAAAAGCTGGAGGCCAGTGAGAAGGATGGTGGGAAGACATGTTCTGAGGGTCTTCATGGACATGTCTATGTCTATGTCTCATGTCTACGGCCATACCACCTTGAACGTGCCCGATCTCGTCTGATCTCGGAAGCCAAGCAGGGTCGGGCCTGGTTAGTACTTGGATGGGAGAATAACATACAGTAACCAAGACGGGGCAAAAACAAGATGATAATGCAGAAAGCCAAGTCCCTGAGAACAATAGGTCATGGGAGAGAAGAACAAAGGCCCCAGAGCAGTCACACTGTGGTCCCCAGGATTCGGTAACACAAAGGGGGCTAAGAGCATCTGCCAAACACGGGGACAAGTGCCCTGCTGTCTGGCTGATCTGGGAAACTGGGCTCTACAGTCAACTGAGTGTTTACTCCGTGACAAGCGTTGACCTACAGCGAGCTTTCGTGAATCAGATGGGCTTTCCTCGTGGAGTGAGCTGTTCGGGGTCTTGTACTCCAGCGGGGCCGGGGTGGGGGGTGCGGCATCACGGCCGCCAAGGTGACCGCAAGTCCTCGTCCAGGCCATTCGGGGCCCTGGGACGTCAGATGGGGGCAGCGTGCCTCCGATGGCGCTCCAAATAAAAGTCAGAGCCCGGCTCCGTTGCCAGCGTTTGGTAGTTTCTGATAGTTCTGTCTGATCTGGACGGGAGTGTAGGGCACGTCATAAGGGCCAGTATGACACCGCAGTTGCAATGCAGGCTCCATGCTGGGGCGGCCCGGGTTCACACCCCTGCTTTGCTCCTTCCTATCAGTGAGGACGTTGGCCTTGATTTTATGACCTGTGTATCACGACGATACCGGCCTCACAGGGTTGTCGCGAACATTGAATGGGTGCACACGTGTTAAGTGCTTGGAACAGTGCCACGTTAGTAATTAGGACTTGTTGGCGTTCACAAGCACAAAACACTGGGACAGGAAGTAGAAGGAAGATAGCCTGAGGGAGGAGAAGCCACTTTTGGGCAGGCTGCATGCCTGGCTTACATAGCGGGGGGTCAGAGAGATGGAAAGGGGGTTCCATGGGGGTCTGGGTGGGGCCTTTCTTGGGTCCACTGGCATTTCTTATTTGCACTAAGTCTAAGAGACAGAACCAAAGGCCTCGTCCATTCACCAAGTAATCACTAATGCTCGTCCTGGCTGAGTTGGGTGCCGGGTCCTGGGCTTTATTGCTCCCTGCCCTGGAGATCTGTCCCACGGTCCGGCTCTTTGACATCTGAAGAAACCAAATCTCTGCCACTTGCTGGTGGTTCGGCCTTCTATGCCTTTGGTTTCCTGCTGTACCTCAGAGACCTCTGGTGAAGATCCAGTGGGTAAGTAAACAAAGACAAACGAAGCGGGATCCCCGATGAGCGCTGTTTTCGAAGCTCGCGTGCGGATGGGTTACAGGCCTAACTGAAACATAAACTATGAAAGACTAGAGACTATCTGTAAGGTAATGTCTTTATAGACTACAGGTGAGGAAGGACTCTTCTTAAAAACTTCAAAAGCACCATCGTAAGACTCAAAATTAGTGGGATCCCTCGAAATAAAGGATTTCTATAAAACAAAGGACACAGCGGGTCAAAGATAACGAGCAGATAACAGACTGGGAACAGATAGTGAATACCTCAAGCCAAAAGGAGACAGTATCTAGAAGAAACAAGACCTGCCCATCAAGGAGACAGAAGAGCTGAATGGAAAAATGGGCAGAGTATAAGGGGTCATTTTCAGAATAGGAAACTGGAGATCGCAACAAACACGTGGAGAGGAGTTTATTGCATACAAGGTAACTGCAGATTAAACCAACGAGACGTCACTTTCTGCCTATTTGGCAAAAACGTAAAAGCTGAGTGACACCAGCTGGGTTAGGGACGTGGCACTATATAAGCTCCCTGTGTGACTGGTGGTGATGTGTCCGAGGTATAGCTGCTCTGCAGAATAACCCGCCCTACTTAGCTGGACTATGTGTGTGCCACATAACCAGTAACCAATAATCCACTCCTGGGAGTGCGTGTGTGTGTGTGTGTGTGTGTTTGTGTGTGTGTATCCTGAACCTTCTGGTGCAGGGGCCTAAGGACACATACATGAGGTGCTCATCATAGCAGAGGGTTCTTGTGGGGACAGGGAACTGGGCACAATCGAGGGCCCTTCAGTGGGGGAATGGACAGGTAAGAACTGGGGACAGCATTCTATGGATTATCACACAGCCGTGGGGGCTGGGGGGGAGGGGGAAGCTGCAGGGGGTGGGGGTGGAGTGGGTGCTGAGGGTGGGGTAGATGCACAGGGAGCAGCACAGATGAATCATGCTAACACTGTGCCCGAAGCAAACGTGCATCCTCATTTACGTGAACACAGCTGACAGCAATAGAAATTAAAATATGTGCGTAGAAAACGAACCGAAATCCCAACAACACAAACAGGGACACATGTGAAACATGTCAGGACGGTTGTCTTCGGGGGAAAAGAGCATGGGAATTGAGACAAAAGGCACTAGCTGTTTAAAAAAGGGTTTAGTCGGGGCGCCTGGGTGGCGCAGTCGGTTAAGCGTCCGACTTCAGCCAGGTCACGATCTCGCGGTCTGTGAGTTCGAGCCCCGCGTCAGGCTCTGGGCTGATGGCTCGGAGCCTGGAGCCTGTTTCCGATTCTGTGTCTCCCTCTCTCTCTGCCCCTCCCCCGTTCATGCTCTGTCTCTCTCTGTCCCAAAAATAAATAAAAAACGTTGAAAAAAAAATAAATAAAAATAAAAAAAATAAATAAAAAATAAAAAAGGGTTTAGCGCGGGGGCACCTGGGAGGCTCAGTCGATCGAGCATCTGACTCTTGGTTTTAGCTCAGGTCATGATTTCACGGTTTGTGAGTTTGTGTCCTGCGTCGGGCTCTGAGCTGACAGTGGGGAGCCTGCTTGGGATTCTCTCTCCCTCTGTCTCTGCCCCTGCCCCCCACTCGCTCGCTCTCTCTTCATCAAAATAAATAAATAACCTTAAAAAACTTTTTTTTAAAGGGGTGATAGGGGCTCAGTTGGTTAAGCATCTGACTTCAGCTCAGGTCATGATCTCACGGTTCCTGGGTTTGAGCTCCACGTCGGGCTCTGTGCTGATGGCTCAGAGCCTGGAGACTGATTCGATTCTGTCTCCCTCTCTCTGCCCCTCCCCTGCTCGTGCCCTGTCTCTCAAGAATAAATAAACATTAAAAAAATTGTTTTGAATAAAAAAGGGATTAGCACAGCAACTGGCATGCAGTAAGCACTCCCCAAGTGTTAGTTATTATCGATTAACCGAAAAGAATAGTCCAACAATACACGTAGGTCAAATTATTATACTGTATACCTTAAGCTTGTGCAGTGCAGTATGTCGACTGTATCTTTTTAAAAAATCTTTTAAAATATTTATTTTTGAGAGAGACAGAGCATGAGTGGGGGAGGGGCAGAGAGAGAGGGAGACAGAATCCGAATCAGTCTCCAGGCTCTGAGCCATCAGCACAGAGCCCGACGTGGGGCTCAAACTCACGAACTGCGAGATCATGACCTGAGCCGAAGTCAGACGCTTAACCGACTGAACCTCCCAGCCCCCCACCCCCACCCCCATGTTGACTGTATCTTAATAAAACTGGAGAGAAGACAAAGAAAAGGCAGCGGGTGCTATTCCCCAAGCACACATTTTGGTAAGCTCCAGGAGGAGACAGGACCCGATTAAAATTTAAAACCTCAAAACGCATACGTACATAAAACAAAATAAAATGTAAAGCTTCTGCTCTGAAGAACACAGGATCAAAAGAATTAGAAGACAAGCCACTGACTCAGAGAAAATATTTGCAAAAGACCCATCAGATAAGGACTGTTATCTAAAACATACAAAGGACTCTTAAAACTCAACCATAAGGAAACAACCTGATTTTTAAAAATGAGCCACAGACATTATAAGACATCTCACCAAAGAAGGCATAAGAGAACAAATAAGCATATGAAAAGAGGCTCTACATTATGTCACAGGGAAGTGAAAATTAAAACAACAGTGAGAGGGGCGTCTGGGTGGCTCAGTCTGTTAAGCACCTGACTCTGGCTCAGGTCATGATCTCACAGCTCCTGAGTTCAAGCCCGCATGGGGCTCTGTGCCGACAGCTGGAAACCTGGAGCCTGGTTCAGATTCTGTGTCACCCTCTGTCTCTGTCCCTCCCCCACTCACACTTTGTCTCTCTAAAAAATAAATAAGAGGGGCGCCTGGGTGGCTCAGTCAGTTAAGCGGCCCACTTCGGCTCAGGTCACGATCTCACGGTCCGTGAGTTCGAGCCCCGCATCGGGCTCTGTGCTGACGGCTCGGAGCCTGGAGCCTGTTTCGGATTCTGTGTCTCCCTCTCTCTCTGACCCTCCCCCGTTCATGCTCTGTCTCTCTCTGTCTCAAAAATAAAGAAATGTTAAAAAAAAAATAAAATAAAAATAAAAAATAAAAAGTAAGAATTTTAAAAAATTAAAAAAAAATAAAACAACAGTGAGATACGACTACGCACGTCTTAAAATGGTCAAAATCCAGAACACCGACAACGCCAAATGCTGCTGACAATGTGGAGCAACAAAAACTCTCCTTTAGTGCCAGTGGGAATGGAAAATGGCAGCACCACTTTGGAAGCCAGTTTGGAAGTTTCTTACACAGCGAAACCTCCTCTTACCATATGATCCAGCAATCTGCTCCTTGGCGTTTTACCCAAGGAAGCTGAAAGCATGTTCACAAAAAAACCTGCACATGACGTTCATCGCACTCTGATTCACAATCACGTAAACTTGGAAGCAATCCAGATGTAGGTGAATGGATAAATAAACTATGGTGCATCCAGACAAGGGAATAGTGTTCCCTTAATAGTGCTATTAAGCCAAGAAAAGATATGGAGGAAACCTAAGTCCACGTTACTTAGCGAAAGAAGCCAATCTGAAAAGGTTACGTACTGTGTGATTTCAGTTATGTGACGTTCCGGAGAAGGCGAAACTGTGGAGGCAGTAAAAAGATCAGTGGTTGCCTGGGGTTGAGGAGGGGGCATTAACTGCCAGGGCACAGAGGATCATTAGGGCAATGAAGGTGCTCTGCATGGTTTCGTAATGACGGGTATATTTGTACAAACCCGCTCCCCTAGAGTGAACCCTAAGGTAAACTGTGGACGTTGGGTGATCACCATGTGTCAATCAATTTAGGTTCCTTGGTTTAAAAACAAAACAAAAAAAAGTGCCATTCTGGTGAGTGATGTTGATAATGGGGAAGACTATGCATGGGGAGGGAGCAGGGTACGTGTGGGAAGTCTCTGTACCTTCTTCTCAATCTTGTGGGAAACCTAAAACTGCTTTTTAAAAAATGAGCCCGCGTCGGGCTCTGTGCTGACAGCTCAGAGCCTGGAGCCTGCTTCTGATTCTCTGTCTCCCTCTCCTTCTGCCCCTTCCTCTCTCTCTCTCTCTCTCTCTCTCTCTCTCTCTCTCTCAAAAATAAACATTAAAAAAAAAAATGTTAGTGAAAAAAATAAGACCTAAAAAGTGCTAACCACAAAGGAAGACTGATAACTCCAACTACATTAAAACTGAGAACTTCTTTTCATCAACTGACACCATAAAGTAAATAAAAAGATGAGCCACGGGGCACCTGGGAGGCTCAGTCGGTTGAGCGTCCGACTTCAGCTCAGGTCAGGATCTCGAAGTTCGTGAGTTCGAGCCCCGCGTCGGGCTCTGTGCTGACAGCTCCGAGCCTGGAGCCTGCTTCTGAGTCTCTGTCTCCCTCTCTTTCTGCCCCTCCCCCACTCATGCTCTGTCTCTCTGTCTCTCTCTCAAAAATAATAAACATTAAACAAATCAATAAAATAAAATAAATGAAGTCTTTAAAAGAAAGAAAAAAGAGGCTGGATCTGCCTCAGTCATTTTTCAGGAGCCTAGAACAGTGTCTGGCAATGGGTATGCCTTGAATGAACTGGTTAGCGTCAGAGTTGCTCAGCAGAACGGTCAAGTCTTCTACACAACCCAGAGGAACGTTCCGGTCCTCTCCTCAAAGGTCTGAGTTCGAGTCAGCCACGTGTTGTATTTACACATCTCTTCTATCCCGATCTCAGCGCCCAGGAATGTCCGATAGCTGTCCACACAAAACCCACCTCCCCTGAGTTAGAACTCAAGGTCCCTGCGGTTAACTCCGGTGGCTTCCACACCTTTCCGTGAACTCTGGTGGGGGAGCCGCCCCCAGGGTTTGTTGATCCGTAACCCTGCCGCCGAAGCTGAGGGAAGTGAGTCAGCCTCTTGCCACACACACACAGGGATCCACACAGAAGGGACAGCAGACTTCAGGGCATGAGGAAACACATCTGACAAGTTGGTTGTTACATCGAGAGAGCTGATGTCAGCGGGAGCACTCCGCAGTCAGCAGACACCCGCAGGACGGGACGGGCTCTGTTTTGACCACACCCCTCTCAGCACTTCCAGGGCGAGCCAAAGGGGAAGAGCCCAGACACCATGACTGGCAGAAAAGTGGCCATTTGGGCAACCAGTGTATATGTTATGAAATCACGTTTCCAACAGATAAGGCAGGGCCTTCGCGTGGCTGTGCGCGCCTAGGCCAAAATGCCTCAGGATAATGGCTCCTGACTGCAAGAACGTCTGCGATCCTCCCATGTGAAACCATCGCCTTGAGGCGCCTGGCTTCCTTAGCAACTCTTTTTTTTAAATGTTTATTTATTTTTGAGAGAGAGTAAGTGGGGAAGGGGCAGAGAGAGAGGGAGACACAGAATCGGAAGGAGGCTCCGGGCTCTGAGCCATCAGCACAGAGCCCGATGCAGCTTGAACCTACGAACCATGAGATCGTGACCTGAGCCGAAGTGGGACGCTTAACCGACTGAGCCACTCAGGCGCCCCCTTCCTTAACAACTTGTAACATACATCTGCCGCTGCCCCCCACTTTCCTCACGGAGGCCGTCGGCTTCCTCCGTGAACCCCAGAGCAGAGGTGTGCAATGCTGGCTTGCACATTGGACTTCTGCAGAGAGCTTTTTAAAATCCCAGCACTCAGGCCGCACCCGGACCAATGAAGCCGGAATCTGTGGGCGCTGGGTGTGGGCATTGGTGTTACCTAAACTCCTCAAGGTGGTCCCGGCTCACTGCCAGGGCTGAGCGGCATCGCTTTTGAGTCTTGCTTATAGGGCACTTTCAGTACAGATCTATTAAATAAAGTGTGAAGACCGATTCTGTCTGCGAGGCCCAGTGCCAGGGCTTTAGTCCCGGGCATTCACTGGGCCAGGTTGTGAGTGAGAATCATCCACCCCAGGCACAGCCTGCTGGCCTTCACTCTGTGGCTCCCAGGGGACATGGCTTTGCTGAGACCCTTCGCGGTCACCGGGCCCTTAGCATGGCTCCTCTCAGATCTGCCGTTTGCCTGGTGCTAATCTGAGGGGACACCACGAGAACCCACTTCCAGTTTCTGGAGAAACTTCCAGCATGGTCGCAGACAGGGTGAGGGTGATAAGGGCGGGGCTGTCTGGGGGCCCCCCATCCTTATCCTCAGCTTTCCTCCACTAACCTCGGGGCTCTCTGTTCCATACTTGTCCCGGCCTGAAACAAAGATGGGATTGGATGTAAGGGGGTAAGATAACAGACCGTACCTGAGAAGGTACGAGAAGATTTGACTCTGTCCTGATCCTGTCGGCCAGAGGGAGGGGCAGGCAGTGACTGTGATAACCGCTTGGGCTCTCCTCTGTAGAGAAACCCTCTGGACAGCTGAGACTAGAGATGACCATAGCTAATACTCTCTTTTTATTTTAAATTTATTCATTTACTTTGAAAGAGAGAGAGAGAGGGAGGGAGAAAGAGAGAGAATTCCAAGCAGGCTCCTCGCCGTCAGCACAGAGCCCGACAGGGGGCTCGAACCCATGAAACCATGAGACCGTGACCTGAGCCGAAACCCGGAGGCGGACGCCTGACGGGTTGAGCCGCCCGGGGCACCCCAGAATTTCCTTCCTCTTGAAGGCTGAATAACGCTCCATTGTTTGGATAGACCACATTTTGTTCATCCATTCATCAGTGACAGGCATGTGGTCTGTTTACCTTTTGGTTACACAATGATTAATATTCTGAGCACCTCCTACATGCCAGATACTCTTCTAAGCTCTTCGCCTGTGCACCCTGTTCCTGCCTAGAACGGACCTAGGGCAGCACAGAGCCACAAATAACCTGAAAGAACAGCCCTGTTTTGTCTCCTATTGTCTCAGCCCATCATAGGTGGGATGGGGTCCCTACAGATCCCCCAAGAGCAAAGGTCCAACACGCTCTACTTTAGGCCGCCAGTAGCATTTGCCTTGTTCAGTGTCAAGCTCCTTCCTTAGTCCTCTCCTCTCGTCCTGCTGGTCCCTGTCTCAATCCTCCAGACCGGATCGTCCTCTTGGGAACCACTCCCATTAGCGAGGCTCTTGCTTCGCGTGGGTTTACTGCCCCCAGACTATGCGGTCACTTGCAGGGCATTGGCTGTTACTTAACTGCAGAAGAGTCAAACCTTGCTCTACGTTCAAGAGCTTTCTTTTTTTTTTTTTTTTCCTTTTTAATTCTTTTAATGTTGATTTGTTTTTGAGAGAGAGTGACAGAGCGTGAGCAGGGGAGGGGCAGAGAGAGAGGGAGGCACAGAATCCGAAGCAAGCTCCGGGCTCCGAGCTGTCAGCACAGAGCCCGACGCGGGGCTCAAACCCACGAACCGGGCGATCATGACCTGAGCTGAAGTCGGACGCTTAACCGACTGGGCCACCCAGGCGCCCCTCGAGGTCTTTCGGAGCTCCAGATCAAAATTTCCGACTCCTAACTGGATGCCCCAAAGCAACCTCAATTTCCCTCCTAACCAGCTAATGCTTTCACTGGGAGGGATAAACTTGCATTATTGACCTTATTTCCTCATGGTGGGCAGAATATATTCCCCTACCCCTTGATTTTGGCCTTGGCCATATGACTTCCTTTGGCTAATAGAGGTCACACTGTGCCCTAGATGAGCGTCTGGCATTGCCACGAGAGGAGCTTTCTCTGGGTGGCTGCTGTCTCCTGAGTCTGGGCCAGAATGAACACACGTGGGACAAAGCTGCCCCAGTCCATGTGCAAAACCCATTGTAAGGAGCACATCTGCCCCCACCCCTGTGGACGGATCAGAGCCATGGGCCCTGCCCACCCCCAGAGCTGTGAGAATAAAGGACAGTGGTTTTAAGCCCCTGAATGTTGGCTGTTTTGTTACACAGCGTTGCTGTAGCAATAGCTAACCAATACAATCTTACAGACAGATGAATGTGTAAAATATGGATACCCAAGTGAAGATTCATTTTGTAGGGAAAACCTACGTAACCGCCACCAAGGCCAGGAAGCGAAACATCCCTCAATACATCAGAAATCTCCATGTGCCTCTTCCTGATCCCCACCCCCTCCCTCAGCCCTTGAGGTAATCGCAGTTTTGACTTTTTAAAAAAATACAATTTCAGAACACCAGGGTGACCCGGTCGGTTAAGAGTCTGACTTCGGCTCAGGTCACGATCTCCCGGTCCGTGAGTTCGAGCCCCGCGTCGGGCTCTGTGCTGACAGCTCGGAGCCTGGAGCCTGCTTCGGATTCTGCGTCTCCCTCTCTCTCTGCCCCACCCCCGTTCGTGCTCTGTCTCTCTCTGTCTCAAAAAATACATAAACATCGAAAAAAAAATTTTTTAATAAAACATGTAAAAATAGCCCACGGGGATGCAAAGCTAAGAGATTAGGAACAGGCTCTGGCCCACGGGCTAGAGTTTGCTGACCTCTGCTATTTGAGCTCTGTGGTACACATGCACAAATGTTTCTCCAGGAGTGTGATAGCTGGCCGGCCGGAGGACTCACACTTGTTCGGCTTGTCTAGGTTAATGCCCACTCTTAAATTCGGCACGAGGAAGATGGAACTTTCATCTTCTCGAGCAAATGAGCCCGTGGATACACCTGCTTCATGATAAACGTGAGAGTCCTGTGGTCCCGATGGGACCCGAGCCCTCTGCTACTCCCATGTCTTCTCCCTTCCGTTCCAGATGGCGGTGAATAGCCCACTGTCAAGCTGGACGCTCTTCACAATGGGCCAGGGAGGCTGGCACCAGGCAGGCCAGAACAAGGGAGTCACGCCCGGCATGGAGGCTAGGCTTGGAGGTAATTCTACCTGTAACAAAACCAGCGGAGGAGGTGAAGCGGGGTGGTGACACGGCTGAGCTATGTTTGAAAAGGATCTGGGGCACCTGGGGGTGGCTCAGGCGGTTAAACGTCCGCCTTTGGCTCAGGTCACGATCTGGTGGTTGGTGAGTTCGAGCCGCGTGTTGGGCTCTGTGCGGACCGCTCGCAGCCTGGAGGGAGCCTGCTTTGGATTCTGTGTCTCCCTCTCTCTCTGCTCACTCACTCTCTCTCTCTCTCTCTGTCTCTCAAAAATAAATAAATGTTAAAAAAATTTTTTAGGGGCACCTTGGTGGCTCAGTCGGTGTAGCGTCCGACTTCAGCTCTCAGGTCATGATCTCGCGGTCTATGAGTTTGAGGCCCACGTCGGGCTTGCGCTAACAGCTCAGAGCCTGGAGCCTGCTTCGGATTCTGTGTCTCCCTCTCTCTGCCCCTCCCCCGCTCATGCCTCTGTCTCTCTCTTTCGCTCAAAAGTAAATAAACATTAAAAAAGTTTTGTTTTGTTTTTTTAATTTGTTTTAGAGGATCGCTTTGGCTGTGGCAGTGGATTTTGGGAGAACAAGAAAGGAGGTAGGGAGACCTAACAGAAGGTTGCTGTAGGGGGGTCTCCTGAGAGTGTTAGGAGCTCAGGCCGGGCTGCCTAAGCCAGGCCTCGGCCTCCTTCTCCAGCAGCACCTGCACCGCCCCCTTAGGCACCCACAGGCGAGCCACCCTGACCGGAGAGGGTCTCTGGGTCACCCTGTTGTGCCACATACCCCATTTCTGCAATCCCTCTCCCCTAACCCAGCGAGCACTGTTCAGATACCCTGCCCACTGTGGATCCTTCCCTGGCTGACCCCTCCCCCCCAACTAGACTTCTCCAGCAGGCAGTTAGGTGGCCCCAGGCCACAAGATGCAATGATAGATGTGATACATGCCATAAGTCTATTTCTCACTGGACTTTAGACAACTCTTATCTTGGGGTTTTATCTCTGTATTTGCCATTGAGTGGGCATTAAAGGCAATAATGGAACCGATCCATTATCTGGACGACCAGGCAGATAGGAGCCTGACTACGGTGATTAGGAAACAGGGCCACACAATGAGCCCGCAGGCTGGGTCACAAGGGAAGAGACAGTTTGGTAAAAGCGGTGGACCCAGAACTGGAATTCACAGGGTATGTGGACTTCTTGAAAGAATCGAGGAAGGTGGAAATGCCATAGCTTGGCTTCCGGAACAACGCGGCACCCACGCTGTGCTGTAGGGAGCAAAGCTAGAGGCGCCCAGGGCCAGAACCTCCTTAAAATAGAAGCTGAGAACACATCTTACCGTTGCTTAACAACGGATAAGTCTCTTGTCTCTCCTCCTACTAGTTAGCAAGCGGTTACAGCCAGCCCTGTTTCAAGATGCGACCCCGGGCACTGTTTCTGTTCATTGTGAGTTCTTGGCTCTGTTCCCATCTGTTCTCTGGAGAAGTTGCAACACAGGGGTAAATTAAGTTGTAAAAACAGGTCAAACCCTCCAGTTAGTTGGCTATTGGGATTCTGGATAAAGAAAATGGGAGGACAGAGGGAGAGAGGAAGGAGGTAGAACTGAGGGTGGGGGGCAGGGGGGAAAGAAAACTGGGGAAGGGATGAATACTGGTTTTTATTATAAACTAATTATAATACTTACAACGGTGTAGTAAAGAATGTGGCTTTCAAAATGTTTGTTTATTTTGGAGAGAGAAGGACAGAGGATCTGAAGCATAGAGCCTGACATGGGGCTTGAACCCACGAGCCATGAGATCATGACCTGAGCCTAAGGTAGACGTTCAACCAACTGAGCCACCCAGGCACCCCGAGAGTGTGTTTTATTAAAACATGGCAAATTATTGCAAGGTGGGCTAGACCATTGCTTCACAAACTGTCCAGGAACAGGGCTGATCTGTGTGTTAAGAAGTAAATACAGGGGAGTTGAGCGAAATTTTTTAGAATGTTTCAGAGTGGTTTGACAGAATAATTTTCTGATTATTGAATCTAATAATGACAATAGGATTTATATTTTGTCTTTTTTAAAATTTTATTTCCCTAGTGCAGAGGAGACAAATATGCCCCCTTCCCTTGTAGGGAAGCACTTTTTTAAATGTTTATTTATTTTTGAGAGAGACAGAGATAGAACGTGAGCAGGGGAGGGGCAGAGAGAGAGGGAGACACAGAATCCAAAGCAGGCTCCAGGCTCTGAGCTGTCAGCCCTGATGCGGGGCTCGAACTCACAAGCCGTGAGATCATGATGCGAGCCAAAGTTGGACGCTTAACCGACTGAGCCACCCAGGCTCCCAAAACCTACATGTTTTTAAACTGGGTTGACTAGAGATGCAATCATAGAAAAGTAACTAAAACATAGGGGAGGCTAAACGAAGAGAATTATTTTAACAAAGTCTGTTCTCCCAGAACTTCCTCAACTTCAACTCCCTGCCCTTGATGATAAGAGATATTATCAAAAGTCTTAGTAACCAAAATGCACCTGTCAGAACCCGGTTCGCCCCGGAGCCACAACTACCCCAGGCAGCACATGCCCTCTGGACCACTCTCAAGATCTCCACAGGTGTCAGAGCTGTCGAAGACAATTCAGAATGTTCTAGATCGTGCTGAGGAAATGCTGCTGCCTTTGGCTTCTATCGCAATATTTTGGGCAGGAGCCTGCCTGAACTGAAACTCTGGCTAAGTATATCTCTGCATGAATCAAATCTGGTGACCCCTAGGCATCCGTCTCCGGAGGGGAGGAAAAGGAGAAGGTCTTGAAGGAACGCTGTGTCCTTGGGAGTGACACAGCACTGAACGTGCCAAATGGCAAGGTGGCTATGGGTACAAATACGGCGAAACAGATCTCTCACAGCAGCACATACTCTGAGTTCAAATTAATGAGAGAAATTACTGTGTGAAGAGAGGCGTCTTTGCGGATGGTGACCTGGGTCTAAAAGGCTGGCAGAAGTTTAATAGAGAGGGAGCGATTCGTTTGCTTTTTGGCTAACAGACAAAGGAAAGAATGCGGCAACATAGGAGTGGCCAGGGGCCACCTTAACTGACTCAGGGCTGTATCTCAGGGTTGTTTGCACCCCAGAGGGTTATAAAACCATGGGGGGGTGGCGCCTGGGTGGTTCAGTCGGTTGAGCGTCCAACTTCAGCTCGGGTGATGATCTCGCGGTTTGTGGGTTCGAGCCCCGCTTCGTTGGGCTCTGTGCGGACTGCTTGGAGCCTGGGGCCTGCTTCGGATTCTGTGTCTCCCTCTCTCTCTGCCCCTCCCCTGCCCAAGCTCTTTCTCTCCCTGTCTCTCAAAAATGAAGAAATGTTAAAAAGAAAAAAAAAAAATTAAAGTAAGTAAATAAATAGCGGAGGAGAAGCAGGAAACTCCGAATAGGCGAGGAGCACGGTCAGTGTCACCCTGACGTGAAATGAATGTGAGCATGAACGTCTGGAGTGTGAGCAGGGGTCTACTGCTCCCATCCCAGCCCCTCCGTATGTCGGTGTGGTCTGCCGCGGGTACCTCTCCTCTCCCGCACCGCGTGCCCTAGGGTGTGCTCCCAGACCCATGGCAGAGAAGAGGATGGGCTGCGAGGTCGAGCCTGATCCTTGTGCCCAGCAGAGGCGTCTCTGGAGCACCGCCTGGGCAGCTTCTGGCAAGGTGGGACCATCACATGTTACACCACCTGGTCTCTTTCCAGAACATTCTCTCGCGTCCTTCTGCTCCTAAGCGAAACCTCTCTTTTTCTGGGGAAAAGGCAAGCTGGTTGTTTTGCATTTTCAGAAATCCTCAAGAGGCAAAACCAACGTATAAGGACCAGCGGGGAAACTAACCAGATGACCCACCGGCTCCCGCTTGCGAAGCACTCAGACCGGGCCAATCCTGCAGGAGGCTTGGGAGCCCCTGCCGGGCCCCACTATCCACTATCCTTTGCCTATTCATTTGTGCAAGGATCTGGGAGGTGGGGGTGCAAATAGCCCAGCCCCCACGCTCCAGAGAGCCTCTGCTCGCCCGGCCTGTCGGGTTCCCCCACTCCGGCCCGGCTCCTCGGTTCTCTGCGCAACCGAGGCCAGAGGCCTGGGGTCCTCTTGGATTCTTCCTCTTTTGCTCTCCCTCTCCTCGTCACCGTCCCCCATCCCTCACCATCTAGCCAATCACCGTGCCCTCTCCATCTCACCGGCTCCACCTGTCGAATGAGAAACATGACAACTGATGGGTACTGTTCTCCGCGTGTACGTGTGTGAGTCTGGAGGTCTCCGAACAGAAAGCCACGTTTCGCATTGAAAGTCACGTTGACATTTCTCGAATTGGTCCCTTCCGCTCTGTTATTTCAGAGCCCAGATGCTCATCACCCCTTGACTATCTCCACGCCTCCTGCCTTTGCCCAGCTCAGCCCCCACCCCCCCTCCCCCTCCCAGTCAACCTCGGATTGAGTGACTGTCCTTCCCTCTTCCCTCAACACCGAAGGAAGAGGGCGGCAGGGGCTCCTCCTTCTAGACAATGGTTTAAACTGCTCTCAGTTGAAGGAGTTTCAAGACATGGGATGTGCGGTCAAGCCCTCTGCCCGGCACGCTTTCCCCCAGGGCTGGAGGTCAGGACCCGGGTTCTGGTCCCAGCACAGCCGCCAGTGAGCTGTAAGGATGAACCATTGCCTGTCTCCAGGTCTGTAAGAGGGAAATTCATAAAAACTCCACTAGCCCTTGCCAGCACGCTCGCTTTCAAAGGGATTTGAAGACCGTTATCGTCTTGTTTGACCATCCTCACAGACCCATGGGGAAGTCAGGGCACGTTTCATGGTTATTTCACTCAGCGTGTTCTTGGCAGAATGTGAAATGAGCACCTCCCTGCCAGAGGAAGGCTGACACACGTCTGGTTCCAGCAAATGAACAACCTCCTCTCAACTGGCCGACTTGTCTGAAACACGTTCAAATGCCAAAGCAAATAGAGATGAAGTCTTGCAGGAAGAAGGAGAGCAGACACGTATTTCGACTTACTAGGATGTCTTTTTAAAGGCATGTAATTTTCACCATGCAACAAAAAAGCACTGATTCTTGGGGTGTCTGGGTGGCTCAGTCGGTCAAGCGTCCGACTCTTGATTTGGGCTCCGGTCATGATGCCACAGTTTGCTAGATGGAGCCCCGCATCCATCCAATCCCTGCTTGGGATTCTCTCTCTCCCTCTCTCTCTGCCCCTCCCCTGCTCAATCGAGCGCACTCTCTGTCTCTCTCTCACTCTCAAAATTTTTGAGAGAGAAGCAGTGAGCAAGCTAGCATGAGTGGGGGAGATGGGCTGCAGAAGGGGAACAGTCTACGGAAGAGGGAAGTTATGAGTTAGGACGTTCCTACTATGGTAGTCAAAGCTGGGCAAAGGTAACTTGGACCAGGGCGTGGTTGTGGAGATGGAGAGGAAGGTTCCAGAAGTCTCCTGGAGGTACAGGTGACCAGACTTCCCACAGATTGGTCATGTGGGGTGAGGAAAGGAGAGAATCAAGAATGTGCCTTGGGTTGTAGAAGGAAACAGTTCACTGTTTTGTGTGTCAGTAAAATATGCACAACATAAAAGTTCCCACTGTCCATTTTCTCAATGTTTTATTTATTTATTTATTTATTTATTTATTTTTAAGTTTTTTTTTTTTTTTAACGTTTATTTATTTTCGAGACAGAGAGAGACAGAGCATGAACGGGGGAGGGTCAGAGAGAGGGAGACACAGAATCCGAAACAGGCTCCAGGCTCCGAGCTGTCAGCACAGAGCCCGACGCGGGGCTCGAACTCACTGACCGCGAGATCGTGACCTGAGCCGAAGTCGGCCGCTCAACCCACTGAGCCACCCAGGCGCCCCTATTTATTTTTTTTGAGAGAGACAGAGAGTGAGCTGGAGAGGTGCAGAGAGAGAGGGGGACAAAGGATCTGAAGCGGGCTCCGTGCTGACAGCAGAGAGCCCGATATGGGGCTCGAACTCACGAACCGTGAGATCACGACCTGAGCTGAAGTTAGACACTCAACCGACTGAGCCACCCAGGCGCCCCACCACTTAATCCAGTTTTAAATGTATGATCAGAGGCATTAGGACCATCCACGATGTTGTATAGCCATCACCATTATCTGCTTCTAGAATTTTCTTGGGTTTATTTTTGTGGCCCGAACAATCTGAGTACTCATCAGATTCTATGGCAAGTGGAGAGCCGGGGAGTTTCTTGGCAGTCAGTCCTACTGCATACAAAGACCCGTCTCTGATATTTCCTCTGATCGTGTCTAGTGGGCCCCTGGGCACCCGGAACATGATGTCATGTTTTATTTTTCTCCTGATTTTGCCTCAGCAAATCCTAGAAACAACCCTGGGCATGGTGCTGAGTAAGAACTTCCTCTTAACCTTGATGAGGACGGACTCCCCGGTATTCTATCCTTCCTGCCTCCCAGACACACACAGGAGGGTGCTGAGTGGAGTGTGGGTGAAAGTCCTTTTGACCTTAACCCAAAGCGTTGCTCCCTCTTGTCCACAGCAGGGGCGGGGCAGGGGGGGATCAGTTACAGAAAGGTAGGCCGAAGGACAAAGAGGGCAGATGTCTTCAACTGAAACCCTAGAGGAGGGAAAACAGGACTGCTGCGGAGAGGGAGGGAGAGGTGGGGAGCTGAGGGCCTGGTTTGCAAAGACACCTTGGCCTCCAACCCCTGACTTTAGAGAGGTCTCTAACAATTAAAAAAGCTAAGACCACCTATGGAGAACCCTCGCTTGGGAACGTGCAATGAGACTGCCCCCCTCCCCTGCCACCCCCGCCACCCCGCCACCCCCACCCCCCCATCCCCAGGACCGAGCTCCACAGCGTTATGTCTGCGAAGCAGTAACGATTTCCTCTAGAGTTTAACTCAGGATTAAGACAGTGCAGATCTCTTATTTCCTAAACGGCAGCATTCTTATGACGCTCTGGAAAGGAGCCCAATGGGGTATCTTAGAGCTACTCCTGGAGAGAAGCATCATGTAGGTAAGTTGGCAAACTAGTTAAGAGACTGTCACGGGGGAAAGTCAACTAACCTTACCATCCTTCTGCCCTAAGGAGCTTAAATGATTTAATTTCTATATCAGGTTTCTTTGACTGCTGTAACAAATTACCACATACTTGGTGGCTTAAAACAGTACAAAAAAAATGTGTATATATATACCTATATATATATTTTTTATATATATATATATATATATATACAGTGTAAAGAAAGGTTTTATTGTACTTGAGGTCAGAAGGTCAGAAGTGTCATTGGGGTGTCACCAAGGCTGTGTTCCTTTCTGGAGGCTCCAGAGGAGAATCTATTCCCTTGCCTTTTCCAGCTTCCAGAGGCTGCCCACGTTCCTCGGTTCGTGCTGTTCCATGCCAGCAACAGCGGGTTGAGTCCTGGAACTCCTACTTCCTCTTCTGCCTCCCTCTTCCAAATTTAATAACCCCCGTGATTACCGTGGGCCCACTGGAGACTCCAGGATAATCTTCCTGTTTTAAGGTCAGCTGAGGAACAACCTCAATTTCATCTGTAGCCTTAATCCTCCCTTGCCATGTAAGGCGACGTATTGACAGGTTCCGGGGATTGGGACAGAAACATCTTTAGGGGTGGGGAAACAATTCTGCCATAATTCCTATCAGAAGAGCAGAAATTGGAAGAGTGTTTTCAATGCAGTAAATGAATTTGGTAAAGTCACAGGATATAAAATGAATAGACAGAGACATTTTTCTAGGTATGTCTCCTCAGGCAAGGGAAACAAAGGCAAAAATAAACTATTGGGACTACACCAAGAGAAAAAGCTTCTGTGCAGCCCAGGAAACCATCAACAAAATAAAAAGACAACTTATGGAATGGGAGAAGATATTCGCCAATGACATATCTGATAAGGGGTTAATATCCAAAATACATAAAGAACTTACACAACTCGACACCAAAAAACCAAATAACCCAAAGAGAAAATGGGCAGAGGAGCTGAATAGGCATTTTTCTTTTTTCGTTTTTTTAGGTATGGGATTTGGGAAGACATCCAGATGGCCAACAGACACATGAAGACGTGCTCAACATCACTCATCATCAGGGAAATGTAAATTAAAATCACAACGAGAGATCACTTTATACCAGTCAGAATGCAAAAAAAAAAACAAAAAACAAAAAAACAAAAAAAAATACAAACCCACAAGAAACAACAAGTGTTGGCGAGGATATGGAGAAAAAGGAACCCTTGTGCACTGTTGGTGGGAATGCAAACTGGTGCAGCCACTGCGGAAAACAGTATGGACGTTCCTCAAAACATTTTATTTTTTTAATATGAAATTTATTGT
Source organism: Panthera uncia (assembly GCF_023721935.1). NCBI lineage: Eukaryota > Metazoa > Chordata > Mammalia > Carnivora > Felidae > Panthera > Panthera uncia. The sequence goes on along the minus strand of NC_064808.1, from coordinate 8,430,486 downwards.
CAAATTGGTTTCCATACAACACCCAGTGCTCAGCCCAACAGGTGCCCTCCTCCATGCCCATCACCCACCCTCCCCTCCAAAAAATTTTAAATAGAATTACCACACGAGGGGCGCCTGGGTGGCTCAGTCGGTTGAGCGTCCGACTTCGGCTCAGGTCACGATCTCGCGGTCCGTGAGTTCGAGCCCCGCGTCGGGCTCTGGGCTGATGGCTCAGAGCCTGGAGCCTGCTTCCGATTCTGTGTCTCCCTCTCTCTCTCTGCCCCTCCCCCGTTCATGCTCTGTCTCTCTCTGTCTCAAAAATAAATAAACGTTAAAAAAAATAAAAAAAAAAAAAAAGAATTACCACACGATCCGATAATCACACTCCTGGGTATTTACCCAAAGAAAGCAAAAACACTATTGAAAAGATATTTGCACCCCTACATTTTATTGCAGCACTATTTACAACAGCAAAAAGTGAAATAAAATAAAAAGCAGAAATCAGAAGAGCGTTTTTAATTGCACCGAGCTGGCAACTTCTGAGAGTTTTGCCATAAACCCAGCCCTGAGCATGTGTGCAGAATCATTTGTTGACATTCAGGTTTTATCTACTGTACTGCTCCTTTGTCCCCTAAGCAGAAGAAAAAAATAATAGACTCAAAAGAACAACCTGTTGGAAGAACCACTGAAAACCTCCCCAAACCAAAAATATCTAATACTTATTGAATGCTTACTGGATTATAGGCAGTGTTCTATCCCCCCCAACCCTCTTCATCATCTCTCTACCCAGACAGGTAGGTACTATGATCTCTGTTCTACAGATGAGAAAACTCACTCAGCCCTTCAAGTAGAAGCAGAATTTATACCCTGTTCATAACAGCCACTAAGTACAGAAATTCAGATTTAGTCTGTGTTTCAAATAAATTAAAAAAAAAATTTTTAATGTTTATTTTTGAGACACAGAGAGAGAGAGAGAGAGAGAGAGAGAGAGGGAGAGAGAGAGACAGTGCAAGCAGGGGAAGGGCAGAGAGAGAAGGAGACACAGAATCCGAAGCAGGCTCCAGGCTCTGAGCTGTCAGAACAGAACCCCACATGGGGCTCGAACCGACTAACTGCGAGATCATGACCTGAGCCGAAGTCAGATATTTAACCAACTGAGCCACCCAGACACCCTTCAAATCAATTATTAAAGTGAGTGCGGCCAGACCAAAACCTTACAACTCAGGCTACCACTGCATGCGAGATCAGGCCTGGGAGCTGTCCCCAAGAGAATGACATCAAGTCGGTCCTGGGCATCCTCCTTGTGCATATTCCTGGGTAAAGACTTTTGCAAAACAGATGAGAGTTTCTGCTTTGAAAAGTGAACAAAGATGCAGATTGACCTTGTGTATGGTGCATCATCTTGTCTCCCATGATAATCAAAAAGGTGAAACCACAAGGACAACGGCAGGGAGAAGGGAGGACATCTGCCCGCAACAGACCCGGAGTGGGTTTTTAACAAAACCTCACAGGAGACCCTTCTCTTAGAGAAGTCTTTTCCACGTTGGCAAACCACTGACTCGTGTTCGTCAGGCATCAACCCACCTACGTGTAATTTGCTTTATAATTTTTGGGTGACAACTTTGATCGTCCCTTTTTTTCTTTCAAATTATTTTTTAAATTAATAGTTTTTATTTTTAAATATAATTTATTGTCAAATTGGCTTAGATATAACACCCAGTGCTCATCCCAACAAATGCCCTCCTCGATGCCCATCACCCATTTCCCCCTCTCCCCCACCCCCCCATCAACCCTCAGATTGTTTTCTGTATTTAAGGTTTTCTTGTGGTTTGCCTCCCTCCCACTCTGTAACTATTTTTCCCCCTTCCCTTCCCCCATGGTCTTCTGTTAAGTTTCTCAGGATCCACATATGAGTGAAAACATATGATATCCGTCCTTCTCTGATGGACTTATTTCACTCAGCATAATACCCTCCAGTTCTATCCACATGGCTGCAAATGACATGGTTTCATTCTTTCTCATTGCCAAGTAGTATTCCATTGTATATATAAACCACATCTTCTTTATCCATTCGTCAGTTGATGGACATTGAGGCTCTTTCCATAATTTGGCTATTGTTGAGAGTGCTGTTATAAACATTGGGGTACAAGTGCCCCTATGCATCAGCACTCCTGTGTCCCTTGGGTCAGTTCCTAGCAGTGCTATTGTTGGGTCATAGGATAGTTCTATTTTTAATTTTTTGAGGAACCTCCACACTGTTTTCCAGATCGGCCGCACCAGTTTGCATTCCCACCAACAGTGCAAGAGGGTTCCCGTTTCTCCACATCCTCGCCAGCATCTACAGTCTCCTGATCTGTTCATTTTAGCCACTCTGACTGGCGTGAGGTGGTATCTCAGGGTGGTCTTGATTTGTATTTCCCCGATGAGGAGTGACGTTGAGTATCTTTTCATGTGCCTGTTGGCCATCTGGATGTCTTCTTTAGAAAAGTGTCTATTCATGCTTTCTGCCTATTTCTTCACTAGATTGTTTGTATTTTGGGTGTGGAATTTGGTGAGCTCTTTATAGATTTTGGATACTAGCCCTTTGTCCGATATGTCATTCGCAAATATCTTTTCCCATTCTGTCGGTTGCCTTTTAGTTTTGTTCAAATTATTTTTTAATAGATGACAGATGAAAAAAAAAACCCCATTTAATCAAGCAGCCTCATTTCATGCTAATGAGGATCTGGGGTTGTCAGAAAGAACAACAGCTCACCCAGATTAATTTTCCATAACCCTCCACTACCGCGAGAGCTATCGCACCCAAGACAGTTCTCAAAGCTCTGTGTAATCAGATCCAAAATAGGCTGCATTTCAGGGGCTCTGCAAACCCTTACTATATCGATCCAAGGGCAATAAAGACAACACATGTCACCCCAGGAGGCAAGAACCCACTGGGGGTTTGATTACTTATTAACCAGTGTGGAGCGGGTGAACGCAGCCTGCTCTGTTTCCAGGGAGAACCAGGGCTCCCCCTTGCCTGTGCTGTTCTCTGGCGCCCCCTACTGGGTGCTTAGGGTTAATCGCAGACAGGAAGTTACAACCACGCTTACCGCTTAGAATAAACTAAATAAAAGACTTTCTGCCTTGGTTTCTCTACAGGTTCATTTGCCCTCTCTTTAAAGCGACAGTTCACAAAACCAGGATACTCTCAGCAAAGTTTCACACAGAGGAGCCGACTGTGGTTCTAGAAGATTAGTCCCCAAAAGATGCTAGAGCTAATTTTTAGATATTTCAGTAATTTTTACACTAATTCAAAGCATACAAAAAAAGTATAGATAATGATACAACACTTATGTACTGATGACTCTGCTAAACACCTAAAATATTACAGATTTATTTGTAGCCCCAATTCAGTTTCCCTTTCTTCTCGGTGGTAAAATAAAACTCAGGACAGACATTTGCGATCCACGTGTATATTCATACTTGTACAACCCGTATGGGTACAAATCATATTGACTTGTGTGTTTTGAATTTTTCAAAAAATTGGTGTCATATTATATCATCCTGAAGATCTCGCTGTTATAGATCGACATCGTGTTTAAGAATTATTCATGTCGGGTATGGTGCCTTTTCAAGTAGGAGATTTTTACACTTCAAAGCCAAACGTATCAATCCGATCGTTTATGGCTTATCCATCTCGAACCTTTGGAAATCTGTCTCTCTCTTGAGGTTAGAAGGTAGTTTTCTGTATTTTCAAAGAATCTTAAAGATTCGCTTTTTACCTGCAGATGCTTAATTCCCCTTGATTTTATTTATGTAATTTCTCTATTTTTTATGTAATTATTATTTATTTATTTATGTAATTTATTTAATTTATGTAATGTATTGTAATCCACAAGGTGGATGTCTCTTTATCTGTATGTGTAAATTTCTGGCAGGGTGCACGTTAGAGTAGCCTTGGGAACTTTTTAAAAAACCAATTTCTGGGCCTCGTCCCAGAACTGATGAAGTCTTCGTCTCTGAGGGCGGTGTTGAGGCATTAGGATTTAAACAAACACCAAGTCCCCCAGGTGGCTCTAACATGCGACTGGGACTGAGAACCCCCGCTCGAAGGTCACATCAAGAATAGAATTGCTCCTGGGGCGCCTGGGTGGCGCAGTCGGTTAAGCGTCCGACTTCAGCCAGGTCACGATCTCGCGGTCCGTGAGTTCGAGCCCCGCGTCGGGCTCTGGGCTGATGGCTCGGAGCCTGGAGCCTGCTTCCGATTCTGTGTCTCCCTCTCTCTGCCCCTCCCCCGTTCATGCTCTCTCTCTGTCCCAAAAATAAAATAAAAACGTTGAAAAAAAAAACTAAACTCAGCCTCAGCTTGAAGAGAGAGAGTCACCATACAACTGACCTCTCCCCACATTCTGGAGTCAAGCCACTCCCCAAAGCCCAGGCTTTCAAAACACACAGAAACGCCAACTTAGGGGAGGCTGGATATCACCAATGAGTTAATCTTCAAATGCCAAATGACAACCAGGGATTCGTCAAGTTTACAAAAATGTATGCATTCCTAACCATGGGCCAAGAAGCAGGCAGCATGTTCTAAGGGTTTCTAGAAACATGAGGCACATTCTGCTCTTTGGAGATATTGAGATTTTAATGTAAGTGAGACAAAGTTTACACAACTCAGTTTTATTTATTTTTTATTTTTTAAATGCTTATTTATTTTTGGGAGAGAGGGCGTGCGTGTGAGTGGAGAGGGACGGGGGTAGGAGGGGGCGGGGGACAGATGATCCAAAGTGGGCTCTGCTCTGACAGCCGAAAGCCAGATGTGGGGCTTGAAACTCACGAACCTGTGAGATCATGACCTGAGCCAAAGTCAGACGCTTAACCGACTGACCCACCCGGGTGCCCCTACACGACTTAGTTTTAAATTCTCAGTAGAGGGGCGCTCGGGTGGCTCAGTTGGTTAAGCATCCGATTTCACTGCGGTCGTGATGTCGAGGGTTCCAGCCTCGCATGGGGCTCTGTGCTGACAGCTCAGAGCCTGGAGCCTGCTTCGGATTCTGGGTCTCCCTCTCTCTCTGCCCCTCCCCTGCTCACACTCTGTCTGTCTCTCTCTCTCTCAAAAACAAAAAAATAATAATAAGCCAAACAGGTCTTCCTGAGCTAAAAACCAAGGTGTCATCAGGCCTGCATCCATTCTGAAGGCCCGAGGGGGGACTGTCACCTTGTGGCAGCTAGAGGCTGCCTGCCGCCTTGGCTCTGGCCTGGCCTCTCGCTCTGTCTTCAAAGCCAGCAGGGTGTCATCTTCAGATTTCCGGCTCGGACTCTCTCGTCTCCCTCTCTCCCTTACAACGCCCCCCTGTGGTCACATCGGCCCACCCAGAGAATCCAAGACAATCTCCTCACCCCCCAGTCCTGAACCCATCCCCTCTGCAAGCTGCCTTCTGCTCTGGAAGGTAACTAGGGGTCCTTATTCTTCCTACACCAGGCGGCCTCAGAACCACCATGAGAAACAGAAGGGAAACGCGCTGTGGTAAGTGGGCCGCGGAGATCCAGCCCCAGAGGGTCCGCGGAAGCCCCCATTTTCATTCCCGGGTGGCCATGGGAAAGAAAGGTCCCACAGTAGACGAGGGACGGAGCTGGATCCCTGCTTGAAGTTGTGCACTGGGCCGGGCCGGGCGAGGAATGAACTTCATTGCCACCGGACACTGTCGGGGCTAAGGCGTATCACAAGCTACGAGTCCAGGGCGGTGTGAGGGCCAGCGTTCACCTTGCTGGCTCAGTGCCCGGATCTGCCGTCATCCTGGGTCACTCAGTGGGGGGAGGGGACGGGGGCAGCAGTGCCCAACTGTCGTAATGAGAGCCTGTTCTGGACTGGAGCCCGCGAGGTCGGAAAGGAGGCAAATGCAAAACCATAAGCCGGAGAGAGGTGAGCACAGAACGAGAGAGACCAGAAGAATCCAACATACAGAAAACTCTGAATCTAACCTCTAAACCTTAAGGTTTAGAAGCCATGTTACCCACAGAGAGGACCCCGATGTGTCAGGTCCAGATACGGCAACAGTTCTGAGCCCAGAAGACGCACATCATTTCCCATTACATAGTTAATCCACCGCCTGCCGGCTTTTCAGTAATAAAGAGTCTTTCAGATCAACAATACTAATGTCATTCAGGTCATTCCAAAGATGAAACAATTCTTTTAATGTTTATTTTTGAGAGAGAGACAGAGAGAGAGAGGGAGAGACAGAGCATGAGTGGGGGAGGGGCAGAGAGAGGGAGACACAGAATCCGAAGCAGGCTCCGGGCTCTGAGCTGTCAGCACAGAGCCCGACACGGGACACGAACCCACAAGCTGCTAGATCACGACCTGAGCCCAAGTCGTCGTCTAACTGACTGAGCCACCCAGGTGTCTCTAGGTCATTCCAAAGATTTTTTTAAGTGCTCGAATCCATCGCAGCCCCAAGAAATGTTCCTAGAAATTCTCAGTAAGGGTGCTTGTCGTTTGTAGAGAGGCAGAGAAACAGCCTCATTTGGAGACATAAGATCTTACATAAGTAACCCCCTTTTTGGTCAGTCAGTGGGGTTTCTTTTTTTTTTTTTTTTTTTAATTTTTTTTTTCAACGTTTTTTTTTTATTTTTGGGACAGAGAGAGACAGAGCATGAACGGGGGAGGGGCAGAGAGAGAGGGAGACACAGAATCGGAAACAGGCTCCAGGCTCCGAGCCGTCAGCCCAGAGCCTGACGCGGGGCTCCAACTCACGGACCGCGAGATCGTGACCTGGCTGAAGTCGGACGCTTAACCGACTGCGCCACCCAGGCGCCCCAGTCAGTGGGGTTTCTAATGAGCCTCTACTATGTACAAATGTGAAGCCATCTTGCTTAACAGAGTAGAGTGCTTTTTTTTTGTAGCCTCTGGGGCTAAACTACAAGTTTGAGGTGACCTATTATAATGGTTCTGGAATCAGAAGGGCATGAGTTCACGTCCCTGCTACTACTCCTCGGGCTCCTCTGCTGGGTGCAGAGCAAGCCGGCTTTTGTCTTTGGGACTCAATGCCCACGTGTGTAAAATGGGGACCATTAACAATAACACCGGATAGGGTGTTGTAAGGATTCAATATGAGGAATGCCACAATATATCGCATAGGTGTTGGCGCTATAAAACAAAGGTAAATGATCTGAAAAAGAATTTACGGTGCTAATGACTGGAAAGGTGCAAAGACAGGGGACAGTGTGGCAAAACAGTGAAAGTGTCAGACAGCCTTCTAACTGGAGGCAGGACATCTCAACAGTGGTAGGAACAGACCTAAGCTTCCACATTTGCAGTCTTTGACTATGTGAATCCTTTATTCCAAGGGTCCCTTGACCAATAACGTTGTATAAAACGACTTTCCGGTCTTCACTGACCATAGGAGGAATTAGATTAAAAAAAAACTGAGCTGTTCTATTCACACGTAGATGTGCTGACTGTCAAGCACGTGGGCTGAACCCTGAGAACCAAGAGGAAGAAGTTCTAGGCTTTCATTTTAAGAGGACATTGCATCTACTTGTAATTATATGTACAATAGAGTATTTGATAATCACAATGGAGTATGTTAGCTCTATCGCCCCCATTCTCTGTGGTACGCTCTCCCTTTGAACATTTACTGCTAATTTCTAAATGGTCATGGATGGGAAACATCATTCTAACTGGTGCTGCTCCAAGGACTTAACCAGGATGTCACCAAAGTAGAACGTACAATGAAAGAATAAGTGAGAGTGTTCGACTTCACTGTAATCAAAAGAAATAGATATAAAGATGAGTTATTTGTATCCATTCAATTGATTAGAGATTTTGAAACATAACAATGACTCACATAGGCAAGGGCTTGGCAAAATGGAACACTTTCGTAGATTACCAATTGGTAACAACCAAACAAGAACTCATTGTCCCCAAACTCATCAAAGAGAATATTTAACTAAAATGTGACACCCTCAAGAAGAAATTTCATAGCCCATAAAAGTGAGACTCATGGGACACCAGAGTGGCTCAATTGGTTAAGCGTCTGACTCTTGATTTCACCTCAGGCCATGATCTCACAGTTCGTGAGTTCAAGCCCCACATCAGGCTTTGCGCTGACAGTGCAGAGCCTGCTTGGGATTCTCTCTCTCTCTCCTTCCCTCTCTGTTTCTCTCCCACTTGTGCTTTCTCTCTCTCTCAAAATAAATAAACTTAAAAAAAAAAAATAGTGAGACTCATGAAGTGGTTGCATGATAAAACACACACGCATAAGAGTAACAAAAAGATGGGGTGCCTGGGTGGCTCAGTCAGTTAAGTGTCCAACTGTGGCTCAGGTTATGATCTCATGTTCGTGGGTTCGAGCCCCGCGTCGGGCTCTGTGCTGACGGCTCAGAGTCTGGAGTCTGCTTCGGATTCTGTGTCTCCCTCTCTCTCTGCCTCTCCCCTGTGCATTCTCTCTCTCTCTCTCTCTCTCTCTCTCTCTCTCAAATAAGTAAACATTAAATTTTTTTAAAAAAAGAAAGTAACAAAAATAACACAAGGTTGTTAGGACACCTTGATTACACAAGAAAAGTAACAGGAAGAAATATAGCCATGGTGCCATCAGGTGGTAACAGTCTGCTGATCACTCTCTATTTTCTATATTTCTCAAAGTTTCTATAATGGAGATATATTGTTTTGACATTTTCTTTAACATTGTACTTTATTTGTTAAAAAAAAATTTTTTGAGAGGCAGAGGGAAAGAGAGGGAGAGAGAGAAAGAGAGAGAGAGAATCTTAAGCAGTTTCCACACCTGACTCAGGGTTCGATCTCAGAACCCCAGGATCATGATCTGAACTGAAATCAGGAGTCAGATGCTCAACCCACTGAGCCACCCAGGCACCCCTCTATTTTATTTTGAAGTTTATTTATGAAAGAAAAAAAAAGAAAAAGAAAGAAAGAAGAAAGAAAGTTGGGGCTTTTAAAAAATTTTTAAAAATAAAAGACATACTTTCCCACCCTCACTGTTTTCTCTTCCCCGCTAGGAAATGTAGTCAGCCTCCTTCCTCTCTTGAAGGGAGCCATTCACAGGCAGAAGAGCTCTTTTGTAGAGGGACTTGTGTAACACTGGCCAGTTCCTTAAGGCAGTGCTTCCCTAGGCCGGCTGTAGGCTGGGTTCAGTGGGAGACAAGGATTTTACTGATGTCTGCAAAATGAGAAAGATAAGAACAATGCTAGAGTTTTTCACACAGGAATTTATTTATCTCACGGTGATGTATTCGGACATTGTGCACCCTCTACTTTTTTGGTTAAAATGTCTTTTCTTTTATAATAGTAGGATCCCAGTGATAGTTTAAAATGAAAACTTGCGTCTTAAGAAAATTCACCTGATGTAAGGGCTGCCTGGGTGGCTCAGTAGATTAAGTGACTCTTTTTTTTTTTTTTAACTTTTTTACATTTATTCATTTTTGAGAGACAGGGAGAGACAGAGCATAAGCAGGGGAGGGGCAGAGAGAGAGGGAGACAGAATCCAAAGCAGACTCCAGGCTCCCAGCTAGCAGCACAGAGCCTGACGCGGGGCTGGAACTTACAAACCGCAAGATCATGACCTGAGCCAAAGTCGGATCTGAGCCACCCAGGCGCCCCAAGTGTCTGACTCTTAATTTCATGATTTCAGGGTCGTGAGACTGAGCGCCCGGGGGGTGGGGCCTGCTTAAGATTCCTTCTCTCCCTCTCCTCTCCCCCCTCCACCTCATGCTCTCTCTCAAAAATAAATAAACTCTAAAAAACTATAAAATAATAAAATAAATAAATAAAAATCTTTTAAAACTTAACCCGATGTAGATGACCAAACGTTTATGTTAATGTTACTGCTCTGCAAGTCCAGAGAACCGCTGTTTTAATGGACTTCACCAGAGCTTTAATTTGGGATCACGGATTTAATGAGACCGAACCGAATCTCATTCTGATGAGGAAGGTTTTGAATAACACATCTCTGCACGTTCACAAAGCCAACCGACTAGAAGCAACTGAGATGTCCTTCAGCAGGGGAATACATAAATAAACTGTAATATATCCAGACGATAGAATACCATTCAGCACTAAAAAGAATGGAGCTATCAAGGCAGGAATATTACCAGGCCATCCGAAAGGGCTACATTCTGTGTGACAATCTGGAAGAGGAATGTGTCTAAATCCATAGACTGTAAAACACCAAGAGTGAACCCTGATATAAGCTACAGACTCCGGGTGATAATGATGTGCCAGCAGTTATAACAAATGATCGCACTGTTGGGGGATGCTGACAATTGGAGGTGACGTATGTTTGGGGCCAGGGGGTATACCGGAAACCTCTCTACCTTCGACGCAAATTTTGCTGCATATCTAAAAATACTCTAAAAGAATAAAGTCTATTAAAAAAAAAAAAAAGTCAACCTACCAAGCCAAACTTCATGCTTATTTAGAACCGCCATGGGGAGTGGAGATCACCGGTCAGATAACCAACTGTTAGGCTTAAAGGAACTTCAGAGATCATGTCTCAATGTACGGCAGCCCTGCCACTCCCTTGCCATGTGACCTTGAACTCGCCACTCACTGCTCAGGTCTGTTTCCTCAGCTGCAAAGAGTCCTTCTTTTTCAGGTCCGAAATTCTGTGACTTAACGAACCAGCCATCTCCAAGTTCAACACATGAGGGAGAAGAGATGGCCCCTTATGGGCGAGGGGTCAATTCGGGGGAAATTCAGAGGATGCAGAAAGCAACAAAACACTCCGTTTTTCTTATTGCTTGACATGGCCGTGACTTAGAAGTTGTTATTCTAGAGTAGCTTGTTGAGGGGGAAACTAAAAAGAGATTCCTCATCCCACTCCTTCTTTTTTCTTTTTGCTTTTTCATTAACTGACACCAAGTAAGGTGAGGCATCCGTTCAACGGCCGGGATCAAAACACAGAGGGTTACTGCCTCCTAGTGGGCATGCAGCAGGGACTTTGTCTCTAAATTCAGAGATCCTAACTTGATTCCCCAGGTGCTCCCAGAATTGGTCTTACAAGCTGGGGGAACCTTGAGAAGCTGCCTGTTTTTCACTTCCTTCACTTTGCAGACGGCGGCCGGTGGGGGGGGGGGGTCACACAGTGGGGTCCAGGGCTTGTGGTCCCATTAAATCACACGGCAGCTTCATGCCCGTAGACCTCTTGGGTGCTGGGAACCGCCGTTGCAGGTGGCAGGGAAAGGTATCACCCCATGTCAGTTTGCCTCTCCCTGGGACCTTGGCTCAGCCACAGCCGTGTGACCTCATAAGGCAGGCACACAGAGAGAACGTCATGGAACGTGAAGGCAGAGATTAGGGTATACCAAAGCTTGCCAGCAGGCCTCCAGCAGCTGGGAGAGCGGGACGAAACAGATTCTCCTTCACAGCCCTCTCGGGAGGGACCAGCTCTGGATCTTGGACGCTGGCCTCCAGAAAGGTGAGACAACACATTGCTGTCACTTCAGCCACTCAGTGTGTGGGACTTTGTCCCGGCAGCCCCAGCAAACTAATTCACACAGGTTTCACAGAACTTTCTCTGCGAAACACCTTCCAGCGGTCAAATACACTTTGAATTGGCAGAACCAAAATGACGGGCCTTTTCTCCTGAGTAGCCATTTACTGCGACATTCCAAAATGTGAAAAGGATCCACGAACTCTGCATTTCAGAATCGGTAGACGGAAGGAATGTGGTCCAACGACTCACTGTGAGCAGGAATTCCTTATAGAATATCTCCTTCAGCCAGGGGCGGAAGCCAGGGCCGTACCCTCAGGGCACAGTGAAGGTAGGGCAGCTTGGAGCCAGACAAGATACTCTGTAAAAGAGAAGAAGATTGGGGTGCAGCAAAGAATTAATGCACCAGAGACCTTCACTAGTTAGAGTTACGGAGAGGTGCCCCTGATGGATCTTGAAATGAGGGAAACATACTTGTCGGAGCAGGTACGCAAAGTCACACACGCACAGCAGATGGGAAGTCAGAGCAGCGAAGGCTGGCAACTCCTATCCCAGGGCTGTGCAGGGGACGATGAGCGATAGTCACCGAATTTCAAAGACTGTATTTCCTGTTCCACAGGAAAGGTTTTCTCTTAAGTGGAGTTGGATGCAGGGAGTATGACAGACCTCATGCATTTCCCCCCCCCCCCCCCCCCTTTTTTTTAAGGCTTTATTTTTAAGTAATCCCTACACCCAACATGGGGCTCGAACTCACAAGCCCAGATCAAGAGTCAGACGCCCTACCGACTGAGCCGGCCAGGCGCCCCGGGACCTCACGCATTCCCAGGCCCATCAACCAGTCTCTCCCTGTAATAAACCGGGAGCTGAATGCCATTAGTCACTCATCCACCTCCCGTGCTGATTCCTTTAGCAGGACAGCCGTCAGATTACGCGTGGCTTCCACGGTGCTTCAGAGAAAGAACACATCTGACTACCTCCAGGCTAATTCCGGCTGCTCAAGACCGTGGTTCCTCATCCTAAATCCTTCCAGAAAGAGCGTCCGGGTATTTCACTCTGCGCCTCGCTTATTCGGGCGACTGCACAGATAACACACGAGGATTTTAGTCTGATGGGGTTTATTCTTCACTGCAAGGGAATCAGCAGGCACTCTTCTATGAATCTTCCTTCTGCACATTGTTTTTAGAACGAGTGAGTCCGCCAGCCATCATCATCTTAGGGCAGCAACAAAAAAGAGCGAGCGTCTGAGACCTCAACGCAGAGGCTCCCCAGATAAAACACACAGCCCAGAGGACTTCCTCTACCAGCCATGAGGGAGGAACAGGGCAGCATTTGCCTTTCCATCTTAAACAAGAGTAGAACGGGACCGCCAAATATAAGGCACCTCTTTTGTTTTGAGAAACAGAGGGGGAGACAAGGTGTGAGCAAGGGAGGGGCAGAGAGAGAGGGAGACACAGAATCCGAAGCAGGCTCCTGGCTCTGAGCTGTCAGCACAGGGGCTCGAGCTCACGGACGGTGAGATCATGACCTGAGCTGAAGTCGGACGCTCAACCGACTGAGCCACCCAGGCGCCCCAAGAGTGACTGTGTTTTTTAAAAAAAATATTTGGTTTATTCAAGTTCGATGTTAAAACCCTCGTTCTTCTCAAAGTTTTGAAGTTCATTTTACATGTATAAAGCTAGCAAATTTTAGGTATTTTACAAATATTTTTAAGTTTGCTTCTTTGTTTTATTTTATTATATTTGAGAGAGAGAGAGAGAGAGAGAGAGAGAGAGAGAGAGAATCTCAAGCAGGATCCATGCTCAGCACGGAGCCCAACATGGGCTTGATCGTATAACCCTGGGATCATGACCTGAGCCGAAATCAAGAGAGCTGACGCTTAACTGACTGAGCCACCCAGGCACCCCAATTTGTTTATTTTTAAGTAATCTCTACACCCAATGTGGGGCTCAAACTCACAACCCCGAGTGAAGAGTTTCATGCTCTACTGACTGAGCCTGCCAGGTGCCCCTTTTTTTTAAATATTTTTTTTTAGGGGTGCCTGGGTGGCTCAGTCCTTTAAGCGTCCGACTTCAGCTCGGGTCATGATCTCACAGTTCAGTTCGCAGGTTCAAGACCCGCATCAGGCTCTGTGCTGAAAGCTCAGAGCCTGCAGCCCCTTTGGGTTCTCTCTACCCTTCCCCCACTCACCTCTGTCTCTCTCTCTCTCCTTCAAAAATAAATAAACATTAATAAGTTTTGAAAAAATATATTTTTTTTAGCTAGCAAATTTTAATAATTCCTTTTAAGTTCTCATTTACAACCTCGGCTATACTCGTTCTAATGTTTTCAGTTGCATTTACATTTCTATTCATTTTAGTTTTTTAAAGAACTTCGATAGTCTGCTTTAAGAAACCATCCCAGGCATTCAGTTGAACCATATGAAACTGCCTTTTTCGCAGGGCAAAACACAGTTGAATAGTAGTGATTTTATGTGATTCAAACCAATGTGTATTCTTCCACATACAATGCATGTAATTTATAAATAGGGAGTCGAAGTGAAATTTGCACGAGGCTAAACAGGCAAGGAAGACTTTATTTAAGGCTACTGAAAAAAGAGAGAGGCTATCATACAATTAAACACAAGTCGGGAGGGTGTGTAAGTGCTGGGGTGAGCTGGTGGAAAAGTACCGAAGGACATTAGCAGGGTGGTTGATCCATGGGTCATGTGTGGCACATTGAGTTACTCCTGAGTTTGCGAAGGTTTTTCTCCGCGGTTAGGCCATCTGTGTTTGCTGAGACCCGCTGAAGTTAGACACCTGTCCCTTTCCAGAGACTGGGAAAGGGGAGCGCTTTCTTTCATGATGGTTATATTTCAAAGGAATGCCTCCTAGGTCCTTGAGAAAGACATTCCTAGGTTGTAAACCTGGCAAAAGCCTTTTTAAAGAGATTTCCATCCACTTCAAAGGGGCAGAGAAACAATTTACCCTTCCAAGTTGTCTAAAGAAAGTGTTCTGTGAAAAGGGAGATGGGGATCTAAAGTCAGGAAGAAGCCTCAAGTTGACTCAAGCTGAAGGGGAATATTTAAGGCCATCTTGGTTGATGGTGAATCTTATATTCTCTTAGATAATCTAGTTCTGGCATATGCATTTTGTAGGATTCCAGCTTAGAAATACAAATCTACATTAATTCACCAATTGTACATTTTAAATCAGGATCGGCTACCGGAATCGGCTGGTTTCTCTTAAACGTTTCAAGTTCTTGCACTAATCGATGCACAGATTATTCTTTTAAAATGGCAAGAATAATACGATAGGGACCCCGGCTGGATTCTTGCCTGTGACATTGATGGGACTCTCCAAGTCTGTAGCAAGGACTCCCTAACTTAAAGAAGGGGCTGGCTGTGTAGCCCCCATTCCTGAGACTGTGGTTACATGTTACCCAATTATTATTTCTGGCCCTGAAAGTCTGAGATCCTGTAGCCAGACAGCACAGTTAAACCAAGCCCAGGCCGAGGTGGACACAGTTCCAATGTTGCCATCTTGCATGGGCTTGCTTCTTGCTCAGGCTGCTCCTTGCAGCAGACCAAGTTGTGATTTTGGCAGGCATTCAGAGCTCAATTTGTGTCTTTGCCTACAGCTTCTACCCCCAGAGACTTTCAGTGTAGGTTAGAGGCTGCATATAGCCCAGCTGTCTTCACATAAAGAAACACCACCCACATGAAGGGTGTAAAAAGAAAAACAAGACTTTCTGAGACTTTTAAGAAAGTCCATTTTATATTCTCCTAGATTTGTCCTGTATGTACTTTTCTTTCCCTTCCTTCCTTCCTTCCTTCCTTTCTTTCTTTCTTTCTTTCTCTTTCTTTCTTTCTTTTTCTTTCTTTCTCTTTCTTCCTTCCTTCCTTTCTTTCTTTCTTTCTTTTTCTTTCTTTCTCTTTCTTCCTCCCTTCCTTCCTTCCTTTCTCTCTCTCTCTTTCTTTCTTTCTTTCTTTCCTTTCTTCTTTCCTTTTTAAAGCTTGTTTATTTATTGTGAGAGAGACATGGGGCACCTGGGTGGCTCAGTCAGTTAAGCGTCCAACTCCGGCTCAGGTCATGATCTCACAGCTCGTGGGTTCGAGCGCCTCATTGGGCTCTGTGCTGACAGCTCGGAGCCTGGAGCCTGCTTGGGATTCTGTGTCTCCCTCTTCCACTCCGTCTGCCTCTCTCAAAAATAAACATCAAAAAAAAAAAAAAAAAAAAAAAAACCTTTGAAAAATGGGCAAAGGACTTGAATGGACATTTCTCCCAAGATCTACAAACAGCCACCAAACATATGGAAAGATACTCTGCATCACGATCGGGGAAACATATATCCAATTCATGACATACCACTGCACACCTGTTAGAATGACTATTACAAGAAACACAAAAGGTAACAGGTGTTGGCAAGGATATGGAAAAAAGGGAACCCTGGTGTGCTGTGGGTGGGAATGTAAACTGGTACAGTCACTGTGGAAAACAGTATGGTTCCTCAAAAAACTAAAAATAGGTCTACCTTGGGGTGCCTGGGTGGCTCAGTCGGTTAAGCATCCGACTCTCAGTTTCAGCTCAGATCATGATCTCATGGTTCGAGGGACCAAGCCCCCAGTCAGGCTCTGCACCAAGAGCAGATTCTCTCTCTCTCCCCCTCTCTCTGTCCCTCCTCTGCTCATGCTCTTTCTCTCTCTCTCAAATAAATTTAAAAACTTTAAAAAAAATAGGTCTACCTTGCGATCCAGCAATCCTGCTTGTGCGTCTATATCCAAAGGAAATGAAGTTATTATTCCAGAGGTATCCGCACTCCCATGTCCACTGTAGCCTTATTCATAATAACAAAGATATGGAAACAACCCAATGTCTGTTAATGGTTGAATGGATGAGAAAATGTGGCATATGGGGCGCCTGGGTGCCTCAGTCGGTTGAGCGTCTGACTTCAGCTCAGGTCATGATCTCACAGTTTGTGGGCTCAAGCCCCACGTCGGGCTCTGTGCTAACAACTCAGAGCCTGGAGCCCGCTTCGGATTCTGTGTCTCCTCCTCTCTCTGCCCCTCCCCTGTTCACGCTCTGCCTCTCAATAATAAATAAACGTTAAAAAAAAAAAAAGGAAAAGAAAATGTAGCATATATAGGGGCACCCGGATGGCTCAGTCCATATGCATGTGACTCTTGATCCTGGGGTTGTGAGTTCAAGCCCCACATTGGGCATAGAGCATAAATTAAAAAAAGATAAATAAATAAACTAAAACAATATTAAAAAAAAAAAAAGAAAATGGGGTATAGAGAGAGAATGGAATATTATTTAGCTTTATAAAAGAAAGCTATCCAGGCATTTCTAACAACCTGGATGAACTCGAAGGACGCGGCACTAAATGAAATAAGAAAGACACAGAAAGACACACACCGCATGACCTCACTTATATGTGGAATCTAAAGTAGGCAAACTCACAGAAGTAGAGAGTGCATTGGTGGTTCCTCAGCGCTGTGGAGGGGGAAAGGGTGAGATGTTGTTCAAGGAGCGCAAAGTTTCAGTTACGCAAAGTGATTAAGCTCTGGAGAGCTAATGTATGGTTATGGGAACATAGTTAGCAATTCTACTGTATTGTGCACTTGGAATTTGCTAAGAAGGTAGATCTTTTTTTTTTTAAATATTTATTTATTTATGGGAGAGCGCAAGTGGGGGAGGGGCAGAGAGCACGGGACAGAGGATCTGAAGCAGGCTCTGTGCTGACAGCAGGGAGCCTGATGTGAGGCTCAGACTCACAAACTGGGAGATTGTGACCTGAGCCAACTGACTAAGCCACCCAGGTGCCTCCTAAGAGAGTAGATCTTAAGTGTCCTCACCACGAAAGAAAAAGAAAGAAAGAAAGAAAGAAAGAAAGAAAGAAAGAGAAAGAGAGAGAGAAAGAAAGAAAGAAAGAAAGGGAGAAAGAAAGAAAGAAAGAAAGAGAAAGAAAGAAAGAAAGAAAGAAAGAAAGAAAGAAGGAAAGAAAGAAAGGAAGAAAAAAGAAAATAACCATGTGGGGTGAGGCATATGTTAATTAGCTCGGCTGTGATTACTTCACAACGTGTAAATATATCAAATATCATGCTGTACACCTCGAATATATGTTTTATTTCTCAACTATACCTCAATACAGAAACAAAGATATACCAAAAAAATGGATCATAGTGGATATTAAATTGCTATGGCATTTTGATGTCATTAGATACATTTGAAAGGGTGATGCGTGAGTTTTAGAAAATTATATCCTTGGGGCGCCTGGGTGGCTCAGTCGGTTAAGTGTCTGACTTCAGCTCAGGTCACGATCTCACGGTCCGTGAGTTCGAGCCCCACGTCGGGCTCTGGGCTGATGGCTCAGAGCTTGGAGCCTGCTTCCGATTCTGTGTCTCCCTCTCTCTCTGCCCCTCCCCCATTCATGCTCTGTCTCTCTCTGTCTCAAAAATAAATAAAAAACGTTAAAAAATAAATAAATAAACATTAAAAAAACCTTTAAAAAAAAAAAGAAAATTATATCCTTTACAACCATTTTAATGGTGAAAATAATTTTAAGGTCAATTTAAAAAATGTGTACCTAGGTTTTAAAATGGTCTGTTTCCGATTCTGTGTCTCCCTCTCTCTCTGCCCCTCCCCCGTTCATGCTCTGTCTCTCTCTGTCCCAAAAATAAAACAAAACAAAACAAAACAAAAACAAAAACAAAAACAAAAAACGTTGAAAAAAAAAAAATGGGGCGCCTGGGTGGCACAGTCGGTTAACCGTCCGACTTCAGCCAGGTCACGATCTCACGGTCCGTGAGTTCGAGCCCCGCGTCAGGCTCTGGGCTGATGGCTCGGAGCCTGGAGCCTGTTTCCGATTCTGTGTCTCCCTCTCTCTCTGCCCCTCCCCCGTTCATGCTCTGTCTCTCTCTGTCCCAAAAAAAAAAAACAAAAAAACAAAAAAAAAAAAAAAACGTTGTAAAATGGTCTTAGTGGGTGCTAGAATAAAACTATTCAAAGACTTTGTCTCTCTGGTCTAGAGACCTGGAACTATCAGTTTCCCCCGCGGGGCAGATGTTAAGAGGGCTTCCTAATCTCACAGAGAATCCACATTTCAGGCCCCACCTTTGTCTCCAAAGAATCTGGCAGTGGAGGGCTGCAGTGCTCATCAGGGTGGAGGCTTCCTCATTGCTTTCCAGAACATTCCATCACAGGCATCTTCATGCTAATCTCTACCTATGACTTCTACTTTATTTCACTGTCAGAAATCCATCTCTAATATACCAACATTCTAATGATATAAATATTGTCCATCATACTGTAAACTCCACGAGAGCAGGGTTATAGCTGCTAGGCTCACTGCTGGGTCCTCCGCACAGTGCCTGGAACACAGCAGGCAGGCAAAAAAATTATTAATTGAAATAAGAGGGGCAGCTGATTTTGTAGGGGAAGGTTTTTATTATTTTATTTTATTTTATTTTATTTTATTTTATTTTATTTTTTAAGTTCATTTATTTAAGTAATCTGTACTACATTCAACGTGAGGCTTGAACTCCAGACCTTGAGATCAAGAGTCACATGCTCCTCTAACTGAGCCAGCCAGCCGCCCCTAAAGTTATTATTTTAGACGTGCAGTATTGGAGATATGGGATAACAATTCAGGTAAAGCCCACGAGTAAGTCTAACTAATTCATTTTTTGCAGGGCAGCCTTTCTGTGATTTGAAGTTTTTTAAATAAAGCTCTTTTCTCACATCTGTCCTTAAATAAGTCTTCCTACAGAGGAGGCAAACTCTTCCAGAGAGACACAAGGTTTGATTCCAGTTTTTTTTTTTTAATTTTTAATGTTTTATTTATTTTTGAGAGAGAGAGAGAGAGAAGGGAGACAGAGAGAGAGGGAGACACAGAATTTGAAGACAGACTCCAGCATCTGAGCTAGCTGTCAGCATAGAGGCGGATGCGGGGCTCGAACGCACCAACTGTGAGATCATGACCTGAGCCCAATTAGGACACTTAACCAACTGAGCCACCCAGGTGCCCCGTGATTCCAGTTCTTTTGCTATGGTATCTCCACAGGTTACTTATCCTCTTGTTTCATCAGTTAAAATAGAAAATTCTACAGCTTGTTGGGAGGAGCTAATGCCTAGAAAAGTGCCAGGAACAAATACTGTCACAGAGTGGGCGTTCAGGAAACGGTAGCTTGGAGGTAAGGTTTAGCTGTTACTATCCTGGGTGTTCTTCCCTCGGTTTAACTCCACCGGGCACGGTTCCAGGGTAGACACAGGCCTCTAGGGCTGGGCAGAGCAGAACAAGGCTTCACTCCCCCGTTCACACACTTTCCTTCCACGTTCACACCTCTCAGTTTGCTTTAACAGGATTTGGGGCTTGACACGGGCAGTGCAGGACATCTCTGAAGGAGGCTAAAGTAAGAGAAACGTGGGAGCCAACAAAGCATCCGGGAGTGGAAGGGTAATTATCATTCCCCTGTGAAAGGAGACAACGGAGCTAGACTGGAGCGGAATACATTCCATCAAGAAGGGTCGAAGAAGGTTCAGAAGAACGTAATGCCACAGAAACGTAGGAACTGGAAAAAGACCCAGCTTAACCCTTCTCTCTTTTTTTTTCAATCTTGGTCAAAACATATAAAATGTACCATCTCAACCATTGTTTTTTAAGTTTATTTATTTTGAGAGACGGAGCACAAGTGGAGGAGGGGCAGAGAGAGAATCCCAAGCAGGCTCTGCACTATCAGCGCAGAGCCCGATGCAGGTCATGACCTGAGCTGAAATCAAGAGTCAGACGCTTATCTGAGTGAGCCATCCAGACGTTCTCATCTCAACCATTTTTAAAAGTTCATTACAACTTCACTATAAGCCCATTGTGCAGCAGACTCCTCTAATTTTTTTTAATCTTGCAAAACGGAAACTATCTCTATTGAATACTTCCCCTTTTCCTTCCCCTCCCCAGCCCCTGGCACCCACCACTCTACTTTCTGTGTCTAAGAGTTTGACTGCATGAGACCCCTCTTACAATCAGAATCATGCAGTATTTGTCTTTTTGTGACTGGCTCATTTCACTTGGCAAAATGTCCTGAAGGTTCATCCATGTGGTAGCCAAAGACAGCATTTTTCTTCCTAAGGGCTGAATAACAATCCATTGTATGCATATGCCACATTTTCTTCATCCATTCATTCATCAGTTGATACAACATTTAGGTTGCTTCCACCTCGGCTAATACTACAATGAGCACTGGCATATAAATACCTCTTCCAGATTTAACTGCATTCTTTTACAGGTAATGGCAACCCTGACTCAGACTGACTGATTAAAGCAGAGCTTCACAACAGTGGCAATATTGCCACTGGACAATTTTTTTTTTTTTTTTTTTTGCGGGGAGTGGGTGGGTGACCTGTCCTATGCAATATAGGGTGTTTAGCAGCATGGCCAGCCTGTACCCAGCAGACGCCAGTAGCCCCACCACCCGCCCCCCCAAAAAGAAAGCGTATTCATACATTGCCAAATGAGGGTGGGACAAAAGTGCCGGGGTTGAGAACATTGCTCCAAAGAAACACTGAGGCCATTATAGATGGGACCCAGTCTGCTCCCATCCAAGAGATGGCAGACGGCTCTACAGAAATACAAAGTCCGGTGCGATTTACAAAGCATTTGCTTTTTAATTCTCAAAAAGGGCAGAGGGCAAAAGGATGTCGTGTAGCACGGAGGAGAAAGCTAAAGTAAGAAACTTGCAAAGCCGAAAGCTCCGGCGAGGCGCACGGATCTAAGGTATCGGCCCGGCGGGGCCTCGCAGGGCATGCTGGGGCTTGTAGTTCCGGCGTGAGAGGCGCTGGGCGCGCATTCCCCACCCAGGGCGACTTCCTCTGTCGGCCGCCTGCCTCCGCTCCCGGAAGCTGAGCAGGTTAAAGTTTCAACGCTTCCTTTCCCCGCCTCTTAGTCCCGCAGACTGCCAACCCGAGTAACTAATAGGCGGCCGGGCTG
Source organism: Panthera uncia (assembly GCF_023721935.1). Taxonomy (NCBI): domain Eukaryota; kingdom Metazoa; phylum Chordata; class Mammalia; order Carnivora; family Felidae; genus Panthera; species Panthera uncia. The sequence continues at coordinate 8,409,121 of NC_064808.1, read as the reverse complement.
GAGCTTTCTCTTATCTGATTGGCCTAGAGTTTTGTAGCGTCGAGACAAACTTACTGGGGATTGGTCGAGTCTTCAGTTTTGAAATTCGTAGGTTTCGCCGCGCTGTAGCGCCCCATCCCTTCTCCGAAGCGGTGAGCCCTGGAGATCCGGAGCCGAGGGTCTGGGCCCGCGGGAGGCTCTGCTGGGGTGGCCGCCGGACTTGGATCAGAGAAGCACTTAGGAGACACGGTACAGTCGAGTGAGTGCGCGCGGGGCGGCCGGCGGGGCTGGGGGTGGTTGGCGAGTTTTTACCCTCCCGCCAACTCTGGACTGGGGGCGTGACACCCCCGGCCCTTTGCCCGGCGGCCTGGGAATGGACGGGTCACCTCTTCCAAGTGGTGACCTGCCTTGGTCCTGGGGCCTGAGATGACCCCTTATCCTCCACCTAGGTCACGAGGTTCCGAAAAAGTAATCCCCGCGCCCACCTCCCGGGTGCCTAGCATCCTGTTTTGTGCTAGGAAGCCCTTTGTTGACCTGGACGCGCAGGGAGCGCACACCAACCGGGAATTATGCCCGATGACTTTTCTGTACAGTTAACCCACGCTCCACACTTCCCACCCGCCCCCCCCCCCCAGCTGAGCAACGTTTTAAATTGACCATTTCCGGAGGCCAGTGTTGCCCCTCATTTTGTCCCTCCCCAGGGACGTTCACCGTCAGCGGTTCAGTACCATCCGGCGGCCGTGGCCTTTCCTGCAGGCCTTACCTTTCAGAGACTGAAATCGAGGAGGTGATATCGCTTGTGGTTAAGAGCACAGTTTAAATCCAGGCCCCGCCCCTGACATACTAGGTGACTTCGACTTAACTTCTCTTTGTCTCAGTTTCTTCATTTGCACATAGGTATCCTCGAGGTTGTAGTGAGAGTTAAATGGGATGATGCCCCACCTGAGTATGGAGACAGGACTCCGTGGAACAGCTGTTTATGATCATGACCATTTTTCACTAAGGTGTGATAGACGGTCGGTTAAGTCTCCGACTTCCTGCACCTCAAAAAACAGGCATTGCAAAGGAGGCCGGTGGAGCCTCTGGTCTGGTGTAGGGTATGAGGGAAGTATTTGGGGAGGAAAGTGAGCTCCCTTCTCCCTTGGTGGGATGTTGGGTGTTCCTGGTTTGTGCACACAGGTTCTTAGATTGGCCGGAGATTTTTTGCTGTTCGTTCTTTACAGGAGCCTCCTTGATATGCTGATCCCTCCTTTCTCAGTCACCTCTTTTCTAACTTACGGTGACCGTTTTTATTGTATTTGTTCATGTTTTATTTATTTTTGAGAGAGAGAGCTGCCCGTGCACATGAGCGGGGGAGGGGCGGGGGTGGGGGAGACAGAGGATCTGAAGCAGGCTCGGCACTGACAGCACAGAGCCTGATGTCGGGTTCGAACTCACAAACCATGAGACCATGATCTGAGCCGAAGTGGCTCGCTCAACAGACTGACCCAGGTGGCCCAGTGACCCTTTTTAAATAGCCAAGCTGAGGTCTCTAAGGACAAACTTCCCCATGGAAGAAGCCCAAACACTTTTTTGCACTTTGCAAAAGAAGCTCTCATCAACTTTGCTGTTTTGAACAAATACTTAAAAGGAAAGAAAGATAGCAGTTGTTGCTTGTTGTAGCTCTTTAGTGAACCTTGGTCTGGGTTTTGGCTTCCTTAAAACAATTTTCTCTTTCCTGGCCTCCCTCTGGGGTCCCGCACTTTGCCAGGGCTGAGCTCCGGGACAGAGCGGCTGGGGGGGGAGCGATGGCAGCAGAGAGGCCATGCCCGTGATTGGCTGGCTTCAGAGCTGTCTCTGTCCAAAGCTTCTGCCGCCCTGCCCAACTGGCCCTGCCCCAATTAGCGCTGTCCCTGGCATCTAACCTGTGTATGGCATGCCCTAACATGTATAGAATGAACTCTTTTGGTGTCCTTGTGTGTATGCCTGGGAGAAGTACCTGTAGGATGTTTATTTCTAGGTGTAGAGTTGACAGATGGAATTGATTTCATTTAACAAGTATTCCTCTCATGCCAGGCACTGTGCCAGGCTCTGGGCTCTCAGTTGCAAGCAAAACAGACCAGGGTTTGCCCTCAGGGAGCAAACGTTTAGTGGGCAGAGACAGGCTGTAAGCAAAGAGATACACAGTCCCCCAAGTGCTATGCACAGAATTGAAATTGACGGATGGGATGGTGAGTTGCTGAGATCCAGGTGACGAGTAAGCTGTGCAATTAGGAGACAGAAGCTTCCAGATACAGACGTTGGCTTGAGGAACAAAGGCTAGTGTGCCCTGGAAATCAGGCCTCCAGAAGTCTTGTGAAGCTGCCACAGGACCTGGCATTAAGCTCTATAAGGTGGCAAGGGATCAGTGACTTAGCTCCTCCTTCCAGGAGCTTCCATCTTAGGTGAGAGGCTGAGCTCTATCAGCCTGGTTCTTGATTTTCAGGGTGTAGGCCAGGGTGGTGGGTCACTGCCAGGGCATAAGATATGCAGTCTGTTATTATGGCTGATGACACATATTCATTCCCCTGTGGGGATATTTACTGAGCCCCTGCTGTGACTGTAATGAATACTTCTTCCTCTGGGGGTGGGGTGGGGGCTTCAATGATGATTTTATAACAACAGCCTTAAGGAGGATGCATGAGTTGCTGGTTTGGGGTTTTTTTGTTTTTTATTTTATTTTTTTAATGTTTATTATTTTTGAGAGAGACAGAGACAGAGAGCAAGCAGGGAAGGGGCAGAGAGAGAGGGAGACACAGAATCCGAAGCAGGCTCCAGGCTCTGAGCTGTCGGCACAGAGCCCGATGCGAGGCTCGAACTCACAGACCACGAGATCATGACCTGAGCTGTAGTCGGCCTCCCGACCAACTGAGCCACCCAGGCGCCCCTGTGTTTTTGTTTTTTAAGAGGACATTGGTTTTGGGGCACCTGGGTGGCTTCGTTGGTTAAGCGTCCGACTTTGGCTTGGGTCATGATCTCACTGTCTATGAGTATTGAGCCCGAGCATCGTCAGGCTCTGTGCTGACAGCTCAGAGCCTTGGAGCCTGCTTCAGATTCTGTGTCTCCCTCTGTCTCCCTGCCTCTCCCTGGCTCACACTCTTGTCTCTCTCTCAAGAATACATAAACGTTAAAAAAAAAAAAAAAAAAAAAAAAGGAGGATGTTGGGTTTGTAGATTTTGTATTAAAAATAAGACGTTGCTTATCTACTCCCCTCATGCTCTCTCATCCATTTCTAAGACCTTTCAGCTCAAGGGAGAGGGTTGTGGGGACTCTTAGGAGACGAGCATGTCTCTAGACCCCTGCTTTCTTACCAACTCCTTTGGAATGCAGAACCCTGTGTTCACTGGCCTCTTGAAGGAGCAGTTGGAACCCATGTTCTTTGGCCTGATGCCAGGGGTCAGCTTGTGTGTAGCTCAGGGTGGCTGTGTCTGGCCTTTGCCCACCCCCACAGGTAGTAAGAGGAGAACCCACAGGCCTGTGTTTGGGCAGGTAGAGAGGGGTCCTGTGCCGGCTGCAGTTTCTCCTTGATCCAGGAGAGCAGGTGGCCATGTCTTGTCATTTTAAGCCCCCGAAAAGGCCACTTGTAAGGACTGTTGCTACCAGAATTGGCTGGGAAGTGTGGACTTCTGGGGGCAGCGTGCTGTGGGTGGGCGACGAGCATTTTCTTTTTTGCAAAACTGACGCCGGTGGGTTGGCATTTGGAATTCTGCATCTCTGGGTGGAGGGGAGGGGCTGTGGGCAGGAAGGGGCTCTGATTCAGGTACTGGGTGGTTGTGATCATCGGCGATGGGTGCTGCGGCCCGGCAGGCCCTTCCCCTGCACCGGGTTCCAGCCCCCAGCCCTGAGCCCTTGTGCCTCTTGTCTGCTCTCACCAGACAGAGCCACCATGGGGTCCACAGCCCCGGGGCCCATTCACCTGCTGGAGCTGTGTGACCAGAAGCTCATGGAGTTTATCTGCAACGTGGACAATAAGGACTTGGTGTGGCTCGAAGAGATTGAGGAGGAGGCCCAACGCATGTTCACCAGGTAAAGGCAGGGCCGAGCTGGCAGGGGGCGCGGTGGGGACACAGCAGCCTGCTTCCCCACCTGACTTGCAAGACAGACAGGCTGCCGGGCTTTCCCCCAGAGTGCCTGGTACTGGGGGCTGCCCTCACGTGATGGGAAGGGGAAGGAGAGGTGCTGAGCTGGCCCTCGGGGTGGCGCTGCGGACCCTTGCCTGGTTAGCCTTGCTCCCCTCTGCGTCTCCGGGAGGAAGCCCTGCAGGCCTGGCACGGGGCTTGCATGTGGCCTAGGAGACCTTGGTGCTGGTCATCCGAGCTTGACCTGTCACTGCCAGGAAAGGGCTGGGGCCAGGCTGGGTTGGGGAAGTGGGCTGGCGGTTCCCGGGCAGCCATGAACATCACTCGCCTCGTACCAAACAGTGAATTCAGCAAGGAGCCCGAGCTGATGCCCAAAACACCTTCTCAGAAGAACCGACGGAAGAAGAGACGGGTTTCTTACATTCAGGATGAAAACAGAGACCCCATCCGGAAAAGGTGGGAGGAGGGTCAACTAGGCATGTTGGGTCTGGAGGCTTGGAGCCCGCCGGGAGACTTAGATCCGCAGGTGTTAACTGGGAGCAGAGGCCGGCAGGAGTAGTAGTGGGTACCCTGTGGGCCATGCTGAGGGGTGAAATGCCCCAAGGAAACAAAGTGTGACCCAGGACCATGGAGTCCAGAGTGTGCGTGTGTGTGTGCATGTGCGTGTTCATGTATGTGTGTTTGGGCCTTGGAGTTGGGAAGGATTTTTCAGAGGTGGGAGAAGAAAGAGAATCCATCCTTCCGCGTGGGTCAAAGCAGCCAGAGGTATGGACCAGGGGCTCTGCCTGTTGCTGCACTTGATAACGTCCGGGGAAATGGCCGTGGGCTGCGGTGTACAGGGGGAAAGAGGCTGGGTCTTGGGGTCAGGTGGTCCAGGGTACGCATTCTAGCTCTGCCCCTGCACAGCTGGATGTCCTCGGGTTCATTTTCTACCTCTAAGCCTCAGTTTCCTCATCTCTAAGGTGAGGAGGATGGTCCCTGCCTCTCAGGGCCACCTTGTGGAGTAGAGCCTCCAATGAGATGCTTGGCACAGTGTGACCTCAATCAGCGGGAAGTTTGTAATGACTTTAGTCTTCCCAGCAGTTCTGTGAGGTCTGGTAATATCCCAGTGTATAGGCGAGGAGGCTCAGGCTAAGAGAGGAGCGGCCACGGGTCTCGGCCGGTCTTCTGCCTCCAAGCCCTCCGGTTCCTACTCCATGTAAGCTAGTGGCTCCTGGGGAGACTGGTGCCCCCTGCTCGATTTTCGGGGGGGGTACCCCTTGCCCCGTCGGGTTGTCTCAGCCTCTGCTCTGCTGCCTCCAGCAGGTTGTCCCGCAGAAGGACCCGGAGCAGCCAGCTGAGCTCCCGGCACCTCCGCAGCAAGGACAAGGTGGAGAAGCTGGCCACGGTGGTCGGCGAGAACGGCTCCGTCCTGCGGCGGGTGACCCGTGCTGCGGCCGCGGCGGCGGCAGCCACCGCAGCATTGGCTGCTCCTTCGCCCACCCCCGAGTCTCCCACGGTGCTGGCCAAAGAGCCTGAAAATAGCCTGGCCCAGGGCCCGCTGGTGCCTGTGGTGGAGATCGGCGTCCGTGAGCGCCAGAGTGCCGAGCTGCACCTGGGCCGGCTCAAGTCTGCCCGGGCTCCTTCCCCGACTCCGTCCCTTGTAGCCACGGCTCCCGCCTCCCACAGCATCTTGATATCCGATGAGGAATCAACACCCCAGAAGCCGGAGGCTGGGAGACTGGCGTCTGTCACCGTGAGCTCCCTGATGGCTACACCCCAGGACCCCAAGCGCCGAGGGGGCGGAGCCAGCCGGTCCGCCTCCAAGCTCAGGATTGCGCAGGCCTCCCCGGGCCCGCAGGATTTGGCGGGCTCTCCGGCCTCGCCGTGGCAGGAGCGGGTGCTGGCTCCCATCCTGCCCGATAACTGCTCCACGCCCACGGGCGCCCACATAGACCCGCAATGCGTGCGGCGCAGCCTGATCGCCCCGTCCTCCCCGGGCCGCCAGGTCTCGCTGGCCCAGAAGTACTCCCTGGTGGCCAAACAGGAGAAGCCAGTCCGCAGGTCAAGCAGAAGGATTGGCAAGAAAGCCACTGAAGAGCCAGCTGCCTCCGCCCGCATCATCTGTGAGTCTGGGGGCCCAACAGGAGGTAGGGCTGTGGTGAATGGTCCTTGGTGCCTGGCTCAGCTGGAGTGGCTCTGGGGAACCATCTGGCAAGGAGCTGTCCCTAGAACTTTTTGCGACGGGGTAAACGTGCCATATCTATGCTGCCCCATCTCAAAACCACCGCTAGCCGCGTGTGGCTGTTGAGCCCCCAAATGTGGCTCGCGTGATGGAGGAACTGAATTTTTTTAGTTTTATTACATTTTACTGAGTTTAGATTTAAACTAGTGGCTATCGTATTGGACAGCGCAAATCTGCCCAACTCTCTTATTTTACAAATTAGGAAACCGGGGTCCAGGGAGATTGGCCACAGTGTGGTTAATGGCCGTGCTGAGGCTCAAACCGAGGCCTTTTACCCAGGGCCAGCGTGTCTGGCTGTCTTCCTGCAGAGGCTCACGGACATTGGCCGCGTTTGTGGCCTCCTGATAGCAAACTGCTGCGCTGGGGATATTGCGGGGAAGAGATGTAGATTGTCATGGCAGCAGGCTCCTTTAGGGACAGAGAACTGGATTTAGTGCCAGCTCAGCAATTCACCTGCCCTGTGACCTTGAGCAGGTTACGGAAAATTCTTGGTGTGGGCCTCAGCTGTTACGTGAGCCATTTTTGTCATCCTCTGGTCCCAGCTCAGGGGACCATGGTTGCGGTGGGAGCAGGTGCGATGAGCCACGGAGGAGGATAGGCAGCTCTAAGAGTCAGGGCTGGCTGTGTGGAGGATGTGGGGTCTGAGCCGGGAGGCTTTCGAAGAAGGATGGCTGGGCTTTCGGCAGGTGGGAAAATTGTGGGGAAAGGTATCCCTGGCCGAGGGAACAGCTTGTGTGAAGACCCAGAGGAATGAAATGGCAAAAGATAGGGTCTCTTGGGCTCATGTGCCGTACAAGGGGCTTGGGCTTGACCCCATCGATGCAGAGGATGTGGCCCCTTGATGGTCGTTGGAAGGTCCCTGGCACTGTGGGGAAAATGGCCAAAAGGAAGGGAGAGAAGGAGGCAGGGAGACCAGGGAGGAGGCTGTCTCCAGGGTCCAGCCAGAGGACAGTGAGGCAGTGGGGCTGTTGGAGAAGAAGGTCCAGGTTTTAAGTTAGTGGGTATTAGAACAGTAGGCAACATCTGCCTGGCACTTCCAAGATTTATAAAACACTAGGTTCTCATTTGGCCCTTGCGAAACACTGTTAGCCTGTTAGCATTTCCCCACTTGACAGAGGAGGAAGCTGAAGCTTACAGTGGCCACTGAATTTGTAACATTGGGAAACCGGGGCTTGAGCCCCACGATTCATCTTTTCCGGGGTGGCCGGCTGCTTGCCGAGGAGGCCTTGTGGGGAACCCTGGAGTGGGGCTTGGTCCAGTGGGTAAGGACACCTCCCCTCGCCAGATTTCATCCCCACCTGGGGAAGGGCTTGCTCTGGGTCATGGGGCTTGAGGACATGCAGTCCAGGCATCTGGCACACGGGCCATTTTCGGATGCTCAACATGGCTGAGATATTTCTGACTTGCCTTGGTGGTTACCTCAGGCCTGAATCTGATCCTTGGAGAGTGTGACGGAGCAGGTCAGCCTGGAGCTCCAGAAGGAGGGTGGGGGAGAGACTCTAGACAAGTCTGTCTCACTCCCAGGCCAGGGCTCATCCACCTTGAGGTGGAAGGAAGAGGGAAACTGCGGGGGCGGGGGGAAACAGTAAATCATGGCGATTAAGCCCAGGAGTCACACGCAGCCTCCGTGACCTTGGGCACACCTTTCTCTGGACCTTGTTTTTCCCATCTGTTAAATGGTGATAACACCTGCCTTGAATATGGGTCGAGAGCCCATCTTAATGCTTGGATGTGGCACAGGCTCAGTCAGTCTTAAAAGGTACAACCCAAGAAGCCTGTGTTCCCAAGCTCAGTCTGGTTGTGGCCAGGCTGCCCCTGAACTGAATTGAGCCGCAGGGTGTTTAACCGTGGGGGAGAGAGGCTTCCCGGAGGCCTTCCTGACGCCCAGGTTCTGAGGGCTTGGCTGGCCGGGCAAACTCGGAAGCGGGGTCTTAGTTTGGGTTCCCCCGGAAGCAGCCTCGATGTCAGGATTTGAGTGCAACTTGTTCATTTTGGAGGAGCAGGAAATGCCCGCAGCGGGGTTGTGGGGAAGCGAGACCGGGGAGGCCTGGCGCTGCGGGGGAACCTCCGGAAGTCGGTGTGGAGCACTGAGGCGAGGGGCTGCTGGGAAGGGGCGCTGATGCCCCCGCACTCCTGGCCCGGCGCGTGTTGGCCGGTGGGAGCCACCGGGCAGAGAAATGGTGCCGTGGTGGGAGGACAGGTGGGCCCGGAAGCGGCTAGGCGGAAGCCGCTTCAGGATTTTTGGAGGGTCCTGCTGTTCAGGAGGGGCTCCTCTTTGCCGTTCCCTGGCCACCTCTGCATTGGGGAGCAGCCCATCCGGCCCTCTGCCAGGCCTCACGCCATCTCCCTTGCCCCCACCCTGGGCCCGAGGCCCGAATGGCATCCAGATGGCACTTGACATTCCAGTGGAATAGTTGTGTGGTCACACGGGCCTCTCTTCATCCCTCTGCTCCCTCAGGGGCCAGCACGGAGCTGGGGTGGGCCGTGAGGGGAGCCTTTCTGGCTCCCCTCCCACCAGTGGGAGCAGGCACCTCCTTTGATTGTAGGCCTGGACCCAAACCGCCCCCTCCCGCCGGCTCAGGCCTGGCTTCCCCCCACCCCCGGAAACAGGGTCCTGCTGCTGTTCCCTCTGGGCCTCGTGGTTTGCTGCTGCAGCCCCTTGTTCATCTTCCCTCCCTCTCTTAGACCCTTGGGCCCCAGCCGGCCTCACCCCAGCTGCCTCTCAGCCTCACCTCGCAAACCCCCCCCTTCCTGCCTCATGGCCTTCTGCCTAGACCAGCAGCTCTCAACCTTCTGTCTCAGCACCTGCTCCCAGTCTTAAAAATTATTGAAGACCCCAAAGAGCTTTTGATTGTGAGGGTTCTAGACACTGATAGTTCACTGTATTAGAAATTAAAACTGAGGGGTGCCCGGGCGGCTCAGTTTGTTAAGCATCCGTCACTCGATCTCGGCTCAGGTCTCGGTCTCAAGGTCGTGAGTTCAAGCCTTGTGTTGGGCTCTGCCCTGAGCGTGGAGCCTACTTTAAAAAAATATTTTAAAAAAAATTTTTAATGTGTTTTTAGTTTATTTTTGAGAGACAGAGAGTGAGCGGGGGAGGCTCAGAGAGAGAGGGAGACACAGAATCCAGAATCCTAAGCAGGCTCCAGGCTCTGAGCCGTCAGCACAGAGCCTGACAGGGGTTCAAACTCACAAACCATGAGATCATGACCTGAGCCGATGTTGGACGCTTAACCAACTGAGCCACCCAGATGCCCCTAAAAAAATACTAATAAAAAATTTCAGTATTATCTAATTTTATTTTCTCTAGTAATATTATTTCGATATTAAAGATTAAGAGTATTGGGGCGCCTGGGTGGCTCAGTCGGTTAAGCGTCCGACTTCAGCTCAGGTCATGATCTCACGGTTCGTGGGTTCGAGCCCCACGTCGGGCTCTGTGCTGACAGCTCGGAGCCTGGAGCCTGCTTCGGATTCTGTGTCTCCCTCTCTCTCTGCCCTTCCCTGCTCGCACTGTCTGTCTGTCTGTCTGTCTCTCTCAAAAATAAATAAGCAAACATTCAAAAAAAAAGATTAAAAGTATTATTTAATACTCTGATATAAAAAAACAACACACCTATTATCTATTAACGTTAGATTTAAAAAAAACTTTTAACGTTTCTTATTTATTTTTGAGAGATAGAGACAGAGCACAAGCAGGGGAGGGTCAGGGAGAGAGGGAGACGCAGAATCCGAAGCTGGCTCCAGGCTCCGAGCTGTCAGCACAGAGCCCGACGCAGGGCTCGAACCCACGGACCGTGAGATCATGACCTGAGCCAAAGTTGGACGCTTATCCGACTGAGCCACCCAGGCGTCCCTAGTTTTTGTTTTGTTTTGTTTTGTTTTTATTATGACAAAAATACTTCTTTTCCAAAACAAAACCGTAGTGAGGAGGCTGCCACTCTTCTACGTCTTGCAGATGTTTTTAACGTGTGGCTTGAAAGAAGACAGCGGATTCTGCACTCCCTGTGTTGCGTTGTGTTGTTTCGGTTAAAGCATATGAAGAAAACTTGGCCTCACACAGATACGTAGTTGGAAAAGAAAGGAGTCCTTTAAACGTCTTTTTGGATAATTGTGCATATTCGTTTTTTTTTTTTTTTTCCAGAAAATTCGTGCATACTCAACACCACCAGTGGTAGCTTCTTTTTTTTTTTAACGTTTACTTATTTTTGAGACAGAGAGAGAGAGCATGAACGGGGGGAGGGTCAGAGAGAGGGAGACACAGAATCCGAAACAGGCTCCAGGCTCTGAGCTGTCAGCACAGAGCCCGACGCGGGGCTCGAACTCACGGACTGCAAGATCATGACCTGAGCCGAAGTCGGCTGCTTAACTGACTGAGCCACCCAGGCGCCCCAACCAGTGGTAGCTTCTTAAAGGCTCGTTGCAGGGTAGAATCAGAAACTATCATTGATCCCACCTTGGACCGTCTTGCACTTTTCTTTTTTTAGTTTTTCCATGTTTACTTATTTACTTTTGGAAGAGAGAGAGAGAGAAAGCAGGGGGAGGGGCAGAAAGAGGGGGAGAGAGAGAATCCCAAGCAGGCTCCGTGCTGTTAGTGCAGAGCCCGATGTGAGGCTTAAACTCACGAACTGTGAGATCATGACCTGAGTGGAAATCAAGAGGCGGAGGCTTAACCTACCGAGCCACCCAGGCACCCCTCTTGCACTTTGAATGGAACTTTTCTCCACGTGCAGTTTTGTAGCATCATGCCTTGATCGTTTGGAAAATGCTGTCTCACTGAGTTATGCACATCTGCCTAATGTCGACACCCTTCATCATCTATTTTTTAAAAGGAGCACATTTGTTTTCCCATCTCATCAGAAAAGTCTGTAGGTATTGGGAAGCTACGAAGCTTCTGGCCGTGTATACATAGTTTTCGAAATTCTATTTTGGGGCGGGAAATCATTTTTTAATTATTGATAGCAGATATTCATGGTTCTTTTTTAAAAATGTTTATTTTTGAGAGAGAAAGTGAGTGCGAGAGGGACAGAGAGAGAGAGGAAGACAGAGGGTCTGAAGTGGGCTCCACGCTGTCAGCAGAGAGCCCAGTGTGGGACTCAAACCCCCAAACCGTGAGATCATGACCTGAGCTGAAGCCGGATGCTTAACTGACTGAGCTCCCCAGGTCCCCCTTATTCGTTGTTTTTAGGTGACAACTAACTTTGTTCATTTTTTAAAGAAAATGTCTACCAGATATCCAAGATTGAATAACTATGGTTTGTCAGTTGCCTTTTCAATTAAAAGTCGTTCCATGAAAAAAACGGCTAGTTGAGCTGGGAATTCAAACATGAGCGCTTTCCAGAGACAGGAGTATATAGCAGAGGGCGCTGCACATACTTTCCACTCTACCACACAGAGGGTACTTAAGTTTAGATTTAATAAAATTCATAGTTTTTACTCTTTCATCAAGGACATTCTTAAGTGAATTTGGACTTTTCTGTGCCGAGCGTGGGGTACAGTCTGGTTTCACAACCTGTTTGGTGCTCAGACTCTCACCTAGCACTGCTTCATTGCTTTTGCGCCCTCAGGGCAAAGCACAGCACAAAGGGGGAAATTACGTTTTCGTGTTGGGGTGGAAATAGTTAAGACCTCATCGATCCCCTGATTGGGCACTTGACTCTCAGGAGTCTGAAAATAGCCTGTGGGAACAATTGGCCTGGATGTCCTTCTCTCTGTCTCAACTCTTCCCCCTTTGTCTGTGACCGTCTTTTCCTTCACGTCCCAGCCTCTAGACCAGTTCGGCTCCCCGTAGCCTTTCAAAATCTGCTCTTTTCTGTCACCACACATACCACGTGTTGGTACCACAGAATAATTGTTGAATGAATCAGCTGCTTTGTGTTGGACCCCGTGCTGGATGTTGGGGACCTGGAGGCAGACATGGTTTCTCTTCCCAAGGTATTCCCGGCCCGGTGAAGGAGCCAAGATGTGCTCCCAGATGGGCCCAGGTTGCCAGCTAGGGAATAGGAGACATAAAGCCAGCAGCTCTATCGAGGATCCTAGGAGCAGAGGGAATTTGCTCAGGCAGGCAGGGTCTCCGTACCCGGTGAAGGGAAGGGTGGTCTCTGGGGAGGAGAGGTCTGGCTGTAGATGAAGAGTGGCCAGTGACACCTGGCCGGTTTGTGAGGCATCATTCATTCCTTTGTTTTCCCCTCAGGTCACAGTTACCTGGAGAGGCTCCTGAATATTGAGGTGCCCCAGAAAGTTGGGTGAGTTCAGTTCCAGGGTCTGGGGACCTTTCCAGGGCTGGGCAGGGCACATGGATTCCTGTCTAGGTGAGTCCCAGGAGTGGAAGCATTTCCCGTGCCCCAGCGTTCCCTCCTTGTGGGGACTGCCTGGTCCTGCGGCCACCCCTCCCCCCATTCTAACCAGGCAGCAAACGACACGGGTGTCAGCTCTGGCCTGGCCTTGACTCTTCCAGCCTTACCCTAGGGCGTGGGCTCCATGGGAGTCCAATCCAGAGGCCTGCTGCGAACTTGAGGAGCCACGTGCCTATTGTGGTGGAAAGGGGGCGGCAGGGCGGCCGCGCGTGCTCCCTGCACCCCAATCACACCCCAGCACCGCTTTTCCTTGAGGCCACATCTTGCCATCACTAAAACTAGGGTCCTCCTGCCCCTGCTTTGGGGCAGAGGGTCAGAGCTTGAGGTGGGGAGACAGGGAAACCGGGGAGGCACGCTGGCTTTGCTGGCCCTCCCGCGAATGGAGAGCAAGCCTCACAAGGGTCAAGAGACAGTGACCCATGGGGGCGCGAGGGGTCGGGGTGGAGCCGGCAAACGGCCGACATGCCGAACCAAGCCCTGATGGGGTGAGTGCCACCGAATTCAGAAGCTGACCTCCCTTGTCTGCCCAGGCCGCAGACGCTCCAGGGAGCCCCTGGCCCTGGCTGCTGTCCTCTTGTCCCGGGTGGCGCTGTGGGTTTGTGACCCAGACCAGGGCGTCTGACGGGTGGGGAGGTGCTCCTGTGAGGAGGACTCAGGCTGGCTGGGCGGGTCCCACATACCTGTTGCTCTGCTTTCAGCCCTGAGCAGAAGCGGCCCAGCGAGGAGGCCGAGCCTGCACAGGCGGCTGAGCCAGAGGTAAGGCGAGCAGGCCAGGGAGGGGAGGGCTCAAGGGCCCCTGAGGCCCAGGTGCAGACCCCAAAGCCTCGGTTCCTCCCCTCCCCCCCTTCCCCCAGGGCCCCAAGCAAGACAGGAGTACCCTGTGGCCCCGCAGTGCCACCAAGATCGCCATTAGCACACCTGGCTCGCAGCCTGTGGCTGGTGGCCAGGAGACGCCCTCCAAAGGGCAGCAAGGTGAGTCTTCCTGCCGTGTGCAGATACCCAGGGTCGTGCTGGCCTTGGTGGCCTTGACCCGACTTTCTTTTGGGGGAGAGGGAGGCCCCTTTCCTGGGCTCTCCAGCCAGAGGTAAGCGAGACCCGGGGGGGGGGGGGGGCGTGGATCTTTGGGTCTGCAGGTTTCATTGCCCACCTTTTGGTTGGAGCTGTCGCCGAGTGCCACGTGAGTGGCCGAGGCCGATTGGTGTGTGAAGTCGGGTGAGGTGAGGGGGGCAGCTTGAACTGGGGTAGTGACCGAATGCGCCAGGTCGCAGACTTGGACCCCTCCCCGGGGGGGGGCAGTGGGAGGAGGTCTGTGCTGGGGTGTGAACACCTGGCCTCGTGTGATGTCTCTGCTGCTGGCTCACTTCTCACCTTCGTGGGTCCCCGGTGTGAAGAGAGCAGGAGAGCTACGGGCTCTGGCGCTCCCAGGCCGCCAGGGGTGGCCCAGCGTCTGGCTCACGTCTCCTCGGTGGGAAGAGCACTGCGGCCGTGAGGTCTTGGTCCACAGCTTCCCCAGCTTTAGGATGGAGTCAGCGACGAGGGCCACTCCAGCGCCGTAGCCCATGGGCGAGCTGCAAGGTCCCTGCGAGGTTAAACGGCTAGGGGCGAACTGGTGCTTCCCCCGAGCAGTGAAGCAAAACAGACTGACCCCGTGCCCCATGTGTGGACCCTGTACAGGAAGCCCTCCCCTCCTCCTGTCATGGCAGCCTCAGCTGATAGGCCTGGAGGGGTGGGATTTTGAAGCCTGTTGAGAGGTCTGTTAGAGTCTACAGTTTTCCGGGCTTCTGCTCCTGAAGGGTACCCCCTAGCTGTCAGTGTTAGAGGTGGGGCGGGACACGGTGGGGCCACCTCAGTGGGACTGTCCTCCTGTTCTCATCCCCGAGGCCAGGCATGGGGGTGAGGGGTCCACGGGCTGGGGATCGTATGCTGGGCTCCGGACTTCCACAGATTTCTCGAGGCCGGTTGGTGCTAAGGCTGATGGCTTCTGCCGCTGGCCACCCTGGGATCTGCCAGGAAGAGAGCCTTGCCCCCGCCATGGCTGCCGCCGGAGGACACTTTCCCCCGACCCCTCCGAGCTGTTCCTGCGGCCTCACCAAAATTGCTCTCTTCACAGAGCCCAAGACTGACCAAGCAGATGGCCCCAAGGAGCCACCCCAGAGTGTCAGGTTTGCATCTGGGTAGGGGCGTATAGGCGACTCTTCGGAGGGGCCCAGAGGGGGATGAACCTCAGGTCCTTGTTCGGTGGTAGGGTGGGGAGGTGGGAATGTGGCCAGGGGCGGGGCCTAGTGCTGGAGGTGGCTCGCCGCCGCTATGAGACAAAGCGGGCCTGGGAGTGGGTGACCAGATCCTAGGCCCCACCGTCTGCATCCTCCTGGCCGAGTGACCTAGGACCGGTCGCTTGGTCAGGAAGGCCCCACCTCTGCAGCGCCTCTCAGTCTGGTGCCCTATGAGCTGGGCCCAGTTCTGTTCACAGGGCGACCTTTTATGGGGTGTGGCCAGGGCCCTGGGGAGGGTACCGGGGTCGGCCCCGTGACGCTGCTTCCACCCTGCTGCGGCAGGAGGAAGCGCAGCTACAAGCAGGCCGTGAGTGAGCTGGACGAGGAGCCGCAGCTGGAGGACGAGGAGGAGCTGCAGCCCCCCAGGAGCAAGACCCCTTCCCCACCCTGCCCGGCCAGCAAGGTGAGTGGGCCTCTGCCCCCCCCTTGGGGCCCCCGCCATGCCCAGGAGTCCTCACCCTGCACCCTTACCTCCCCCGCAGGTGGTGCGGCCCCTCCGGACCTTCCTGCACACCGTGCAGAGGAACCAGATGCTCATGACTCCGACCTCGGCCCCCCGCAGCAGCGTCATGAAATCCTTCATTAAGCGCAACACCCCCCTGCGCGTGGACCCTAAGGTGAGGGAGCCCGGACCCCTGGCCGTGCTTTGCGAGAGCCGGGCAGCATGGCTGAGGGCTCCGGTCTGTCCCCTAGGCCGCTGGGAGGGGTGTGGATCTGGGCCAAGGCAGCTGGGACCTGGCACCGGTCAAGGGCCAGCTCCAGCCTCTACGGCCTTGGGCCGCCTCAACGTTTGAGGACTGTTCTGGCTTCTTGGGCTCTGCAGTGCAGCTCAGAGGCTCGGCCGGCTCAGCGTGACTCCTGGGTCTTGAGCCCTGAGCTGGTAGTAGAAATGGTGTGGCCGGCCGTGGCCGTGACCATCCATCCCCACACCCCCCGCACTCCCCACCCCCCCTCTGGAGGCTTGAGTAGTTAAGGCGAGGGACACCCGTGGACGCTGTGCTCGCTGAGGATGAGGTCTGGTGAGATGGGAGGGGGTGGGGGGCTGCCGACGAGAGGGCACAGGCCCCACGCAGACTCTGGCGTAGCCCAGAGGGTGGCCTGCTTTCCGGACGTCCCCAAGCCTGGCATTAACTCCTGGCTTTTTCCTTGTCTCCTCTCCACAGTGCAGCTTCGTTGTAAGTAAAGCCTTCTCCTGTCCTTGTAACCTAGCTCCCCCTAGCACTTACCTGCCGTAGCCCTGTTCCTGCAAACCCACCCGCACCTGTAGAACCACTAACACCAGAGGTGGAACGGGAGCGGTAAAGGGGGTGGCTGCCTGGAGGCGCGCAGCCATTCTGGCTGTCCTCCCTCTGCGGGGCCGGTCCTCTCTGCCCTCGTCTCTGCCCCCAGGAGGCCGAGTCTCGATCTCAGAGCCTCCCTGAAGCAAGAGGAGGCAGAGGGGGTGCGGCCTGCTGCTGTTTACCGGGGCCACAGCTTGGATTTCCCCACAACACCTCCCTCCCCGCCCCGGGTTTCCCCTCAGGGTCTGGGGCTGCGAAGAGAACAGACAGGTGGTCTCTGGTCCCCAGAGCCACTGAGGTTTATTGGATCACAGACCTGAGCTACTGCCTTGAGGCGCAGAGCCGCGGGGGGGGGGGGGGGGGGGGCCCTGCGGGGGGGGGGGGGGGCGGGGGGGGGGGGGGGGGGGGGGGAGACCATCGTTGTAGGCTGGGTCCTATGGGGTAGCGGTAGAACTACCACCAGCAGCCTCTGGAGAGAAGGCCACAGAAGCTGTTCTCTTCTCAGATACCTCAGAGCTGAGCCAGGCCACGGGCCCTGAGGAGGGAGCCCCACAAGGCTGGGATCTGCTCAGCCTGCAGTCTTGGCTCCCTGGGGTCTCCCAGGTTACAAGGCTGCAGCCCCTGCGTTCCTTTGTCCCCACTGGCGCTTTGAAGGGCCTCCTATTAGGAGGGCTTCTGCCTCTAGCCGAGGGTCTGGGGCTTGGCGGGTCAAGGGGCTTCTCAGCCGCTAGACAGGTAGGCCTTGAACTTGCCTGTGCGGCAAGGAGGCTGGTCCCCTCTGTGTGAACGAGGCACTGGCATGCCTTCCAGTATGCGAGCAAGCAGGCTGTGTGGCCTTACACACCTACTTGTGTGCTAGGCCCCTGCTAGGCACCTGGGCCCACAGCAGTGAACTGGACTCCGACTTGCTCTTCCTACAGAGAACTCCCATGTCGCACACAGACTGATGGGAGCCTGGCAGGCTTTATGGGGATGACCAAGAGGTCCAGGGTGCTGCCTTTTCCTGCTTTGGGGAACCCAGATCCCTGCACAGGGCATCTGGTGGCAGTGGGACAGTTCTTAGTTAGGAGACAGGGGCCTAAGTAGATCGCAGGGACCTTGAGACCTTGGACTAGTTTCCTAACTTTTGGCTGAGTTTCCTTGGCTACAAAATGAGATCAGAGGTCCGTTCATAGAAACGAGTGAACCAGAGTCATGTCCATCAAGCACCTAGCACAGGACTCAGTAGGAGGTGGTTTTTAGTGATTGGTAGAGAGACTGCTCGATTGAGGCCCCTGGAGGCCGAAGGGACTGAATAAGCTTTTGGTTTTCTCATCCACCGCCTTGGCCTTGATGGTGGCCTCTGGGGAGCAGCGTCAACCCAGCCCACCTTGGAGGGTTGGGGCAGAGGGTGAACTTGGATTCTATGACATGAACAAATCTTGCTTCTACAAAATTTCCAATGCGCAGGATCATTTCTCTGACCTGTGCTGGGAAATTTTAGCACCCAAACTTCGGGGGTAAAACACGTTTTGCTGAGCCCAATTGGAAGCAGGAGTCCGGTGGGCACTTGGGGCAGAAAGAGAAGGCATAGTACTTTCCCCACCACAGAGCAGTGGGTGGAAGTCGGCCCCCTGCTGGTTGGGTGACCAGTCAAGTTATACCTTCTGCCAAACTTGGAGCGTTTTCAGCCATTATTTCTAAGAAATTCTGTTTCATTGTCGCATTCTTTCCCCTCTATCATGGGTGACGATGACACCCACGCCAGTGGTGGATCGTTCTGTGTCGTCACAGTCCTTTGGGCTCTGTTCATTTCTCTTCCATAGCTTTTTCTCTCTGTTGGGATCAGATTCATTTTATTGATCGATCTATACGTTTATTGACATCTGTCTGTCTTTTCCATTCTGCCCTTGGACCCATGCACTGAATTTCTTATTTCCGTTATTGTCTTTTGAGTTCTGAAATTTCCATTTTGCTTTTTTCTAGATCTTCTTGCTGAGATTTTCTGTTTTTTTGTTTTTCTCTCCAGCTCCTGCCACCCAGTAACCTTTATTGCCAGAACAGCTCCCAGGACCCCACGGTGCTGGGAGGGGGCGCTAAGTCTTTATTGGGAAGGACGCCCTCCCGCCTTCCCTCACTGCCGACGGTAGACGCACTCAGTGTCAGGGTAGGGTGGCAAGTTCAGCTGGTACTTCTTTTCCAGAGCAGGAGGCACAAAACGACCTCCCAGGTAGTGATAGCAACCGCTGAAGTGGCTTGCAGTGAGATTTTCTGTTTCGCCAATTGTCTGAAGAATGTATTACTGTTGAAGTATTTCTATAATAGTGGCTTTGATGTCTTTGTCAGATAAAAGTCTAACAATCTGTCACCTTGATGTTGGTGGCTGCTGATCGTCTTCACATGGGAGTTGAGATTTTCCTAGTTCTTTGTGTGCTGAGTGGTTTTGGATTATATCCTGGCCATTTTGCATATTGCGTTATGAGGCCGCATGTTGTCAGAGAGAGAATGTTGGTATCTTGCTCTAACAGCGACCCACCTGGTTTGGTTCAGGCTGCAGGTCCCACCCCTCCTTCTGTGGGACATGGTTCCAGTGTCCCGATTTCAAAGCCTTTGTGGTACTCTTGGATCTGCCCTGGGTGTGCTGGTCAGTGGTCAGGATGGGATCTGGCAGGTGGTTTGTGAGTTTAATTCTCAGAGTTTTTGGTATAATAGTTAGATGGTCAGATCCATGCATCTGCAGCTTGGGGCTGAGCCTCGGAGTTCACAAACAACCATAGGGTGTCATTTTCTCCACGCATCTAGTACATTTCTCTTCTCCGGGGGCTCCCGCTCTCCGTCCTCCAGCCAGGAAGCTGGGGCTTCTGTCACCCTGCTCTACTGCGTGTTTCCACGACCGCATCTGGGGCCACCTGGTAGGGAGACAGAAAAAAGCAACAGCATTCATCACCTTTGGGGATCACAGCTCCGTAGTGTGGAGAGGAAGCTCCCCCTCCCCCAGAGTTTTGCCTCTGCAAGTTCTTGTAACTGTTGCTGTCCCGTTGCCACAGGGTTGTTTGTGGCCTGGGGCACGAGAGGAAGAAGAAAAGAGCAAACAAAAATTGGGGTTTTTGCCTACTCTGAGCATTAGACTCCCCCTTCCCACGCCTTAAGTGAGATTTAAAGGGCCTTTCCCAGAGTTCTGTCTGTCTGTACCCCACAGATCCCTTTGGGGTTTCAGACTTCATTGAGTTTAGGCTAGAGGGGAAAACAATGGTAAATTTCTGCTGGCTCAGTGATGCTTCGCAGCCTGGTCTTCCCCTCCGCCTGCTCACATTGGCCTCACACAGCTGTTCCACGTAGTCCAGTTTTGTGGGCACCTTCAGTGGCAGAAGCAGATGTGTCTTCCTCGCAACCGGAGGAGCCCTTCTCTCCATCCTTAGGGTTGTATTCCCTTGGCGCCAGACTTCTAGGTGGGAAATCCGCAGTCAAGGTCAGAGGCCAAGGAGAAATGGACAGCCACTAGTGCAGGGAGAGGGACCTATGGGTGGCAGAGCACAGAGATGAGAGTCTGATGGGAGCCAGGTGAGGGTGATGGGGGGAGGGGGGGGCTCTGGCCCAGGTCCCAGCCCCCACCTCATGCCCTGGCCATCAGGGCGAAAGTACCAGTCTGGTCCTTAGCCAAGAAAAGCTTGGAGCCCCCGCCTATGCCCTCTGGCTGCCGTGCCCGTGGGGCTTTCTGGGCATGCAGAGGGGCAGGGTTCCAGCACTGATCTGCTAAACAACCAACTAGTACTTTTAAGAAGCTGTTGTTAGAATCGTTAGGTGCCTGTATCGCAGGAAGTTTGGAAAATGAAGGAAAATAGACCATCCTTAACATATCTCGCCAGCCTATAGTAATCTATGTTAGCATTTGGCCATATTTTTTTCCCGTATATTGAGAAACATAAAAGTGTGTGTACACGAAGTATGAAAGTTACAACGCATAGAAATAATAAATTGACGCTTATGTACCCAGCACCCCTTTATAGATGTTAACCACAACTTTTACAGCTGTCTGTCCCTCTATGATGTCAATCTTCCTTCTCTTCTCAAGTACACTTTAATATAGTTATAATCAGAGCATCTGTCCAATCTCGAACCCTGATTTTTGTGCCGCTGCGACTTGGCAGGGCTCAGTCAAGGGTGCTTGGGAGGCTGCCCACCAGAATGACCGAAGCCCCAGGCCACAGTCTGGTTGGGAAGGAAGGCATGTTTTGGGGGTGACTCTGCCTCTGTAACAGTCTGGCTGGGGCCTGTGGGCCTCGCTCACCACCACCCCACCCCACCCCACCCCACCCCGCCCCGCCCGCCTCAGGAGAAGGAGCGGCAGCGCCTGGAGAACCTGCGGAGGAAGGAGGAGGCGGAGCAGCTCCGCAGGCAGAAGGTGGAGGAGGACAAGCGGCGGCGGCTGGAGGAGGTGAAGCTGTAAGTGGTCCAGCTCCTGGCCCCGCCCCCGGGCCCTGGCCCCGCCCCCCGGGTTGACCGCCCTGTGTCCGCAGGAAGCGGGAGGAGCGCCTCCGCAAGGTGCTGCAGGCCCGGGAGCGGGTGGAGCAGATGAAGGAGGAGAAGAAGAAGCAGATCGAGCAGAAGTTTGCTCAGATCGACGAGAAGACCGAGAAGGTGCGCGCCTCAGGCTGGTGGGCGGCCAGGTTTCGGGGTGGGCTGCACCCTGGCGGGCCCCAAGCAGGTCCCACTCGGTGGCTGTGGTTTCTGGGTGTCCCCCCCCCCCCCACCCCGGGCTGTGGGGAACAGGCCCGGCTCGCAGGGGCAGGGGGTGCGGTTCCGGGCCCCGCGCTGCAGGGCTGAGTGACGAGGGTGCTCTAATGGGCACATGTGGGTGGGCCCTGCAGGTTAAGGAGGAGCGGCTGGCGGAAGAGAAGGCCAAGAAGAAGGCAGCAGCCAAGAAGATGGAGGAGGTGGAGGCTCGCCGCAAGCAGGAGGAGGAGGCGCGGAGGCTCAGGCGGCTACAACAGGTTCGTGGGCAGAGGGGCTCGCATATCAAGGACGCAGAAGGACCCCGAGGGTCGCCAGACACGCCCCACTTTGTTGGGTTGGTTGTGGTGGCTCTTGTTGCTTTAAGTCCTGAGGAGTTTCCACAAATACCCTGGGGACGTGGATGGTGACAGTAACCTGCCTCCTGCGGGTGGCAGTTCAAGGGTCAAGTGGATGGACTCCAGAGCCAGACCTTCAGTCTCAGCTCTGCCACTTCCCAGCCGGGTGACCCTGGGCAGGTTCCTTGACCTTTCTGGGCTTTGATTCCCTCGGGGAACCGTAGCGTCTACCTGACAGGGTCGGTGTGAGGGTTGAATGTTTTGCCTGTAAGAGTAGGGACCTACCTCTCCCCGGGAGTTGTCTATCTCAGGACGATAGGGAACACAGATGTGTCATTAGGGGATTATAACACTAATAACCAAAATTTACTTAGTGTTTTCTGTGTGTCAGACACCGTTCTATGGTCTGTGTACGAACTCGGTAACTTCATGAGGTGTAGTCGTTACTGTTGTTCCTGTTTTATCAATGAGGAAACTGAGGCCAGAGAGCTGAAGCCACTTGCCCGTGTCACACCGGCTGGTGAAGTCTGGCTCCAGTCTCTACCCTTGACTACTGGCTTTGCAGCTGCATATAAAGCAGTTTTCATGGGGCGCCCAAGTGGTTCAGTGGGTTGGGCGTCCGACTCTTGATTCCGGCTCAGGTCATGATCTCACGGTTTCATGAGTTTGAGCCCCGCGTCGGGCTCTATGCTGACAGTGCAGAGCCTGCTTGGGATTCTTTCTGTCCCCATGTCTGTCCACCCCCCTCCCCTGCCCGTGCTGACTCCGTCTCTCTCAAAATAAATAAATGAGCTTAAAAAAAAAAGATGATTTTCACAAGATGCCTTTTCGTGGAGATTCTTGGGGAGCCTGGCTCGGGGAGGGGGGGGGTGGGCGTCGCTTCTGGGAGGGAGCAGGCCCTGTGGCCTCTCTTCCCTCCTTCCCAGACCTCCTCCCTGGCTTCACCAGCCCAGGGCTGGCCTCAAGGGCCCTGACCTGCCGCTCCGTTTACAGGATGAGGAAGAGCGGCGGCACCAGGAGCTGCTGCAGAAGAAGAGGGAGGAGGAGCAGGAGCGGCTGCGCAGGGCGGCCGAGGCCAAGAGGCTGGCGGAGCAGCGGGAGCACGAGCGGCAGCTGGCGGAGCAGCAGGAGCGCGAACGCAGGAGGGAGCAGGAGCGGCTCCAGGCCGAGAGGTGAGGGGCCCGCTGCCCAGCTGGCCGAGGCGGCACCCCGTCGTCACACGCCCGCCTTCCTGTGAGCACGTGGAAGGGGCACACGTAGCCGTCGCCAGGAGGCAGCTCCCTCCTCCACTCGGGGGTTTGCAAAAGGACAGGCCCTTTTCTTTTTGGGCTCTGGGCCAGGAGGCGGCTCCCTGGGCTGACGGGCTCTTGCTTGGTCCTCAGGGAGCTGCAGGAGAGGGAGAAGGCCCTGCGGCTGGAGAGGGAGCTGGAGGAGAAGAAGAAAAAGGTAAAGGGGAGCGGGCCTGGGGCTCCTGCGGGGGTCTGCGCCGAGCTCCGGGCCAGCCTGGTGGCTCCCGGTCCGGGAGCAGCCTGCCTGCCCAGCCGTGTGGGGTTGGCTGGGGGGCGAGGGGCTCACACATGCACCATCTCTAATATCCGGCCGCCCCTGGGGCCCCAGGAAGAGCAGCAACGGCTGGCCGAGGAGCGGCTGCTGGAGGAGCGGCAGAGGAAAGCCAGGGAGGCCGCGGCGGCCAGCAAAGGCCTGAATGTGACCGTGGACGTGCAGGTGAGGCCGGGCAGCCAAGTGGAGGGGGCCCCTCCGGCTCTGGTTATTCACTCCCCGCTGGTTGGAGCCACAGATACAGATTAGGACCATGCGAAAGGAAGGATACGGTTGGCCCAAGTGGTTTTACCCTTTTCGATAGGTGTATTTCCTTGCTGTAAAAGTAGAATTTGTTGTAAATAAAAAAAAAGAAGAAGAAGAAGAAACTAAACTTTTTTAAAGAGTGTAAAGAAAAGGAAAGGTACCCTTAGAGGAAAACTCTAATCTGGTGTAGATCTTTCTGTATGTTTACCCATATAAACCTACACACACGCACGTACACACAC
This sequence comes from Panthera uncia, assembly GCF_023721935.1. Lineage (NCBI taxonomy): Eukaryota > Metazoa > Chordata > Mammalia > Carnivora > Felidae > Panthera > Panthera uncia. The sequence continues at coordinate 8,385,822 of NC_064808.1, read as the reverse complement.
AATGCCCAGTTTTAAATGGGCACTGTCTACACGTACTGTCTTAGTCTGTTCAGGCTGCTGTCACACATTGCTACAGACTGGCTGGCTTAAACAGCAGTTCTGGAGGCTAGAAGTCCAAGGTCAAGGCAGCAGCCGATTCGGTGTTTGGTGACAGTCTTCTCCCTGTGTCCCCTGTGGTAGAGGGGGAGAGGGGGCTCTCTGGGGTCTCTGTTCTAAGGGCACTAATCTCACTCATGGGGCCTCCACCCTTGTGACCTAATCACCTCCCCAGGGCTCCACCTCCCAATACCATCACATTGCGGGGTCGGATTTAACAGAAGAATTTGGGGGGTGGGGGGTACCCACACAACATTTAGTCTATAACATATGCCATTTGGCATTTTCATTTTTTTTCTCCCTATTTTCCCTTTCATTTAGCGAGTTGTAGACATGTCTGTTTCAGCACTTGTAAATCTCATATTTGATGGCCGTGCAGTTGATGGCAATTACTTACAGCAGAATTTCTTTAACAAGCCCTTACTGGTGAACATTTAGGCTACTGCCAGCTTAACGCTTGTTAACAAAGCGTATGCGGGAGAGTTTTCAGTGCAACGTAGTTTATGATGTTGAGAACTTGGAAGGGAGCCGAACGTTCATCTCGAACGGATGGTTAAAGTACGAATCATGGGGTGCCCAGGGGAGTACCCTGGAGCTGTTGGAAGGAGAAACACTGACCTGGAGGAATGTTTGCAACATACTTTAACTTGAAAAAGGAAGATACAGGGGCACCTGGGTGGCTAGTCAGTTAAGCGTCCAACTTCGGATTGGGTCACAGTCTCACGGTTTGTGAGTTCGTGCTCTGAGTTGGGCTCTGTGCTGACAGCTCAGAGCCTGGAGCCTCCTTGGGATTGTGCGTCTTCTTCTCTCTCTGCCCCTCCCCAGCTTGTGCTCTCTTTCTCTCTGTCTCTCTCTCTTAAAAGTAAATGAACACTTAAGAGAAAAGAGGGGCACCTCGGTGGCTCGGTCAGTTAAGCGACTTTGGCATGGGTTATGATCTCACGGTTTGTGAGTTCGAGCCCCACGTCAGGCTCCGTGCTGACAGCTCGGGAGTGTGGGGACAGGAGCTGACAGCCTTGTTTATCTTCTCCAGTCTCCAGCTTGTACCTCCTATCAGATGACTCCACAGGGGCACAGGCCGCCCCCTAAGATCAACCCGGATAACTACGGGATGGATCTGAATAGTGATGATTCCACCGATGACGAGGCCCATCCCCGGAAGCCCATCCCCACCTGGGCCAGAGGTAAGCAGGGCCCACAATTCCCCGGGAGACCTGGCTCCTCACTTGCAACATCTGGGACCCTGGAGGTGGTGGGTCGGCAGCTGTGGGTGTCAGGAGGCTGTTGTCATCATGGGCTGGCAGCTTGTATTGGGCTTGTATTGGGCCTTGGGATGCACCCAGGGAAGGGTGGGCCCTCTGTGGCCAGTGGGTTGAACTGGGGACCAGAACTACGATATTGGGTGCCTCTGTTCTCAACAAAAGTGTTAAATTGTGGCTGGCTGCCGACAGGCATGGGGCTGGGTGGTCCAGCTCAGACTCTACGCCGCCCCTTGGAGCCTCACCCAGTGGGCCAGATGAGAGTTGGACCCAAGTAAGCAGCTTGGAGTAGGAATACCGCCAAGAGTAGTCACCGGTTTTAGGCAGTGCGCCGAGAGCTGGAGCTGGGGGTTCCAGCAGCTGGGAGGGCAGGAAAGCCCTGAGGCAGGGCCACTTGAGCAGGATTTGACCCCAGTTTACAAGCCCCAGCATTTAAACGGGAGCATGGGTGTGTGTGAGCAGGCCACCACAGACCTGGTGACAAGGGAGCGGGGCCAGTACGTATACGGTGGGCACTTTCATAGAGTTTTACAGAGCTGGGGGTCAGGGCTTGGTGCCCACTCCCCAGACAGAAGGGCCCAGAGTCCCATTGCGGGGGCAGCACTCTGCAGAAGACAGCTTACTTTGGCGTCACCTCATTTGAACTCCACGCTAGGCAGCATCTTAGTCCCCTTAACTATTGACACCAGGGCATTTGGGAGGTAGCAGCAGGCAGGGGTCAGCATGGCTGGAGCCACCTAGTGGTGGTTGACCGTCACCAACTTCCCTAAACTCCCTGCGTTCTCATCTGTGAAATGGGGGTGTTACTAGGACCCAGCTGAGAAGGGTTATTTAGGATGAAGAGAGTTTAGGATGAAGAGAGTTGGTGCTCGTTCGTAAGGCCTGGTGCAGAGCAATGCTGGGCACCTGTCCTACGTCCTGACCCCCAGGGTCCTCCTGAGGCCTTGTTGCCAGGGCTGTGTGCCTCGGCCCAGGGATCCCCTCAGCCTGCACCCTGTGCCGTGGGACCCGGGGGCCGGTGAGAGAAGTAGCCAACCCCAGCAGTCAAGGATGGCAGCGTATGAAGTTCCTGAGCTGGACGGGTCTCCAGACCCCAGCTCCCCCAGTCACAAGCTACATGCCTTTGGGCAAGTCCCCCCCGCCCCGCCCCGCCTTCTGAAATGGGGAGAATAAAGGAGCTGCCTCCCTCCTGGTTGTGGGGTTGTGGTTGCCTGGCCCAGGTGAGCACTTGAGGACCTGTGTTCAGCCTCAGCTGCTGGAACATGGCAGTAGGAACAGGCAATAAGAGCATTTTCACGAGGGCGCCTGGGCGGCTCGGTTAAGCGTCCGACTTGGGCTCAGGTCATAGTCTCACGGTTTGTGAGTTTCAGCCCCGCATCAGGTTTGCTGCTGTCCGCGCCGAGCCTGCTTTGGATCCTCTATCCTGTCTCTCTCTGCCCTTCCCCTGCATGCGTGCTCTCTCTCTCTCTCTCTTTCTCTCTTAAAAATAAACATTAAAAAAAAAAAAAAAAAAAAAAAGGCTTTTCAGGGAAAAGGGGAGAGGAAGAGGGCTCTGAGGGAGGAGCTGATGTGGCTGCGGTGGGGAAGGGGACAGGGGATCAGGGGATGGGGAGGCTCCTGAGGAGCTCCAAGGCGGTGACTTGACCCTCCGTGTCCCCTGTAGGCACTCAGCTAAGCCAGGCCATCATCCACCAGTACCACCACCCCCCAAACCTGCTCGAGCTCTTTGGAACCATCCTCCCGCTGGACTTGGAGGACATCTTCAAGAAGAGCAAGCCTCGCTACCACAAGCGCACCAGCTCTGCCGTCTGGAACTCGCCGCCCCTGCTGGGCCCCAGGGTCCCCAGCAGCCTGGCCTATGGCCTGAAGAAGTACTGAGGCCCCCAGGCGTTCCCAGCAGTCTCCGCCCCTGCGCGTGTCTGTCTGTCCGCCTCTCTGTTGGTCTGGTGCCATCCTGCCTGGTGTTCCGTCTCCAGGGGGTTGGCTGTGTGTATATAAATGTTCTCTGTGCGCCGGGGTTGCAAGTCGCGCAGGCCTGTTTGGAAGCTGCACTCGGCGGGTGGTTGGGGGAGAACCTGCCCAGCCCCACCTGGCCTGCAGATAGCGCTCTGTAAATAGACTGTTAGAATTCAGCTGAATTTTAGCCTCTAGTGTTTGAGAGCTAGATTAATAAAGTCTGTTCCTTTAAGCCTGCCGTGGGTATTGTAGAGATGGGGGCCTTGGCAGGATGCCCCTGGCCCCCGGCCCCGCAGCTGTGTGTCTCAGGCCACCGATGGGCCGGGGACCAAGGCGCTGTTCCTCTTCCTGGAGTACGCTTCCGGCTGACGCAGTGGGTGATTGTGATGCCGTCTTTGGGCCACGCTGAGAAACACTTGAGTTACTCGCGCGATGGGGCAAGCGAAGATACTTCTGACGCTCGGGGGAGCTCCCTGTTTGTAAAAGGGAGCTTGCCCAATGGGAAAGACGTGGGGTCGAGGTCAGGAGGACTGGGCTCTTGACACAGCTCTGCCACCTAAGACAGTCCCTCGGCCCTGCAGGCTCCACGCTTGCCGCATGGACGGTCAAAGGACCTGAGAGCGCGTGCACGCTGCTGAAGCAGGAGCTCTGATTACAAAGATGTCTCCTGAAACCACCTTGGGACCAGCGCTTGCAAGCAGTTGGAATGTTTCTCCGACAAAACCATGTAGCTGCTAATTAAATGCTTAGTGGCCGTGGAAGCTGGCCCAGGGCCCGTCCCATGGCTGCATGCTGTGCTCTCAGTGTGCAGTGGCTAGTTGCTTGTCCTCCGCTCCAGCCCCCAGAACGAAAGTCGGCGAACCGTGGCCTCAGGGGCCAAATCAAACCTCAGTGTGTTTTTATAAAGTTTTATCGGAACCTTCCCAATTGCAGCAAATGCCTCGTCTCTGGCTGCTCTGCCGAGGGCGGAGTAAGTAGTTGCAAGCAAAGCCTGACGGCGCACAGAGCTGAAAAGATTTACTAGGACCCCCTACAGAAAGTTTGCTGACCCCAGCTTTAGGACAAAATAAAGGCTAAGTTCAAGAGTGTCTGAAAATGAGGAACTGGTGAACACAGACAATAGACTGAAGTTCAGAGGAATCTACCCATAAAAAAAAACAAAAAAACAAAAAAAACAAAAAAAAACCATCTGGAGTTCCTGGGTGCCTCTGTCGGTTAAGTCTGACATTCGCTCAGGTCATGATCTCACGGTTTGGGAGTTCGAGCCCCGCATGGGGCTTTTCGCTGATTAGGATTCTCTGTCATTCCCTCTCTCTGCCCCTCCCCCACAATCTCAAAATAAAAACGAAACCTTTGACAGTTCATTCAAATATGGTGCACGATCCCAATTTGTTCTGTATGCCCTGGAAGCTGTTGTGGTGAGTTCATTGGTGAGTGTGTCTCCACCTGAAACCACATGGTCAAAATATTACTTTTTCTGAGCATTTCTGGGTTTGAGAGAAAGCCGTTCAGCCAAAAGGTAGTTATAGTTGCCGCGCACCTTCATCAGCACTTGGTATTGGCAGTATTTTCTTATTTTAGCCCTTCTGATATGTAGTGAAATCTCAGCATGGTTTTAAAGGGTTTCGGTTTTTTTTGTTTTTTGTTTTTTGAGAGAGAGACAGTGGGGGATGGGCAGAGGGAGAGGGAGAGAGAGAATCCCAAGCATGCCCCACACTCCATGCTGAGCCTGACGGGAGGGGGGGGCAGGAGGCTTGAGCCCACCTGAGCCAAACATCAAGAGTCGCTCGCTCAATGGACTGAGCCGCCCCAGGCGCCCCTCGTCGGTTGTTTTAATTCACATTCTGCTGATGGCTGATGATGGTGAACATTTTTCCACGTGCTTATTTGCCATCTGCGTATTTCGGTTGAAGTGTCTGCTCAAGGCTTTTGTTCACTTGTAAATTGGGCTGTTTTCTTACCGTTGAGTTTATCATCTTTATGTATTACGGGTACAAATCTGCTGTCAATATGTGCTTGGCAGTATTTTTTTTCTTGGTCCGCAGCTTTCCTTTTCATTCACTTAATGGTGTTTTTCATAGAGCAAAAAATTTAATTTTGGTGGAGTCCCAATTTATCGTTCTTTTTCTTTTTTTATGGATTGTACTCTTTGGTGTCACGTCTAAGAAACCTTTGTCTAGCCCTGGTTCTCAAAGCTTTTCTCTTATATTTTCTGCGAAGTGTTTTAGAGTCTTATAAATACTACATTTACGTTTATGATCTACTTGCGTTAATTTTTTTAAAGTGTGAGATTTCTGTTTTTCGTCTGTTTGGTTTGGGGGGGCATATGGATATATATCCAATTGTTCCAGGACCATTTGTTGAAAAAACTGTTTTGCAGTGGATTTCCTTGGCAACTTTGTCAGTCAGCCATATTTGTATGGGTCTACATCTGGACTTTGTTTTGTTGTTGTTGTTGTCTTTGAGAGAGAGTGAATGAGTGGGGGAGGGCAGAGGGAGTGGGAGAGAGAATCTTAAGCAGGGGCTCTATCTCACGACCATGAGATCATGACCTGAGCTAAAATCAAGAGTCAGAAGCTTAACAGACTGAGCCATTCCGGCGCCCCTATGTCTGGACTTTGTGTTCTCTTCCATTGATCTGTGAGTCTCTCCTTTTACCAATACCACATCATCAAGGTTACTGTAGTTTGTATCCATCTGAAAAATCCGTTAGTGTGATTCCTCCAACTTTAGTCTTCCTTTTCAAAATTATTCTGACTTTTCTATCAATTTGCCTCTCCATTTAAATTTCAGAACCAGCTTATTTATACAAAAACCTTGCTGGGATTTTGAATGGGATTGCGTTAAATGTATAGGTAAGTTTGGGGGATTGCTTTAAATCTATAGATAAGTTCTTCACATACGTCTCAGCATACAGATCCTGTACAGGTTTTGTTGGATTTATAGCTAAGCATTTATTTTCTTGGAGCTATTGTAAATACTGTTGTTTTTCTGATTTTGGTTTCCGGTAGCTCATTGCTGGTATGTAGAAACACAGTTGATTTTTGTGCGTTGACCTTGTATCTTGTGCTGCAGCTAAACCAGTACGTAGAGGGAAATTTAGGGACGAAAATGCCTGTGTCCGATAAAAGGTGTTAAATCAATGACTTCAGCTTCCACTTTAAGACACAAGAGTGGCGCCTGGGCGGCTCAGTCAGTTGAACGTCCAACTTTGGCTCAGGTCATGATCTCGCAGTTCATGGGTTCGAGCCCTACGTTGGCCTCAGTGCTGATGGCTCAACCCGGAGCCTGCTTCGGATTCTGCGGCTCCCTCTCTTGCTCTGCTCCTCCCCCGCTGCTGCTCTGTCTGCCTCTCACAAAATAAAGTAAACAAATAAATAAATAAACAAACATTAAAAACTAGAGAAAGAAGAGCAAATAAGAGTACAAGCAGAAGAAGGGAAATGACCAAAGTAGAGCAGAAATCGATGACTTTGGAGAGAGAAAAATAGCGGGGAAAATGTAAACCAAAAGCTGATTCTTTGGGAAGCTCAAAAAATTCATCTCTAGCTTGATAAGGAGAAAAAGAGAGACGAAACAAATGGCCAGTGTCAGGAATGAAAGAGGTAATGCCACTATAGATTCTATTGGTATTAAGAAAAGAGTAAGATTATTATGAGCCACTTCTGGTAATAAATTGGACAATTTACATGACCACAAATTCCTTGGAAGATCCAACTTCGTTCAGTTCACTCAACAAGAAATAGAAAACGTAAGTAGCCCTATTTATTGTTGAAAGAAATTGAGTTTGTAGTTTAAAATCTCACGAATACTCTAGGCCTAGATCACGTTAGTGGTAAATGCAGCCACATATTCAAGAAAGACATGATACCGATTCTATGTAACCTCTCCCAGGAAATTAAAGAGGGAAGAATACTTTTCCACTGCATCCACGAGACAAACGTTGCCCTGACCCCAAACCAGACAAACCCACGGCAAGAAAGGAAAATTAGACAATTATCTGTCATGAACCTCAATACAAAAATTCTTAGCAAACTCATAACAAATCCAACAAGTTATGTAAAAAGGATAATACATCTTAGCCAAATAGGGTTTACCCCAAGAATATAATGTAGGTTTAACATTCGAAAGTCAACTAATGTAATTTTCGTATTAATACAGGAGGAAAACCATGTGATTAATAGATGCAGAAAGTACATTGACAATTCAGCACTAATTCACGATAAAAGTTCTAAGCAAATTAGAATTTTTTTTGTCTCATATTCAACTCTACCTCTCTCTCTCTCATTAAGCCTAAGTATGACCAATAATATGACCTACGTAAGTAGTTCCAAAAATGGATGAGTGAATGAATTATAACACATGCAAATTAGAATTTAAAGTTGAATTTGGGGTAACGGGGTGGCTCAGTTGGTTAAGCATTCGACTTGAGTTCAGGTCATGATCTAGTGGTTCATGAGTTCGAGCCCCTCATCAGGCTCTGTGCTGACAGCTCAGAGCCTGGAGCCTGCTTCGGATTCTGTGTCTCCCCCTCTCTTTCTCTGTCTGCCCCTCCCCTGCTTGCTCGATGTCTGTCTGTCTCTCTCTCTCAAAATAAACATTACAACAAATTTAAAGGGAATTTCCTCAGTTTGAGAAGCCACCTCTGCAAAAGAATCTCCAGCAGACGTCATGGTGAATGTCTTCCTAACAGGTCCAATGCAAAGATGTCCACTGTCATTACTTTTGAACATTTTACTGGAGGTTTTAGCCTTAAGAAAAGAAGGAAGAGCAGGCATAAGAAGGGAAGTTGGCCATAACCTGTATTACAAAAGTTTGCAATCTCTACCCAGATCTCAAGTTCTTGTCCTGTCTGAGCCGCTCCCTTGGGGCTCAATTGTGAGGCTCCCTTGGATACCTACAGAGCTGGGAGCGGGGCCCAGAACTACAGAGGCTGAGTTCCTCAGGGGATTTATATTCCTCACTGAGAAATACAACCTCCCTTGGCCCTGAATAAGCAGCAAATAGCTTATGTGGCCAACCCCTGCCAGACCCCCACGCCTGCCCAATAATTTCGAATGTTCTCAACCAAAGCAATCTGCCTAGCATGCTGCGAAGGGGCAGTGAGCTCATTTTCTTGCAATGGGGAACTTATACAATAGTCATACCTCCGTTTGGCACTTGCATGGGTTGCAATCTATTAAGCCTGAAAAAGTTAGGTGTCTAAATTCAAGGATCTTTACTATTTGCCCACACATACACATGTGCGCGCACACACACACACACACACACATACACATGCACGCTTGCCTGCCTACATTACTTCTCTCTTTAAATAGTCCTCATTCCTCTGCTATTATGATATAGGAAAGTTGGCCATATCAGATTAACTTCAGGAGAACCGCTCTGGGGTTACATGTCAAGGAAGAGGAGACGATGACCCATGAGTGCTTTAACATTTCTTTGGGTCCCTGTGGTTCCTGCAGGTGTCTGTAGGGATGGGGATGCCATCCCCAGAATCACAGCAGGGGGCACCCGAGGAGCATGTTTACGTCTCTGAATTGCACTTGGAGAATTTTGAGAACAGCACAGGCAGGGGCCCTGTGAGGGTCTCTTGTCACACTTGTCCCCTGGGATTACGTAACGAAGCAAGTGTAGGATCACCTCGGAGGGCTCCAGTAGCTTCTCAAACTCAGAAGCCTTGTGAGGGACTGGAAGGGTTCAGCCAGCCCTGCATGAATGGCGGGGAAACAGACACCAGCTTAGAAGGCTGTCTCTCGCCCCGGATACCCCGTCCTGATGTTATTTGCATGGTTGTGGTCCCTATGGACTAAAGTGGTTGACAGCAAGCACCGTGGCCAAGCGGAAGAGGTTTGAGGCGATGCAGGGAATTACAAGCTCAGGGCAGTGACAGTAGCTTCATCTGGTCAGGGTTTCATCAGAGATCCCCTCTGGGCTACCAGGACCTAACTTCATAGCCTCTTGGGCAACCCTGGCTTGATCCAGGTGCCCACCACATTCCCCCAATGGACAACCTGTGTGGTCCCCAAACCTCTCCCTCTTACCCCAATACCCCTTATTATTTCGGTCTGCATGCCACCCTCTTCCACCCACAGCACCCAGCCCTCCCTGGGTCCCCCTTCCACAGCGTCCACCTCTGTCCGAGACCCCAGCAGGGGGGACCCCACCAAGAAAGCAACTGCAGTGCTTTTATTGAGAGGAGCCAAGAAAAGGTGGCAGTGGAGTGGGTCCAGATAGGGATGGTGGCGCTCGAGGGAGCAGGACCGTGTCCCCACTGAGGCCCAGCTCTAGGGGCTCCCGTGGGAAGTGCGTCCTCAGCAGGGCCGCCGTCCTCAGGACTGGGTGCCACTGACCTGGCAACAGCTGTGTCTCATGTTTGCTGAAACGGATCAAGAAGAACAACTGAGGCAGAGAACACAACATCGAAATAACTCACCCGGTCAACTCCCTCTGTGGGGGTCAAGGATATGGGGCTTGTCAGTCAGCCCCACCTGACCGCTTCCTGGGGAATAGGTTAGGAATGTGGATAACAAAGCACCTACTGTGTGGGGGACACATGGCTGTGTTCCTCAACCACACCTGCTCTCCAAGTTGGGGGTCCTATTATTTTCATCTTCGTCTTAAGCTTATGGAAAGTGAAATGGAACACGTCAGTCACTTGCTCAAGGTCACACAGTGGGTGCAATGAGGTAGGCATCTCTGATTGGCCCCGAAGTGCTGCCGTAAGTCAACACTGCTGCAACGTCTGTCCAGACGTGAGGGATCCAAGTGGATTCCCGCCATTGCCTTTTGTTGGCCTAAGGCACCCAGACTTTTCTGGTGCCACTGGGGATGGTCCAGTCCTTGCCCTGGCCATGCCAAGCCCTCTCCCCAGGCTGCTGTGGCTTACCCAGAGTTTCAACTCACCCTGGCTGCAAGACATGGTATCCAGTATCACCAACAAGGCTGGACAGGTGACCTAGGCCAGAAATGCAGAGAACGTCTTCTGGGGGTGAAGTCATAAGTAATGGGAGACAGGAGGCAAGAGGGAGCTGGGCAGATGAAGTCTGCTCTGCCCCTCTCTGTCATGGCGGACTCCTTGCTTGCGGGCCAAGGAGCCACTTCTAGATCTTTCACCCAATTCACTGTGCAGGTCGGAGCCCCTGTGCACACACATGCCGCTCCCCACACTTGCCACCTGATAAAGTCCAATGCATCCTTCAAGCTTCCACTCAGGTAGCTTCTTCAAAGCCTGCCTTGACCCACCCAGGTGGGTCGAGGGGGATAGGACACAGGGGGTAGGACTGGCCAGCCTCACCTTTGTGTCCACACTGAAACCTACACCTTGCCCAGGGCATGCCCAGGTTCCCAACGGGAGCCCAGGTGAGCTGTGTCAGGTGCGCTGAGACTCCCTGCTCTGGTCTTTAAACACCAACCACTGCCAGCTCAGCCAGAAAGGTGACCACCCCACCAGAGTGTCCCTACTCTGGAGGCCAGAAGTCTGAAATCAAGGTGACAGCAGGTTCCTTCGGAGATGCTGAGAGGGAATCTGCTTCATGCCTCTTTCCCGGCTTCTGGTGGTCTCCACTGCAATTTCCACTTTCATTTCCCATAAATACACCCCTGCATGTGTGTGTGTGTGTGTGTGTCCAACTTTGTCTCCTTTTCTAAGAACACCAGACCTATGGATTAGGGTCCATCCTAATCACCTCTAAAACAGTCATTATTGATTACCTCTGTAAAGACCCTACCTCCAGATGAGGTCATATTCTGAGGTACTGGGGGCTTAGGACTCCATGTCTTTCTAAGGGACACAATTCCACCCCAAACACACCTTATAGTCACAATTGCTCCGCTGAGGGAGGTTCTGGTTTAATCGTCTCTATTTTAGAGGTGAGGAAACTGAGGACCAGAAAACTTTGGTAACACATCAAGTTCACACAGCTTCTATGGGCTGGATTTGACTCCAGCTGGCCCACCCTGAAATCCAGGCACCCACTCACTTCCGTGTGCCATATTGGCAGAGTCATTGGAACAGCAGCAGCAGTGGCAGCAGTGAGGAGTGAAGGCATTTTGGGTGGGTGCCTGCGATAAGCATGGGCAGAGCAAGTGCGGGGGGAGTGACGAGAGTGGACTATCTGGGGGGCTGAAGGGGGTAGGCAGTGTGGCCATGTGTTATACATGGTTTATGGTGGTCTGTAGGGCAGGTGGAGTTATGAGGGTTCGATGAATAGGGGGCAAAGTGCTTTAGTAGGAGCCCAGATGAGAGGTGATCCCAGGAAGCATAAGTGATATCAAACCAAAGATCAGGTCTGCTTCATTCATCTCTGTCTCCTCAGGACTGCCTCCTGGGGCTGGCCCAAGGAAAGTTCTCGATTAATTCTGTTGGATGAATCGAAGAATACAGACACAGGATCAGAATGGGTTGGGACACGAGGCGGGAGAAGGCCGTCCAGAGATGCTGTCATGTTGAGACACATGCCGCCATTTTTGTTTTCCCGCCAGGATCCGCACACTCAGCCCCCGCCCCCACCCCCACCCCCACTCTCAGTCAGAATGGTTCTCCTGGGACTGGCCCCAGTGCTGGCTTCCAGGACGAGCGGGGAGAGCCGGCCTGGGGCCTGGCCAGTCTGAGCACCACATTGTCAGTTGGCACCAAGCATGATAAAGTCCACGGGACTTAAACCACATATATTTGGGATGCCTGGGTGGCTCAGTCTGTTAAGCATCCGACTCTTGGTTTCAGCTCAGGTCATGATCTCACAGTCCATGGTTCCAGCCCCACATTGGGCTCTGCACAGATGGCAAGGAGGCTACTTGGGATTTCTCTCTCCCTTTCTCTCTACCCCTCCCCAGCTTGCTTTCTCTCTCTCTCTCTCTCTCTCTCTCCAAAAATAAATACATAAACATAATTTTAAAAATTTCTTTTCTTTTACTAAAATGTATCTAATTTTAACAAATTCACATCTTTTAATTTACATTAATGCTTCTCTAATCTGCACATTGTGAGAATAGTAAGGTTGATATTTTTATCCCTTTCCTGTGGCCCTCCATAAGTATACTTTATATGCTAAATCAATGGTAAATTAATAGAATCAAATTGGAGACTCAATAATTCTTCTGGGAGAGATGGAGAAGTTACATTTTCTAACCAGAACTGTTCATCTCTCTCACTACTCATTCTCCCCAGAGATTAAACACACACAAAAAGTGGGACACTGATCTCTGTTCTTCCTTTCCCGGGAAAGGAGACAAAAGAGGAATGGAATAATGGAACGCACAATCTGAGGTCACTTCTGGAGAAGATTCCTACATGTGAGTTCAAGGAACCCCGGCACCAGGGTGGAAGGCACGGGTCTAGGGCCTCTGCAAATAACTGCAGTCAACTTGACATCCCGTATCGCAGAGGCAGTGATCATTGATCTTGCCTGATTTCCACGGAAACCTAACGCCACTTCTGATGGCTCGGTTCCTCACTAACACCTTCAAACATCCGATTTCTGTATTTTATCTAGATTTCTACTTGTTCTTGGAGGAAGTGTTGGTCTCTACAAGCTATACCATCATCGGCAAGAGTGAAAGTCTGTAGGCCTTTTTTTCTAGCCTTTAGTTTTCCTGTCTGTCATAACTTTGGGTCTTTCTCATGGATTCTCACTTCACCTATTTATTATCCTATTTCTTTCACTCATTTCCTTTGTGGGTTATAATTATTCGTGTGTTAAACCATTTAAGTTTATCACAGAGCAAGGAGTGGCACAGTCAAGTCAACCCGCGGGAAATGTTCGGTGAGATTTTCTTAAACGCTAAGGTTTGAACACAACTCTAAGGTTTGAACCTCCAGGTGGCGCCATTTCATGAGGAATTCGGAATCTCCTGGCACGTGTGCAGAATACCCTCGGCCGCTAGGAGGAGCCCTTACGTGCCATTCCAGGACGCAGTGGTCCAAGTGGTCCAAAAAAAAAGAGTCACTTGGATTTGTACTTGTTCATGACAACTGAGCATCTCTTCTATTTTTGACAAAAGAAGGCTCTGCACGATCATGCCAAGTGTATTTAACGGCCGTCCTTCGGATTTCACACTCATGGAGCAGGAGACGGAAATTGAGGGCAACACAGGCTGACGAAATTATGAGACCAAAACAGAGTTGAGGGGTGACTATTGAGGGCCAGAGGTAACAGATAAATGATCACGTTGGTGGTGAGTGGGGGGAAATGGATGGAAGAATTAGGGGAGAGGTTTGGAGGAGGTAAAGATGACTTAAAGTGCTGTGCTTGGAGAGGAATGACACTCTGGATCTATGGTTCCTGTTAAAGGGATGATCTGAATAAAGCACTGTGCTGCGTGTTTTACATGAATACATTATTTAGTTTCTAGAATTTTCTTTTAAAGAAAGAGTGGTGTCCATTTACTGAAACTGAGATAAATGACAGTCCCAAGCTCACATAATCCATAAACTCCAGAGCTGGAGAAGTAGATCATGCCTCAAATCCTTGATATTACTCACCAATCTCCCTGCCTCTGCCCTCTTGGGAAGGCATCAGAACACCCAGCTTGGGATGTCCCATGAGTAGACTGATCCAAAGCTGGAAGGATGGATCCATTTTCTCCCTTAAATGGTACTAGACGTATTTCCCTGCTATTGCTACAATTCCTTTCTCTGGAATTATCTTTATCTTTGTCACTACCATCAAATGTGGGAAACTAGGATTTCTTAGTACAGAGACCAATGTCAGATGTCAAGGAGTTATGTATGCCCTGAAAAAAAAAAATAACTGTTTGTCACCACGAGCTGACAATCATCCCAGGTTACCAGTCAGTCAAAGCACCATCCACAATGGAAACCAAATATATCACCTGAGATTGGATCAAACATAGGCTGAGCATGAATTTAACCACTGTCTACCCTTTAAAATCCCCCCAAATAAAAAAAAATGATATTAAAACAACAATAGGGAGTGCCTGGGTGGCTCAGCCTGTTGAGTGTCCAACTCCTGCTTTCAACTCAGCATGATTTCATAGTTCCGCGAGTTTGAGACCCATGGCGGGCTCCATGCTGACAGCACAGAGCCTGCTTGAGACTCTCTCTCCCTGTCTCTCTGCCCCTCCCGCTCTCTCTCTCTCTCTATTAAAATAAATAAATAAACTTTAACAACAACAACAACATCAACAACAATAGAAGAAAGCAATAAGCCCAGCAGTATTGGGGGGAAGTTCACAACTTTTAACTACAAGTGTTGAAGACTTCCTGGTCGATAGAAAGCCGATAGATAGGATGAAGTCTACCGAGAAATGAATTCAGAGGAAAACTGAAGTCCAAGCGTGTGCTGGAGAAAACCCCTGTAGAGTGAGCTCCTTTTTGTACAAAAGAGAAATTGAGAATTTGAGTGGGACTTAAACAATTGTTAAAGCTGAAAATAGGAAAGGATGAGATTAGAAATACATAACAAGATTGGGAGCTACCTCATCCCCATTCTCCCTGTGTTTCACCGTAGAAGACGGAAGTAAAACGTTGTACAGCTTTGTTTAGGTAAATATTTTCTTTAGGTACATTAATGACAAGGACAGCTGAGGAGGCTGAAGGGAGACGATATCATAAAAATATTATGTAGGATCAATATCCAATGAGCCAAAAATTAGCAGAATTTCTGGCCCCTGGCAATGGTGTTGATGACATGCTTTTGTAGATGTCAAGAGTATTTGTGAAGAGAATGTAAATTATTGGGACTTTAGAGTTTGTTGGCACTTTAATTTTTTTCTCAGTATGACTCAGAGTCCTGTCTACGATAGGGCTTCTCTCTTCCTTTTGTAATTCTGCAAGTTGTGCATTTTCACACATACAATCACTTAGTAAGTAGTCTCTTCTAGTGTTGATCAGTGTCCAATAAAGGAAATAGAAACCATTCTAAGTATGTTGGGCAGGGAGAATTTCATCCAGGAATTGGTAATAAAGGTGTTTGCTTGAAGGGCCAGCAAGTAGGGAATACATTACCCAAAACATACAAAAACACTAACCTGAAGGGATACATGCACCCCTATGTTTGTTGAAACATTATTTCATTATTCATAAATAATGTAAACATTATTTACAATAGCCAAATTATGCAAGCAGCCTAAGCGTCCACCAATAGATGAATGGAGAAAGAAGATGTGGCATATATATATATATATATATATGTATATGTACATATATATATATGAATATTATTCAGCCATGAAAAAGAAACACTTTGCCATTTTTAACAAAGTGGGTGGAGCTAGAGAGTATTATGCTAAGAAATAAGTAAGTCAGAGAAAGACAAATACCATAGGATCTCACTCATGTGTGGAATTTAAGAAACCAAAAAAATGAGCAAAGGAAAAGAGAGAAAGAGAAAGAGAAACCACAAAACAGACTCTTAACTATAGAGAACAAACTGATGGCTGCCAGAGAGGAGGGGAATGGGGGGTGGGCGATGGGTGAAATAGGTGATGGGGATTAAAGAGCACACTTCACGCAATGAGCACTGAGTAATGTATAGAATTGTCGAATCACTATATTGCATACCTGAAACTAATATAACGCTGTATGTTAACTATACCGGGATTAAAATTGAAAACGTAATTGAAAATTTTAACAAAAGGAAGTAGGGAATACAAAAAGTACCCATTGATTGAAAATTGCAGGAAGACACTTCCACCCCTGGAATTGGAAGAGAGAAAGAAAAATGGTGTTGCCCAGATCCCACGACTGCAGGTGAAGAAAATCACTGGAGGGAAGTCTCGTGAGCCCATGACAACTTCATATGGATAGAGCCCTGCAGTCACTCGAACGAAGCCTGCATGCCATTGTGACATTGAGAGGGCTTTAGGCCACACTGGGCCCGTGCATAGCAGTTGTCTTAGCTTTTGTTTGCCATTGATTTGCGGATGACTTTGACAGAGCTCTGGAGTTCGGGTGGAACATATGGTTGTAAATGGATGTTTAAGACTTTGTGTATCTATTAGAAAACTTGTCCCATAAATTGAGACCCACCCGAGTCATTGCTGAGTAGAATTCTCCAGAAGAGACTGTATACTAAAATAAATGGAGTAACACATAACAGTAAGAGGTTCTGGACAAAGGGGTAAGGTCTTCTTCTAGTGGATGCATCATTGCAATGTTTCTGTAAGTTTGAAAATGAAAAACTGTGTTCCCGAGGTAAAACGTATTGTGTCGAACACAGCTTCTTAGCCCATCCACAGAGTGTACATGATCTAGCTGGGTCGTGGGAGTGCCTGCTGATTGGGAGTTGATGCGTGAAGTCAATTTACAGGTGGACATAGGGTCTTCAAACTCTGGTGTGTGTCCCAGATGGCCCCTGGACCGGATTCCCAGCACTATGAGCTGAGCGAGTAGGGCAGTGCACACAATGAGGAAGTGTTATGGAAAATTGAGGAGCATATCAAGCATTTCTGATGTTTTCCTACCTTCTTCCTTCTAGGTAGGGATACAGAAAAGAGATGTAGACATCACAGGACCATCACTTCATGGCAAGAGTTGGTGAGTAAGGGGGAAAAAAATACAATCTCTGATGTCCAGTGGCCTTTGATGCCCAGGGTGTGGGGTCCCTTTGTAGCTCCCAGCTTGTAGCAGGGTGTCTGAGCATGCGTGGGTACGTGGGTATGTGGTCTGCAGGATGTAGTCAGTAGGGGTACATCAAGTGACACATTTCTTTGATGAACCTCAACCCATCAATCCTGTAGGCTCCACTGTGAGGCAAGAAGTAACAAATGGCTTTGAGAAGTTTACAACATAGAGTACATTGGTGTTTTGTGTTCCATTAGAGATGTTTACAACTTGGGATAAAGATCCAACACAATTGTTTAATGCTTCTTAAATATATGATGTAAAATATTATTAATAAGTCCTCTTAATGAGCAGAAAAAGCCCTACTTTGATTTTATGTATCTACAGATATCATTTATTGCTAAATGGAGGCAATTTTATTCATGCTTTTCATCTTTATAGATGTGAATTCTGACGATACTTCCCTCTTTTCACAGATGTGAAAAGAATGAGTACGTGGTAGCTATGTCATTCTATTCTTTGAATTGTTTTGAGCTATAGGCTAAAGACGCCATTGTAATTTATCACGTTGTACTTATACAGTTTATCATTGTAATTATTTTTGATGATTTTTCGGCCCCAGCTAAATTAGTGTGATTTTATAAAAACAGAACTAGAAACCACTTCACTTAAACATTTTGTGTCCACAAATTACTTTAAGTTGTTAGGGTTTTTTTTTTTTTTTTTAAGTCTGCATATCTTCACATGCAGAGTCCAGGCTCTGTGTGAAGAGTCTGATGGAGGCGTGCCTGGGTGGCTCAGTTGGTGGCTCAGGTCATGATCTCAGGGTTTGTGAGTTTGAACCCCACATCCGGCTCTCTGCTGTCTCATCAGGATCTCTACTATCAGCCTGGAACCCGCTTCAGATGCTCTGTCTCCCTCCCTCTCTGCCCCTCCCCTGCTCATGCTCTCTTTCTCTCTCTCAAAAATAAATAAATCTTTTAAAACAGAGAGCGAGTCTGATGGATGAAGATATGTCTTCTGTCTTTGGTAATCGGAACAGGAGGGATCAGGTAAATGAACATGAGAAGGAGGGTTCAAGTGACCACATGTAGGTTATGGTAATAGTATACGTGGATGTTATGATCTAGAAGTGACCCCTTACAAGTTTCATCCCCCCAGTATGTGTTTGCCAGTGAAGATCAAAGTTCTAGAGACTCCCTGGGACTTCACCCTGGGCCAGAAGGGACATGTATGACTAGCACATCCTGCTGAGGATGAGGACAGGAGCCCAGGGACTCGGTGGGCCTTGGGGATAACTACTATCTAACCCCATCCATCACCCTCCTGTACCATTTGTTCTAAGAGTCACCGTTTAGGACTTTAAAATCCCAATAATAGTCACTTTGATGTGACCATAAAACAATGAATGAATTAAGCGACTGAAAAGCAATGGTGTTAGGTAAGAGACATTTCAGGTGAACTGGAGTCTTATGCTGAAGTAACACTCTGTTCCCACTTAGGACAAATAAATATTCCTTGTTGGCAGAGTCCATGACATTCACTTTCATATTTGATTTGGGGAATCAGGTGGTTTCGTTTGTTTGACATGCTGCTTATATTTTCCCCTTTCTGTTACACAATCACAATAGCTGACATTTACTTCCAGACACCGTGCTGGGCATTTTTCCTGCATTCATCTGTTTATCCTAACACAGATAACTTTTCTGATATCCCCACAGGTAGAAAGTGCCAGATCTGAGCTTGAACCCAGGTAGTCCGGGCCCAAAGTGGACCTCCTCCCCACTACACAATAAATGAAAATATGCAAATTTTGAAAGATTGAAACAGTATTTCAGATTCAAAGCAGAGCATAAAGCTATCATGTTATGATTCTGGTTGGGACAGCACTGAATTTTTAAAAATAATTTGAAAGCGGTCAAATCTCTACATTTTTTAAATATTTCCTTTCAAACACCATGTGCTTCTGCTTATTTAAGGACTACCTTTTATACCTGTGAGTCAAGTCTGATTTTATCCTTCAGAGTTTGCATATTTCCAACAGGTACATTACATGTCCATGTTGCCATTATGGTTCCTGTTGCCAGTGGCATCATTTTTTCCATAATGTCATGTAATCCTAATAGCTGTTTTGTAGGAAAGGAGTAGGTTTTTATAGCTGACTCTATGTTCAGTTAACTTTATGAATTCTCACCAGTTCTAAAAGTTTTACTCAGTAGATTCTCTGAGATTTCCCTCACTGTGTGTGTGTGTGGGGGGGTGCTGTGAAGGCTCCCCATGTGGGCTATGCAATGTGGTGTCTCTCCCGATCAGATGGAGGCCACCACACATGCAGTGTCCCAATTGGGTGGCAGCCACTGGTGTGGGCAGTGAAAGAATTCACCCAAGGCAGAGCAAAAAAGATACAAGTTTGTTGAGTTCACTGCAAGGGAGGGTGGGCAGGACAGCCAAGGAGAGACTGTCTGCCACAAGGCAACGGTGGGGCGGGGGGGGGGGGGGTGGCTGTAGTTAAAGGGCAGAGTGATAGAGTATGCGAACGTCTGGAATTTTCCAGCTTTTGGTACCTGTGCTTCGTTGTAAGTAGCCCATTGGTTAGTTAGGGCCTCTGGCTATTTCAAGGTGAGTCACTTAATGAGCCTGTTTGTACCCAGTTCAGTGGCCAAGTTGCCATTGCTCAAGCCTATTGCCTAAAAGCAGACTCTACACTGACAGTTGATCAGCTGTCTATAAACGTGACCTATCCATTCATTTGTTTTTCTTATACGGATGTTTTACCTTGTTTGAAGAGAATATTCTCCACAACGTGTTTTCCTCCTATTTGTCTTTAATAGAGCTTATTTTGAGGAGAGTTTTAGCTTCACAGCAAAATTGAGCAGAAACTACAGAGAGTTCCCATAGATCTCCTACTCACGCATACACACAGCCTCCCCCAGCATCAACATCCCCGCCAGATGGTACATTGGTTACAACTGATGGGCCTCTATGGACACATCCTTATCACCCAAAGTCCATGCTGTACATTGGGGTTCATTCTTGGTGTCGTACACTCTATGCCTTTTGTGAAATGTATGTGATGTGCACCCCCCCCCTTTTTATACTACAGAAGAATTTCACTGCCCTTAAAACCATCTGAGCTCTGCCTATTCGTTCCTTCCTCTCCCCAACCCCTGAGAACCACTGCTCTTCTCAATGTCCCCATAGTCTTGACACTTCCAGAATGTCTTCCACTGAATGCAGAGATCCAGTAAGGCCCCAAGTCCCTTGGAGAAGCTGGAGCCACTCAATGGGAGGAGTCTGGGCTCCTGAATGATTGGATGTGATCAGGATGCGTCATGGACAAGCTACTCGGAGCACCCTGCTCTAGGTCAATGTAACAATTATTTAGAACGTCCAGCAAGGTGGAGCAAGTTATCTATGGTATTGTCTAGAAACACTAGCTCATGGTGATCATGACAAGCTATTGACTTTTATTCCATTTCATGGTCATTCTTTTTAAATTTTTTGATGTTTATTTCGTTTTGAGAGACAGAGACAGAGAGAGACAGAGTGCAAGCAGGGCAGGGGCAGAGAGAGAGAGGAGACACAGAATCTGAAGCAGGCTCCAGGCTCAGCTGTCGGCACAGAGTCTGATACAGGGCTTGAACTCAGGAGCCATGAGACCACGACCTGAGCTGAAGTTAGACACTTAACCAACCAAGCCACCCAGGCGCCCCGATTTCAATGTCATGTTTAAGTTCTCCACACATTGTGTGCCCATTCCTTGCCCACACCCTGTGGGGACCCTTCCCCCTCACCACTCTTGGACCTCCAGCACGTCACGGAGCATCTTCCCTGTCCGGGCCAAGTACATTGCACTGAGATGTGCTAATAATAAACCATCATTTTTAATCCACTGATATAATAAAAAATAAGTAGAAAATTAAAGATATGTAGCCTTTTTGGAGATAAAGAAATATCAGAGACTCAGAAATGACTTCTGCAGCCAAATAGAATAGATTGGCACTTGGCCCTATCTCTGAGCAGTGTCTTTTCCAAAAATACACAATCCAACCACTGAAAAATGGTTTCTAAACAACTATAGTACTTGTAATTGTATTTTTAATACATAGGAATATTCAGTGTGAAATAGTTCTTACATCCTGTTTTACTCTTAATCAGTTTCTCTCACCTCTTGGGTCTTTACTCAAATGTCTCTTGCTCAGTGAGAAGAGTAGCAGTTTTAGATTTTTCCAAGTCTCCATGTCGGGCTCAGTAGAAGACAGCTGATTTTATATATTTGCTTCAGTCTTTTTTTTTTTTTATTTTTTAATGTTTATTTATTTTTGACAGAGAGAGTGAGAGACAGAGCATGAACGAGGGAGGGGCAGAGAGAGAGAGGGAGACACAGAATCCAAAGCAGGCTCCAGGCTCTGAACTGTCATCACATAGCCCGATGCAGGGCTCGAACTCACAGACCGCGAGATCATGACCTGAGCCAAAGTTGGACGCTCAACTGACTGAGCCACGCAGCCGCCCCTATTTGCTTCAGTCTTAAATGTTGCAACATCACATGTCACGTAGCCTCTGAAAAATTCCGCTGTCCATTTATGAAAGAATGAGAGTAACCCAGGAAAATGGAACTTAATATTATTATTAAAATAACATTCCTCTCAGTCCCACTGAGTCTTGGGCTCCCCTCAGCAGTCCCTGAAACCACTAAAGTGTGTAAATGTGTGTGTACATATAGTAACATTTCTCCTCTGTGTGCCAAAAAGACAAAAACCAGAGAGGGCTCTTAACTTGAAAGGTTAAACACATGTATGGGATTCCAGAAAGTACAACGAAATTCATAATTAGCATTATTATTATTACCTCAGCAAATGAATAGAGAAAACCTCATAATTATAAGAGTAAAGTTAATTTGATCAAATCTTGTTATCATTCTTAGTAGAATTTCTAAGTGAAGAAAAAACGAAGAAAACTATTTAGAACAAAGAAAAAAAAATCCATTTTCAAAGTCAACAGCAAACCTCACTCCAAAAGAGTGAGTGTTAAAAATACTTCCATGAAAATCAGGGAAACAGAATGTCTGTTAGATTCATTGTTAGTCAATGTTGATTTGTAAGTTCTAAATGTCATGTTAAAATAAGAAGAGGAAATCAGCATAAATATTTCCAAATGAGATAAAATACTTTCTTTTGCAGGCAGTTCTATTCTTACACCAAGAGACATGAGACATGTCACAAACTCTCCTGGAAGAATTAAAATGATAAGATGAGATACTGTGTAAGTGGCTGTATATGTGCTCAACGTATAAAAATACAACAGTTTCTGTGCGGTATGAGATAGCCGGTGAGAATCGTACGCGGCCAAAGGCATCCCATTTGCCAAAGGAACAAAATCATAAAATACCTAAGAACAAATCAGAAGTAAGATACACACCATGTCTTTGGATGTTAATTATAAAAGTGCCAATCGTTCCAAAATGGATACGTAAATGTAATATACTTTGGATCTGGCTCCCATTGGAGCTTTAGCAAGGAACTAGATAAAATTATTTTAAAATTCATATGGAAGAATACGTGTCTGACAACGGCCAGAAGATTAGGATGAACATGACTGGTGACTTGCTGTATAAGATACTGAAACTTACTGAAAAACAAACAAACACAATTTGCCTTGATCCACACTAGTGTTGGCACAGAAATAGACAACCATATCTAGAACATAATAGAGCGTTCAAAAATGGATCCATATAGGGGTGCCTGGGTAGCTCAGTCGGTTAGGCATCTGACTTCAGCTCATGATCTCGTGGTCCATGAGGTCAAGCCCCGCATCGGGCTCTGTGCTGGCAGCTCAGACCCTGGGAGCCTGCTTCGGATTCTGTGTCCTCCTTCTCTCTTGGTCCCTCCCCCACTCATGCTCTGTCTCTCAAAAATGAATAAATGTTAAAAAAAATTTTTTTACAAACTCTCTTTAGGACAGACATTGCTAATAACCGTCTGGAAGAAAGAAAACATGACCTCTACCCCTTATGCTATAAAAAATTGAACCTGCCTTTAAGATTAAAATATAAGACACTAGGAGCTTTCGTTAAATTGTTAGGGTGGAAGCCACATGGCTTCTGGATAAGGAGTGAATCCAAAGTGAAAAAATGAACACTCTCGAGGAGCTTGTCATTATTAGTCCATAAGTTGGTGAACGGAACAGGTGTGTTGTCTCCTGGAATACTGCTCCCTAGGTTAATTAAGGACAATATGTGTTTGTACAAGGACTAAGAGCTGTCTGGCCAGACCTTGGGGAGGTGTTCCACAAGGAATGCTCATCCGCCAGACACCTCACACTCTCTCCCTCACCTCCTTCACCTGAGCTCAGAGGTCGTCTCTTCAGGGAGTCCTTTCATAGTATGTGCTCTTGGTTTCAGGAGTAGATTCCCATGATTCATCGCTTACATACAACAACCAGTGCTCATCCCAACAAGTGACCTCCTCAATGACCATCACCCATTTCCCTTCTGCCCTGTTCCCCCCATCAACCCTCAGTTTGTTCTCTGTATTTAAGAGACTCTTATGGTTTGCCTCCCTCTCTGTTTGATACTATTTTCCTCCCTTCCCTTCCCCCGTGTTCTTCTGTTAAGTTTCTCAAATTCCATATTTGAGTGAAAACATATGATATCTGTCTTTCTCTGAATGACTTATTTCACTTAGCATAATATCCTCCAGTTCCATTCATGTTGTTGCAAATGGCAAGATTTCATTCTTTCTCATTGCCAGGTATTATTCCATTGTATATATAAACCACATCTGTTGTATCCATTCATCAGTTGATGGACATTTAGGGTCTTTCCATAATTTGCCTATTGTTGATAGCACTGCTATAAACATTGGGGTACATGCCCTTATGAATCAGCACTTCTGGATCCTTTGGATAAATTCCTAGTAGTGCTATGGCAGGGTGGTAGGGTAATTCTATTTTTAATTTTTTGAGGAACCTCCACACTGTTTTCAGAGTGGCTGCACCAGTTTGCATTCCCACCAACAGTGCAAGAGGGATCCCTTTTCTCCACTCCTCACCAGCATCTGTTGTTTCCTGAGTTGTTCATTTTAGCCACTCTGATCGGTGTCAGGTGGTATCTGGGTGTGGTTTTGATTTGGATTTCCCTGATGATGAGCGATGTTGAGCATCTTTTCATGTGTCTGTTGGCCATCTGTATGTCTTCTTTGGAAAAGTGTCTATTCATGTCTGCTGCACATTTCTTCACTGGATTATTTGGTTTTTGCTGTTGACTTTAGTAAGTTGTTTCTATACTTTGGATACTAATCCTTTATCACATATGTCATTTGCAAATATCTTCTCTCATTCCGTAGGTTGCCTTTTAGTTTTGTTGATTGTTTCCTTTCCTGTGCAGAAGCTTTTTATCTTGATGATGTCCCAATAGTTCATTTTTGCTTGTATTTCCCTTGCCTAGGCAGGAAGTTTTTATACATTTTAGACAAAGAGACCATAAAACTGTGCGGAATTGATAAGAGAAAGAAAACTTAATTTTGAGACCTATAATTACTAGGAAGTTCCAAACAGAATTTGGGCTGCAGTGATAAGTCAGTAAAAAGTAACAAGGAGAGTCTTCTGGGCTCTCAATTTTCTATCTCTGGCGATAAGGATGTCTCTTGACTTCCCAATACAGGGAAAACAACTTATATGGGGAGATTTATTTCCTGCTTTCAGGGCAACAGAGGACAGTCTGAGTGTCTTTCTTGAACCGATTGTCTCTCAGTTAAATTTATTTCAGATAATCAATACGCCAAAGTGGCAAATTTGGGTGCAACCTACCCTAGGGCCCTACAAAATGCATGTTCAGTAAAAAATTTATGAACATGAGTGTAAGAACTTGGTCAGTGGGAGGACCCAGTGGAGGGACTATCAATGAGAGAAAAGGTTTCCCGGGCAGAGACTTGATGGTGAGGAAGTGACAATGGAATTGAACAAAAGATAATTCCAGACTACGGTACAAAACCCAAGAATCATCAGCAAAGATATGGGAGCCCCAGCATGGTCTGACTTGCATTGCATCATGTGTTTACTCTCTGGGCTAGTGGAGATTATTGCAAGATGTGAGGGTGGGGGGATTGAAACCAGAAACCCTGGGGGCCGGAAGCTTGTGAATGATTCTCTTCAATGGGGCAGCAAAGCCTTCCCTGTGAGGGGACCTAACAATCCCACTGAGCCAGAAGTGCAAAGCAATATCACTCCAAGAACTTGTATCCCACTGGGGATGGAGATCCTAAGTGGCTTATGATACAGGAAGGAATTCTGGAATTTCACTTAAAAGTCAACATGGGTGGAGAAGCGATAGACGCGCGGGGTATTAAAGGGATGAAACAGATGTGTCTGAGTCCTGTTCATCGGTTTGCGCATAAGTGAGCATACTCAGGGGAACACAGACAGACAAGTGTTTTCCTTAGTTTTAGGGCTATGGGCACAGAGGAGTATAAAAAATCCCCAAAGATAATTTGAGCTCACTTCCAGAGAGGATTCCTGCTTGTGGGTTCAAGCAACCCAGGCATTGGGGTGGAAGGAACTGATTCAGAGCACTGGCAAATAGCTACAGCCAACCTGGGTTTCACCTGATTGCAGTTTTGCCTGCTTCCCCAAAAGTCCATGTTGTTCAGGTCCAAGCATGCAGTGAGTCCAGGCCTTTCTGTTTTGACTCTGTGCAAAGTTGTTGAAGGTTGGCTGTTACTCTAACATAGACGCTTTCTTTATCTTCTTGTCATACCCGCCAAGAAGCCTCCCTGAATATCACCTGGTAAGGGAGTCATTTTCCATGATCCCATAATTTGTAAAGCACGGTCTTTGCTGGGCCTCTGTGGGTAAGGTAGACCCTGCTTCTACAACCACTGCAAGAGGTGACGTCAAAAGCTGAGAAAACGTGACGTTTGCTCTCTTCCCACCTTCAGAGTCCCATCAGTGCCTTCCACTGGAGAACCTAACAAGGCAGCACTGGCAAGAGACTCTGGGATACTTAACTCACAGGCCTTCAGTTCTAGCGACAGAGAGATGAGTAGACAAAGCAACTCTAGAGCTAAGAAAATATAGAGCCTATCTGGCACACCATGATTTAATCTACAGAGACTTGGTTTTAGCTCCAGCCTGCTGGAGACCACTTGCCTGACCTATAGAAAAGTGAATCGCTGGTATGTTTGTTGCCTACAACATGATAACATGACTTATTATCATAATAAATACATTAATTAATCAACACATAAGCTTTATTGGTCAATATCTGTGTATTGGCTAATGCTGGCATAAGAAAACTTCCTTGAGGTCTGATGTCTTAAACTCAGGGTGGCAGATCTACAAATGAGAGATTGGGGAAGATGCTCAAGCTATGTGTATATAAATATTAGAGTATAATGGAGATTAAAGAGGATCAATACTGGGGTGCAGCCCATTGAGTATCTGACTCTTGACTGCGGTTCAAGTCATGATCCCAGGGTCATAGGATCGAGCCCCATGTCCAGCATGGAGCCTGGTTAAGATTCTCTCTCTCTCCCCCTCTCTCTGTCTCTGTCTCTCTCTGTCTCTGTCTCTCTCTCTCTCTCTCTCTCTCTCTCTTCCCCTCTCTCTGCCCCACCCCCGCACCTCTGCCCTGCTCATGCTCTTTCTCTCTGTCTAAAATAATGATAATAATTATGACAAAATTAATAATATTGTGAAGATCAATACTCACAAGGAGCCAGTTACCTTTACTGTCCACTTCACTACAAAAGACTACTCAAGAAGAAAGGTCTTTCTGATAAGCAAAGTATAAACGTAAGCAAAGGATAGTCTTGAGATGTGTACAGTGAGTATTAATTCATTGGTTTCCTGGCACACCTCACAAGTCCTGAGGTGATTTGGCCCCCTTCTTCATGCAGCTCTTCCAAAATTTATAACCAACTTCACTCAACCTGTTAGTCATGCCACAGGGAAGCTGCTATAGTCCCTAGGCTAAAGGTGGAGAATATCTGTTTATTTTCATCATCCTAAGTGGCATCTGAGTGCCATTTACTTAAGTGTTGGCAGAAGACTCAAGTTCCCCCTTATTCAACAGTACATTTGATGAGGTTGTGACCTGCTGTCTTCAAGTTTCTCATTCACATGTGGGGCCCGACTTACAATGAAGAGTATGTACGTTAGGGATGGACCAGCACACCTGACTGACTGTGGGGATGGTCATGAAGAGTGGGGAGCACTTGTCCTTGAATGCTGCAAGACCTCCCCTCTGGGATTGCTCTCTGTAACACCAGTCGCTCATACAGAACACATATATTCTAACAGAGTCTCACTTTGGTCTGGTAGCCTTGACTCCAACTTAAAAGGAGATCAAGATGAAGGGAGAGTCCTTGACATTCAAGAGTCTTCTGTTGGCAGAAGAAAAATGCTGGCCTTCTCCCTGGAAGTCTCATGGGCCCATGACAATTTCATGTGTGAAGTGCTTCACAGCTCATTTAATTGAAGCCTGTATGTTTCTTGTGTCATGGGGGGGGGGCATGGGACCACTGTACGCTTGTTACATGTAATCGGTTTAGTGTGTAATTTGCCAGTGGATTTGTGTATGAATTTGCCTGAGTCCAAGAATGGGGTATGATATAAGGTAGTGAGTTGATGTTCAAGACTTTGCAAATCTGCGGAAAATTTTGTCTCATGAGTTAACACTCTTCGTCTTAGTCTTATTTCGAACAGTATTGCCACAGAGAAGGTGTATATGGAGCAAAGGGACTAACTCATCCACAACCCATGGAGCTGGGTAAATGTGTATCTGTTCTTCTTGGGTACATAGCAAAGCATCATCATCTATGAGTTGGTGGCTATTTTCAAATACAAAGTTAACACTTTATTGCTGAAGCAGAATGGGATGAACAAAACTCTGCCTCCCCAGGAAGGAAGGAAGGAAGGAAGGAAGGAAGGAAAGAAGGAAGGAAGGAAGGAAGGAAGGAAGGAAGGGTCATGCCATCCAGGGAGAGTGCATGACACAGCTGGGTAAGAGGAGGACCCCAGTAACAGGTGGTAATGTATGAAGTCAATGTGAAGTTGGAGGAAGGGTCCTCAAACTCCAGATTGTATCTGAAGGGGCGCCTGGGGGCACCTGGGTGGCTCAATCGCTTAAGCATCTGATTTGGCTCAGGCATGATCGCATGGCTCATGAATTCAAGCTCCGCATTGGGCTCTGCACTGACCGTGGAAAGTCTGCTTGGGATTCTCAGTCTCTCCCTCTCTGGCCCTCTGTCCCCTCTCATACATGCCCCCTCGCATGTATATGTTAACGACTTATGGACAAACTCTAGAGAATCCCTGGGATCTCAACCTCAACCAAAGGACACGTGTGCCCAGCACATCCTTCTGTGAAGAGGGGCCCCGAGACCCTGTGTGTCTTGGAGATACCTGATATCTATCGCCACCCACCACTCTCCTATGCCTTTAGTTCCAGTATTCGGTGTTTAGGAATTGAAAATCACAACGGCAATTTCAATGTGGTCATAAAACAATACATCAAGTGACCGAAAGGTAATGTGGGGGAAATGTTAACTGAGAGAAATCCCACGTTACCGGAGAGACATCCCAACGGAACCGAAGCCAAACTCTGAAGCACACTTTGTTAGCCTTTAGGATAAATAAACATTCCTCGTTGGAAGAGTCAGTTCGAGTCAGTTCGAGATCTACTTGGGAGTGAGCTGGTTTATTGGGCTTGATATTCTAGTTCCACATTTTCCTTTCTGTTCCATACTGAAGTAGCTGACATTTACTGCCAGACCCTGTGCTGAGCATTTTCCTTTAATACTTCGTTCACCCTAACGTCAATCCGATGAGGTAGGCACTATTATTCTCACCTAATTGTACAGATGAGGCACCAGGCTAAGAGGGTTAGTAACTTGCTGATGTCCCCGCAGGTAGAAAGTGCCAGAGCTGAGCTGAACCAGTGGTCTGGCCCTAAAGTTGGGCCCTTCCGCACTGCTCACACCGCTCAAAAGATGAACACATTCTGCTCTGAAAGATCCAAACAGCTCCTGAGAATTCAAAATAAAGGGTAAAACTGCCCCCAGTGTGGGGCTGGATTGGATTTATAAAATAATTCGAGAATAATGGGCTTCCTTAAGTGTTCTACTATTCCCTTAAGGAGAAAAGTGTATGCGTCTGATGTTGTGATTCCTTTCATATCTCTGTAAGTAAAATTTCTTGATTGTATCCTTACAGTTTTGCATATTCCCACTTACATACATTTCAACATATTTTTGTTGCTGCTATTGTTCTGTTCCCAATGGCATCCTTGTTTTTCATGATGTCATGTCATGAGGAGAGCAGGCTGATCAGAAAGTGATTGATCTTTACATGCTAATCTTATTTTCAGCTACATTAAGAACTTTTATCAGTTCCAATACTTTTTTTCAGTTGATCAGCTTAGATTTTTCCTGACAGGTGATCAACGATCTGTATGTGGTGACAGTTCCCATTGGTTCATTTTTTTTTTTTTTGATTGTTTTCTTGCTTGAAGGGAATTTTTTTAATAAGATGTTTCCCTTTTTCAAATCGCATTTATTGTTTTAGAGAAGTTTTAGGTTCACAGAAAACTCGAGCAGAGCCCGCGGAGTTCCAATGTGCTCCTCACCCCCACACATGCGCAGCCTCCCCCACCATCAACTTGCCACACCGGACGGTATGATTGTTACCACCGGTGAACCCATACGGACACATCATCAACACTCACAGTCAGTAGTTTGCAGTAGATTTCACTCAGGTTTTACACATTTGATGGCTTTTGAAAGATCCATACTCACATGTATCCAGCATCATAGTCTCATACAGAGCAGTGTCACCAGCCTGCAAATCCTCTGCAGTCTGTGTATACTCATCCTTCTTTCCATCCCAACCCACAGACCCCTCTGATTGTTTACTGCCTTGATAATTGTGCCTTTCCAGGATGTCATCTAGCTGTAATCATATAGTACACAGCTCTTCAGGTTGGCTTCTTCGGTAATATGTATTGAAGGGTCTTCCATGCCTTTTCATGGCTCACAACCCAGCTTTAAGAGCTCAATGCCATAGAGTTTTAGAACTATATTCCAAGTCCGAAGGGATCACTGTTTCTTCAGCCATTGACCTACTGAAGGACATCTTAATTGCTTCCGAATTTTGGCAACGATGAATACAAGTGCCAAAAACGTCATGTGCAGGTTTTGTGCAGACGTGTCTTCAGCTCCTTTGTGTAAATACCAAGAAACACAAGAGTATGTTCACTTTCACAGGAAACTCCCAAACTGTTTCCCAAAGTGGCTGTACCATTTTGCGTTCCCACCCGCAATGAATGAGGGTTCCTGTTGCTCCACATCCCAACCAGCATTTGGCGTTGTCAGTAAACTATCCTTTTTAAAGAGTAGTAGAAGAAGAAGAGAACTGGAGACAGAGAGACAGGAAGAAACTAGCTTGAGGATCATCGCCCAGAAGAAGTCAACGGAGTCAGAAACTGAGATGCAAGCAGAGAATTTCAAAGCCCTCCACCTCCGTTCCATCTGACATGTCACCACCCCCACCCACCCCAACGGAAGGTACCACTTTGTTACTTTATCATTCACAAGCCACCGTGCCTGGGCGAGACCTACTGTCTTCTAAACTGAATGAGTTTGAGCAAGGTCCTTGCCTTCTGCAAGTTAGTTGACTCAACTTAAAAGAGGAACTGTAATCGCATGTAAATTTGTAGCGATCATCGGAGATGATCAATTATGTCTGCGCGTTGTCCGGCCATAGCTAGCAGGCAAAAAATAGTGCTGCTCTTTTCATTACCACTGTTATTGGCCACAAGAGGCTTTGCAACCCAAACCACCTGCGTGGAGGACTACACTCGTACATTTCAGGCAGAATCAGCTCACTATGACTTCGAGGACTGGACTTTAATGGAACATGATATTTTCCATCCCTCAGCCCCTGCCAAGCACCATTCTGTTCTCTATTTCTATGAATCGGACTACTCGAAGTACCTCATATCAGTGGGATCATGCGGTATTTGTCTTTTCTAGTGGCTATTTTCCCTTAATGTACTGTCCTCAAGGTTCACTCATGTCGTAGCACGTGACAGGGTTTCCTTGCTTTAGAAGGGTGAATGTGAAGAATATTACACGCACGTACCATATTTCATTGATTGATTCGCCTACCCATGACCACCGGGTGGTTTGCACCTCTTGGCTATTGAATAACACTAGTATAAACATGGGTATGCAAATATGTCTTTGAGAGCCTGCTTTCAATTCTTTTGCCTATGTCCTCAGAAGTGAACTTGACTGACCGTATCGTAACTCTACTTTTAATTTTTTGAGGGACGTCCGGCCCTTATCCTCAGAAGCTGCATCATTTTACATTCCCCCCAAAATGCACAACACTTCCTTTTGCTCCACACCCTGGCCCACTCTTATTATTACCTTTCTTTTTTTTCTTTTAATGATAATCACAATAATGGATATGAAAAGCCCGTGTGATTTTGACTTGAGATCTGAGGCCCAGCATGCGTGTACTGGTGCAAATGAGCCCAGAAGCGTCTCACCTCACCCACTCATTCTGCTCCCACATCTCACACAGTCAAATGGAAACTCCCCTTGATTTGGCCCATCCTGTCTCTCCAGTCACAAAGCCTTCCCTGTCCCACCGTATACTGTGGCAGGTATTACATGTTTTGGGGTAACCTAGGTACCTGTTATTCCCCAGCCACGTGGTTTATGCCATCTTGTCTTGTCTCAAGCTCTTTCCTCAGGAACCCCTCTCCAGCTATTCCTTGATGTCAGAATTCTATATACCCTGCAATGGCTCTCACAGGGGCTCCCTCTGTATAACAAGACTGACATCCTAATACCTTCAGTAGGAAGTTTCCACGCCTCCCCTGTGCTCCCAGAGAGCACGCTGCTCATAGCTGGGGAGAGGCCAAGGACGAGCCCCTTGGGTAGCTCTATTGCCTGGACCCTGATGACTCAGAAGATCTGACCCTTCCAGTGGACCAGAAAAGCTAACGAGGAGCTTCTTTTGGTCAATGGAGAGCCTGACTTGATTTGAAATATCTTTTGATACTTTTAAACATCTGAGCTTAGAATAGCAAATTAGTAGTTGGGGAGGGAGTCTTCCCCGTGGCATCTTGGGATACCGAAAACCACTCATTGCTCTTACTCTGACTCTGATGCTATTGACCTTTCTGCAACTCACCTGCCCAAAGGAAAACCCGGCCTGGCAAGCATCATTTCACATTGAAGATATACTCTAACCAAGAGTAGCGGTTTCTTGATTCATAGTCCTTCAGTTATTGGAAGAATATTTGCTTTTCCTCCCCTGTGTGCCAGGCACTATGCTTAAGTAAAGATGAGCAAAACCAGAGGCTGCGTCTTCAGTCAAGGAGTTAATGTCCAGGGGGGTGTGCATCAACTAACTGACTATACGCTTATAAAACTACAAGCTCAGTTTTTGCTATAAAGGAGAGGTGCCTGATGCCAGCAAGGCCTGTATATGGGAACATTCACCAAGTCACTGAGGTCTGTGACACCGATGGACGGCATGAGCCCTGAGTAAGGAAGGGAGGGCTGAAAGCCAGGCCCGTGACGTGACCACATGTTTATTTGGGCAGCACGAGGGAGGCCCTCTAGCTATAAATAGTCCTGGGCTCCTCAGGCTCCTGAGTTCAGCCACTAACTGCTCACCCTTCACTAAAGCTGAAAACTCAAAGCAAAATAAACCATGAGGCTGTTCCTGAGTGTCCTGCTGGTCACTCTGGCTCTTTGCTGCTATGAGGGTGAGTATCATTTCTAATCAGACCAGCACCAGCCCTGGTGAGTACCCTTCTCTGAACTAGGTCAACCTAAGTGGCTTTCTTTAAAAAAAGAAGAAGAAGGGGCAGAAGAGCTAGTGTTCTCTGAGTCTCTAAATAATAAGTCTTCAAGGGGGCTCTGGGAAGCAGCAGCACTCACTATATCTACTAGTGAGTAGATCTCACTGTATCTGCCAGTCCCCTGCTTTTCCACGAGTACTACCAGTTAGTGCAATCGTGGGATTTCTGTTCACCTAGATTAATTCTAGCCATCCATTCAACAATATTTTTGTAAGTCTTCTTACCCGTGATATGGACCCACGTCTTCTTGAGTCATTCTGTTTCATCTGACTTTTTAAATACCCTCCTCTTTCCCCACGTTGCCTCTGATTGAACCTCTCAACTTCTATGATCAGGGCTCAGATCAGAGCCTAGTAGGGCACTTCCCAGCTGCAGCATGCTTACAAAGACAGGGGGTGGGGGATAAAGAGCCCACACCAGGAACACTGGTCACTTCGGGCTTCCGCACCATCCCACTGGGTTCAGGAAAGAGCCTCAGTTCCTGTCACTCACCCTCTCTAAGGAATTCTGTACATCACTGCAGGGAAAATAAAACAATCATAACTTTGCGTATAAGATTTAAAGATGTTCAGACTGGTGACCTGAGGGTTGTTTTGTATGCATGTGTTTAACTTTTTACCATGCCTGCATCCAATAACAATCTTATTCTTTGATTTAGTCTCAAAGTAGCATCCTCCAACATAAATATATAGTTTGATCTACTCTTCTCCAGATTACCCACACTTCTCCGCTCTCTGGTAAGGTCTCACTCTGCTATTCACTTACAAACTTGATACTCAGGGGCACTTGGGTGGCGTAGCGTTGAAGTGTGGGACCTCGGCTCAGGTCATGATCTCACTCTCCGCGTGGTTCAAGCCCCACGCCCGGCTCTGTGCTCACAGCTCAGAGCCTGGAGCCTGCTTCGGAATCTGTCTCTCTCTCTCTCTCTCTCTCTCTCTCTCTGTAACCCCCTCTCCACACCACACCCCGCTTCTTGTGCTCTCTCCCTTTCAAAAACAAATGAACATTAAAACATTTTTTAAAAATAAAACATTGATACTCAAACCTCCTCTTCTCTGATATTCAAGACAAAAACAAGGTGTCATCCTGTATAGGCAAAACTTAATTGTTTTAATTATAAAGAAAGCGAATGTCAGCAAACCAGGAGAGTCCTGGAGACAAAGGGATGTGCTTTAAAAAGGATAAAAACTGAACTAGGGATTAGTAAGCCAGTATTCTAGTCCTGGCTCTTCTGTGCTTCCTCTGAGATCTGAGGAAGCCCCAGCTGCCATGTCGGGACCGCTGTGGGATGAGATCATAAAACCCCTGGGGTTCCTGTCTAGTTCTAACCTCAGGGAACCATAGGAAATGTGTGATTTTCCTTATATCGATTGTATTTCTTTTTCTTCGCTAGCCAATGCGTTGCCCTGTTCAGTCCTTGTTAAAGATATCTCAGACTTTGTCATGGAACCTACAATAGTCGTCAAGTCATCACTTGCAAAATATAATGCACCTGAAGAAGCCGTTCAGGCCGTTTTGGATGTGAAGAGTTGCACAGATAACATCTCCGATTCCAGAAAAAAGATACTTACAGAAATATTGGTAACTTCTTCCTTCTTTGTGCACAGGGGCTTCTGCTCAGCTGAGTAGCCAGGAAGGCAGTCAGGGTGCTGCTCTGTCAGGGGCACAGGAGGCGGAGCCTCACAGCTTGCTCCTGAGAGGGTGACGGGTGGCCACAGGGTGGATGGCGTTACATGTGGGAGCTACACTAAGTCTGGGCACATTCCTGTTCAGGTCACTTCCCTGGGCGCCAGGTGCCCCATAGTGCCCTGAGGAGGAGGACAACTGGGACCCCACGCAGTGGTGTTAAAGGGTCAAAGTGTGGCTGCCCCCCTGCCTGGGAGCTTTTCTGAGGGCGAGTTCCCCTCGCCCAGTGGACACAGTCACTGGGGAATCTCGTGTCGGGTGTTGGGATGTTGAATAGGGAGACAGCTGGAGGGAGGGAATCAGCTCGGTGCCCTGACAGCATGGAGGGCAGCTGGTGCGGGCAGAAGGGGGACACCGAGCCAGCTCCTGCAGAGCCAAGGCCTCTCCCCACCACAACTCGGCCCACTCTGCCACTCCCCACCTCCCATTCCGTCCCTTATGGAGCCCACAACCACACGCCTTGCTCGCTGTGCCTCCTGTGTCCACGTGTGAAGGTGACACACCTAAATTACATCTTTGTCAAAAAATAAGATACTTAAAGGAGACTCTCAGCACATCGACTGCTGGATTGAGGTCACGAGTTTCCGTCACAAATGCCCGCAGGGACCGAGTTTTCAGTACCCAGGAGATGTGCCATCGGGTTGAATTGCCACACCACGAGCCTGGGAGTCTCCAGCCAGTACCCCCAAAGTCCCCTCCCACCCCTTTTCCAGTCTTTCACCCCTGTATCCCCTTTGCAGTGAAAAGGTAGAGTCCTCTGCCCTGGGATATCAGAGGAAAGATTCCGGGAGGCTCCTCCTTCCACTAGAAACCTCAGCCTCACACGCAGTCACCTCTGGGTTTATCTGCCAGACTGTGGGAACGGTTTTCTCACGACTTGCATGGTTTGTTGTAATCACCTCAGGTATATTTAGTTGACCGGCCTCCCCGGTTTCCTGTCTTGTGCCCATTCTCCTTGCCTTTTGTCCGTTAAAACTTTACTGACAACTTCTTGTGACTGACAGTCTATGCTCACGTGTCATCCCCAGGGGCAGTATGAATAACCTTCTCTCTCTTTCTTTATCTATTTCAGGGGAAAATCACGGAAAAGTGTGCAAATTAAATCTTACATCGTAGTACCTCTGTCTTGCAGTGATCACCTGATCTTCTGGAAAATGTAAAGGTTTCAACATCTTGCTTCAATAAATCATTTGCCCTGCATTTCTCTACTTGTCTTGTTATTAAACGACACATTCCGGCCTTGAGCTGGGATGGCTCTTGCCGCAAAGTGGCCATTGGGTGTTGTCAATAGTAAAGTTCAGAGCCCTAATGTCCACTTACCCATGGCGGCCTGAGGACGAGGACCCCAGGAGGAAATGTTCGCTCAGAAATCATCCTGCATCACTTTATACATCTCCCATTCACATGGCCTTGAGTGAAAACTGAGTTCCAGGTCAAGGACCAATGAAAACATTCCTGCTACGGTTTTGTATTGAAGGATACCCACAGCCCAGCTGGCTGGCCAGTCATATGCTTCCCAACCAGCAGCATCACTAATGTTTTGTCCTCATCACAAGCACAACCAAACTGCTTGGTCCTCACACCTTCGCTGTGGCTTCCATCCTATGAACTGTCCCGTGCAATTTGTCTTATGTCCACTTCTGAATTGTTAGTGACTCTCCAGAGTTCCTCCTTCAGTTACGTCTTTTTCCACTTTGCACACACACGTTGCTCATCAGGACTAGACCACTCACCGACACCTGGAGCTGATGCTTTTTCCCACACGTTCTCCCAAGGGCTCCAGAAACGGCATCCAGCGGCCATCGAAGCATCCGCATTCAAAGCGCCACAGTTACTTCCGAAGAAATATATAAAACTGTACACCCTGTCTGCCTACAACCAACTCTCCCTTCCCCGAACCCCCTTTCTGGCTAATGTCCCGAACAAAGAGGTACCCAATGCAGAAAATGTGGGTACATCCTAGGCTCCTGGATTCGTTTCCAGTGGCTGTTGAAAAATACTACCACACACTTGGTGGTTTACATCAATTATTTTCTCAGACTTTGGGTGACAGAGGTCCTCATTCTGTAACACTTGGCAGAAGTCGCGTGTCAGCAGGGCCACATCCCTCTGGAAGACTGAGGCGAAAATCTGTTCATGGCTGCTTCCAGCTTTGATGGCTGGAAACCAGCATTCCCTGTCTTGCCCCCATCATTCTGATCTCTGCCCTCAGACGTCACAGAGCCTTCTCCTTTTCTGTGTCTCTTAATCTGCCTCTGTCTCCCTCATATAAAATATATAGGGTTGCATATATCCTAGAAATCCAGAAAATTCAGGACAAGCTGCCCATGTCAGAATCTAGTTTTTATTGCATCTACAAAGTCCTCTTCTTTTTTTTAATTGTTTTTAACGTTTCTTTATTTTTGAGACAGAGAGGGACAGAACATGAACGGGGGAGGAGCAGAGAGAGAGGGAGACACAGAATCGGAAGCAGGCTCCCCGCTCTGAGCCATCAGCCCAGAGCCCGACGCGGGGCTCGAACTCACGGACCGCGAGATGGTGACCTGAGCTGAAGTCGGACGCTTAACCGACTGAGCCACCCAGGCGCCCCCTTTTTTTTTTTTAACCATGAGGGGCATAATTGCAATCTGCCGAGAATAAGATGTGGGTATGGTTTGGGGTTCCTGGGTGGCTCAGCTGGTGAAGAATCCGACTCGTGATTTCAGCTCAGGACATGATCTCACGGTTTGTGAGTTCAAGTCTTGTGCTGGTCTGTGCATCAAGAATGCAAAGCCTGCTTGGGACTTTTGTCTCCCTCCCTCTCTGCCCCTCCCCCTACTTTCTATCTTTCTCTCTCTCACTCTCAAAAAAAAAAAAAAAAGATGTGTGTATCTTTTTGGTAGCTTACTGCATTCATCTCCCCCGACCCCGACATACAAAACTTCACTGAGTTCTGCCCCCTCCACTCCCACATCCTCACTTCTGAGCTTCCCCTCCTTGCCATCCCCAGGGCTGTCATCACAGTCCAGATCCAGTCCTGTCCAGCTTGGTTTAAGTCTCCTACATGGTTCTCTGGGCTCTGCGATACCCTTCCTGTAGTACATCCTCCTCATCGATGCCACAGTGACCCTCCTCTCAAGCTGTGAATCTCATCTCACTACTATAATCATGAACTACTAGAGGGCATGGGCTTCCAAATGCTATGATATGAGTAAGAAGGCTTTGTGAATCCTAAACCTAGCTCTCAAATCATAGTAGGTAGTTGATGCTACCTCTGGCCGAGAAATAGAAGCTAACAGCTATCTAGTATCATCAATTATTAGCAACGCCTTTAGAGTAGGTGTGTATTTTTAACACATCAGGAAACATGCACACTGAAATAGGTCCCCATTGTGTGAAATGCATTCCATAGTCAGCCTACGAACCATGCTCGGTGGACACAAGGATCATGGAGCTCTTGCAAACTCTGAGAAACGTCCAACTTTTGATGTCGACTCAGCTCCTGATCTCACGGTTTGTGGGTTTGAACTGAGAGTGAGAGAAATCAATAATTCTGAACAACAAATTGTATCAATCATTATTGTTGTTGATCAAATAGTGAGCACTTACATCTACCGAGCACTCTTATGGGTGGGTCATTATCCCAGAAGGTTTACATGTTCTGTGTCAGTCCCTGCTAGTATCTGGGAAGGGAAAAGATGATTACCACCATTGAATGAGAGGAGGAAGAATGTCTCACTCAAGCGTTCCTCCCCCTGGCTCTGTGTTAGAATCACCCAGGAAGACCTAAAAAGCAAAATGATGCCCAGACTTCCTCCCAACTGCTATACACACATGTAGATATCTCTGCAGGTAAAACCCATGCAGCCCTCATTTCCTCATCTCCAACTCCTTCGGGTGCCAGCTGCTCAGTGACTAGGGAAGCAGGTGCCACATGTTGACCGGGAAGAAGGGCAGGACCTCCATGAGGCTCCGATGACCCTAGCATCACCACAGTGCTCACCTTGAGAACCTTCTTTTCCTTTTTAAGTTTTATTTTTATCGAAGTAGTGTCTCCCCGCTACAGGGGGCTCAAACTCATGACCCCAAGATCAAGAGTCCCGTGCTCTTCCCACTGAGTCAGCCAGCCACCATCTCCCTTAAGACCTTTCCTTAGCTACTTCTGTGGCCCTTCAAGCCCAGTAATTTCAGGTGTATTCATCGGTTACATTGTTACAAAACTAATAAACTCAGGGTCTCATATGGGAACATTTTCCTACATGAGCTGCTGATCAAGAGTGTGAAGTTAGATCAGGAAAGACTGTAAAGGCTGGGGCTGGGAGAAGAGAAGTTGAAAGAATTCATGTTTACTGAGGGCAGAGTTTCTGTCTGACATGGGTTCTGGAAATGGGTAGCCATGACAACATTGTGAATGCACTTAATGCGGCTGAATCGTACGTTTAAACGTGGTTCAAATGGTAACTCTTATGTTATGTCTACTTTACCAAACACCCACACGCACCCACGCATGTATACACACATGTGTGTGTGCACACACAGACTCCAGAAGCTATAGCTCTCTGAGGCAGGAGAAAGATAACTAAATGGGAGCAGGCCTGTAATGCAATCTCCACTGGACATACTTCCCCAGAGCGGCTGAGCCTCACACTCAAATTGTGTCTGGGGTCAACTCTCTGTTTGATTTGCCTCCAGGATTCTTCTTGGTTAAGATACATCTAATTTTCCAGAAACTCTGACTCGAACTCACAACTGAGTTACACTAAGTAGGAAGGATTGATGTACGCAGAGTCTTTTGACTTTGTCCTTGAGGCTTCTCATTGTGCCCCTGAACACAGATGACCACTCTCTGCCCAGGGACCCCCTCCTCCTAGGCTTCTCCCTACATCCATCTTCCTCTCTATGACAAGGTCAACACTCTGAACACAAAACTCTGCTTTTGCCATTGCTTACTTCGAGCAAACGTTCGAAGGTTCTCCATTTTGTAGGATATGAAGTTTAATGTCTCTCTTCTGCAATTAGCGTATTCAGGTCTGTATAATAATCAAAACCTCCTATGGTTCCAAAATTGAGATTTCTCCTTTTTTTCTCTCCTTTACTACTACTTTCTCTGCCCCCCAGCAGCTAACCATAGTTTCTGACAGAGCTGGGGCCTAAAATGAGGAGAGACAAGAAGACAAGAAAGTTCTTAACTGACTCATACTCTTTTGCAATTAGTCCATAGTTTCTGGGCCAGGCAGCTCTTTCTCCCATGGATTCTTTCATGGATCTTCAGAAAACCCAGATTACCAAGATCTCTTCATCTCTTTATGGCTTAAAAAAACATTCAGAGTAAAACAAAGAGCTCTGGAAAATTAAAAATATGACAGCTGGAAAAAAATAACGAGTTGAAGGACAAAGCAGAATCTTGGAACAAAAATAATGCATGTATTACAGAAACACAAATAGAGAACACAAATGTTGGAGAAAAGAAAAGCATGTGAAAGCATAAGTCCATGAGACCCAGCTATCAGGTTTCCAGAATGACACAGATCATGGTGGGAAGAAAATCAAAGAAAGACTACAAGAAAATTTCCTATAAATGAAAAATATGAAATTGAGTATCTCACTCACTCCTCACATCAAAACACATTTCTATGATTTTTTTTTTTTTTTTGGACATCACTCAAAGAAAGGTATTTCTTTCTGAAGGAAATACTAGGTCATATCCAAGGATGGGGAATAAAAATCCATTCAACAAGAGACTGGAAGACACAGGAGTAATAGTAAAAATTCACAGGCTTAAACCTTTCATTGTATATGAATGGAGTTCTCTGTGCAGCTAAATGTCATTTAAGCATGAAGATGAATGGAGATTTCCGAAGTGCAAATCTTCAAAAGTTTTATCTCCATTGAGCTTTTTCTCAAAGGGCATGGGAGGATATGCTTTACCAAAAAAGAGTAGATGAGGAAAGATAAGGCAGGGGATCCAGTCAACACAGGCTGTAACACGGGTTTTAATGAATGAATCAATAGAGAACAGTTAACAAAATTGCGAACACGTCAAAACCAGGAGACGCAGTGAAAGAAGTGGTAGCTGAGTATGAGGCTACATGGTGTGGATACGGAGAGACATGGCTCCAATGCTTCTCAGTGGAAGCCGTTTCTCACTGTTCTCCTTTTTGAACAGTGCTTCCTTATCCCTATTTTAAAATGCAAATTTGGAAAAACACAGGACGTTGTTAGACATGAAAAGAAAGGATAGGCTAGAAAAAGAGGGGCCAAAGAAATGGTCAGGTGGAAATTTGGCAAGAAATAGGTTGTGACGTGGCAAATTATCTCAGGTCAACTTGGAATGTACACTGTACCAAACTTAGGAGCAACTTGTGTCTTTTATGGAAAGTATTAATGGATTTCCTTAAGGAACTCATGATCAGGTCAAAAGACAAGACAAAAGAGGAGTGAAAAAAAGATATCAAGTATATTCCTGGGAGGGAGATTCTATCATAGAAATCAAAGGCCTGTAGACATTCACCAAAGAACTAGACCCTTATGAGCTACGCATTCTCCCTGAAGGCAGACTATAGGAGGAGGTCGATGACTGAGTTGGATTTTGAAGGAAAACGAGGATGTGGATGACAGAATGAAGCCAAGGTCCTCCGTGACCAAGAACAAACTTGGGCAAAGCCCTGGACATGACATGAGACTGAGCTCTGCTCACCAAACAACACAGATGCTGACGCTCCCACTGGCACCTGTCTGCACTGGGGCTCTGCTCACTGTCCACCTAACGTGACGCTACCTAGCACTACTGATCTTTCACTACAAAGACAACTGTTTTTAGATATTTTTCTAGCACTAGATTTCTGAATCAAGGCCTTATTGTCAACTGAGGCTGAAAACTTCTTGTTTTGAGTAGACAACCTGAGCATCGGCTAGTCTCTACCACTTGATGCCAGTGGCATCCCCCTCACCCTGTGGGGACACCCAAGACATCTCCCGACATTGACAAATGTCCACAGGTTTGGGTGGAAGGAGGGAGTCAGTCAGCTTCAGTTGAAAATCCCTGTCTTCCCAGTGGAAAAGCTTTATATCAGTTCTCCCATGTCCCTCTTGTCATGCCCCCTGAGAACCAGAGGTTCACAGTTGTGTTTGCTTATGGTTGGCAAGAAAATCTTGGCACATAGTGGAGGGAAAATTACTAAGTCAATCTAGAAGATAATGGTGTAGATATCTAATGAGCTGTATGAACTGTCCCACGTGTGTCGGGAGTAAATGGCTAACCACATGTCTCTTGGAAATGTCAAGTTGTGTAAAGTTCAGGGTTTTGGTGAATGAGCCAAGGAGAATTAACTTCAGGCAACACCTGATCCTGGCGTGGCTTCCAAATCCGGTGTGTAGCCTCAAGTCATGGGATAGATCCGGGTTACGTTGGATCAAAGTTCAGTTGGATCAAGGTAATGGTTACTTCTAAGGAACAGGGAGACTGAGGTGGCCCAGTCCATGGAGGGCAGGGGCTCACACTTCCTCCTGCACTCCACATCCCTCTCCCTATTGTGACATCAAAGTCCTCATCCAGGACAAGTGGTCCAACTTTCACACTGTGCAGATGACATGATACTCTATATTGAAAACCCAAAAGATTCCACCAAAACAACTGTTAGAACTGATCCATGATTTCAGCAAAGTTTCAGGATACAAATCAATGCACAGAAATCGGTTGCATTCCTATACACAACAATGAAGCAACAGAAAGAGAAATCAAGGAATCGATCCCGTTTATAATTGCACCAAAAATCATAAAATACCTACCAATAAATCTAACCAAGGTGAAAAATCTATACACTGAAAACTATAGAAACCTTATGAAAGAAAATGAAGAAGACACAAAAAATGGAAAAATATTCCATACTCTTGGAAGGACAAATATTGCTAAAATGTCAATGCTACCCAAAGCAATCTACATATTCAATGCAATATCTATCAAAGTACCACCAGCACTCTTCACAGAGCTAAAACAAGCAACCGTCAAATTTGTATGGCACCAGAAAAGACCCCGAATAGCCAAAGCGGTCTTGAAACTTTAACCAAGGCAGGAGGCATCACAATCCCAGACTTCAAGCTGTATTACAAAGCTGTACTCATCGAAGTGGAGCCCTGGACTTCCACTCGTGCGTGAGGCGAGCGGAGCCAGAAGTCGAGACCAGAGGCCGAACTCGGGATCTGACAAGATGGCCGGGCTGCCCCGCAGGATTATCAAGGAAACCCAGCGTTTGCTGGCGGAACCAGTTCCTGGCATTAAAGCAGAACCAGATGAGAGCAACGCCCGTTATTTTCATGTGGTCATTGCTGGCCCCCAGGATTCCCCCTTTGAGGGAGGGACTTTTAAACTTGAACTATTCCTTCCAGAAGAATACCCGATGGCAGCCCCTAAAGTACGTTTCATGACCAAAATTTATCATCCTAATGTAGACAAGTTGGGAAGAATATGTTTAGATATTTTGAAAGATAAGTGGTCCCCAGCACTGCAGATCCGCACAGTTCTGCTATCGATCCAGGCATTGTTAAGTGCTCCCAATCCAGATGATCCATTAGCAAATGATGTAGCGGAGCAGTGGAAGACCAACGAAGCCCAAGCCATAGAAACAGCTAGAGCATGGACTGGGCTATATGCCATGAATAATATTTAAAATCGATCTGATCATCAAGTGTGCATCACTTCTCCTGTTCTGCCAAGACTTCTTCCTTTTTTGTTTGCATTTAATGGACACAGTCTTAGAAACATTACAGAATAAAAGCCCAGACATCTTCAGTCCTTTGGTGATTAAATGCACATTAGCAAATCTATGTCTTGTCCTGATTCACTGTTGTAAAGCATGAGCAGAGGCTAGAAGTACCATCTGGATTGTTGTGAAACGTTTAAAGGCAGTGGCCCCTCTCTGCTTTTATTCATTTCCCCAATGATGGTTAAAGTATAAAGCACTGTGAATGAAGGTAGTTGTCAGGGTTAGCTGCAGGGGTGTGGGTGTTTTCTCTTTATTATTTTTTTTGAGGGGGTGAGAGGTAGTTTTAATTTTGTGGGCTCCTTTCCCCCTTTTTATGGTGATCTAATTGCATTGGGTAAAAGCAGCTAACCAGTTCTTTAGAATATGCTCTCTAGCCAAGTCTAACTTTATTTAGACGCTGTAGATGGACAAGCTTGATTGTTTGAACCAAAATGGGAACATTAAACAGACATCACAGCCCTCACTAATAACATTGTGACTTTGCTGTCAAGTGTAGAATCCTTCCTTCAAAAAAAGCTTGTGACCATTTTGTATGGCTTGTCTGGAAACTTCTGTAAATCTTATGTTTTAGTAAAATATTTT
The DNA here is from genome assembly GCF_023721935.1 of Panthera uncia. Taxonomy (NCBI): domain Eukaryota; kingdom Metazoa; phylum Chordata; class Mammalia; order Carnivora; family Felidae; genus Panthera; species Panthera uncia. Next base: position 8,342,100 of record NC_064808.1, on the reverse strand, counting down.
TTGTTATTCTACTTTGCCTTGGTACAGTTTATTTTACTGTGTTTCATTTTCCCAATGTGACAATCGTATTTAAAAATTAAAACTGATGGAACATTCTGTTTTGGTCTTCACCATCTGACAAGTCGAATGACAAGAGGTGGATTTTGCCAGTTTCTTTTCACTAATACAAACTTGTGTTAAGATATCACTGAATGGAGTATTTATAAGCTGGCCCTGAGCATGCATAAAGCATTGGTATCTGATATTTTTTTTACCTCCTAGAAATTTGAAATAAATGTGTTTGTGTTGTCTGATTAGTTAGATGATCATTGGTGTCTTGCCATGATGTTTGAAAATTACTGTACAGGAGAGTCACAGCAAAGCAGCCGTTGTGACTGGCTTTGTGTAGGACTCACATGTGCCACATTTGTTTGTCTGGCATTTCGGTTATGACCTTTTTCTTAGTTTTTGTCTGAAAACTTCATGTGTAACCACTGGTGTATGATACTATTAGGAAACACCAATCTGATAATCATTTGGGGTTTGCTGAGACATTTATGAGTCTTCCTCGTAGACCTGACGAGCAGATCTCAAGCAACAGCTTGCATAAGTGTCATCCGAAAGGTTTCTTCCTTTGTGAGCATCAAATCCTCAGTTCATGATTCTTACTTTCATCCTTCAGTATTTGCTCTGGGAGCTATTGTTTGATATTAAGTAATTTTTTCTGCATTGACAGAGTTCCTCCCCTCAGAAAAACTGTTCTTTCCCACCCGTTTCCATATGTAATTTCTGATCCTTATTATTTTTAAGCCATCAGTGTACCCAGTCCTAAGTATGTAAATGTTAACCTGCGGGTTGGAACCTTTGTCTCTTGCAATTTAAGGTAATGGATATTGTAGCCCATCTGAATTTCCCCTACTCTTTATTCTCATAACTTCTGGAGTTTCTTCAGAATGTGGTGTATTTTATTGTGCTCCTATGTAAGATGAAGAATTATCTATTAAAATTACATTTCAACATAAAAAAAAAAAACAAAGCTGTACTCATCAAGACAGTCTGGTACTGACACAAAAACAGACCCTCAAATCAATGGAACAGAATGGAAAACCCAGTAATGGACCCACAAACGTATGGCCAACTAATATTTGACTCAGCAGGAAAGAATATCCAAAGGAATAAAGACAGTCTCTTCAGCAAGTGGTGCTGGGAAAGCCGGACAGCGACATGCAGAAAAATAAACCTGGACCACTTTCTTACACCAGACACAAAAATAAACCCAAAATGGATGAAAGACCTATATTTAAGGCTGAAGCCGTCAAAATCCTCGAGGGGAAAGCAAGCCAACCTCTTTGACCTTGGCCGCAGCAACTTCTTACTCAAGACATCTCCGGAAGCAAGGGAAACAAGCAAAAATGAACTATTGGGATTTCATCAAAATAAAAAGCTTCTGCACGGCGAAGGAAACGATCAGCAAAACTAAAAGGCAACCGATGGAATGGGAGAAGATATTTGCAAACAACATAACAGATAAAGGGTTAGTATCCAAAATCTATAAAGAACTTCTCAAACTCAACACCCCAAAAACAAATAATCCAGTGAACAAATGGGCAAAAGACATGAATAGACATTTCTCCAAAGAAGACATCCAGATGGCCGACACGTGAAAAACTGCACAGCAGCATTCATCATCAGGGAAATACAAATCAAAACCACAGTGAGGTACCACCTCACCCATGTCGGAATGGCTAACATTAACAACTCAGGCAACAACAGATATTGGCGAGGATGCAGAGAAAGAGGATATCTTTTGTATTGTTGGTGGGAATGCAAGCTGGTGCCGCCACTTTGGAAGTCAGTATGGAGGTCCCTCAAAAAGTTAAAAACAGAACCACCCTACGACCCAGCAATTGCACTACTAGGTATTTATCCAAGGGATACAGGTATATTGTTTCAAAGGGACACATGCACCCCAATGTTCACAGCAGCACTATTGACAATAGCCAAAGTATGGAAAGAGCCCAAATGTCCATCGATGGATGAATGGATAAAGAAGATCTATATTGTGTATATATATACAAAGAAGATATATATATTGTGTGTGTATAATATATATAAACCCAATGGATTTTGCTCGGCAATCAAAGAGAATTAAATCTTGCCATTTGCAACTATGTGAATGGATCTAGAGGGTGTTATGCTAAGCAAAACTAGTCATTCAGAGAAAGACAAATATCACATGCCTTCACTCATACGAGGACTTAATATACAAAACAGATGAATATAAGGGAAGGGAAGCAAAAATAATACAAAAACAGGGAGGGGGACAAAACATAAGAGACTCTTAAATAGGGAGAACAAACAGAGGGTTACTGGAGGGGTTGTGGGAGGGGGCATGGGCTAAATGGGTAAGGGGCATTAAGGAATCTGCTCCTGAAATCATTGTTGCAGTATATGATCACTAAATTGAATGTAAATTTAAAACAAATCAATTAGGGGCGCCCGGGTGGCTCAGTCGGTTAAGCGTCCGACTTCAGCCTAGGTCACGATCTCACTGTCCGTGAGTTCGAGCCCTGCGTCGGGCTCTCTGCTGACAGCTCAGAGCCTGGAGCCTGTTTCAGATTCTGTGTCTCCCTCTCTCTCTGACCCTCCCCCATTCATGCTCTGTCTCTCCCTGTCTCAAAAATAAATAAAACGTAAAAAAATTTTTTTTAAACAAATCAATTAAAAAATAATGCTTAAAAAAGGAGAGAGGAGAAAGGAGTCTTCATTCAGGAACACAAAGAAAGTGGAGGTAGCACCAGAATGACAGGTGGATGACTGGTTTTAGTGTTGGGTTTGATCCCTGACTTTACTAAAGAGTCAAATGTAAACGTGCTTCTCTCTCGAAATAGACCTAATGATAAAACATGTAATAGCATCAGTAGAATCTTTGTATAAATTCAACATCTGCCCTGAAAAGCTGTTACACAACAATTAATTAAGCACCACTCTATCGCTGCCATCACACAATGGCCAGCAATGCACAGGCAGTGCCCTCGGGGAGCCTAACAGAGAGGAGGGACCATGGGATCGGGATTCTGAAGATGTCAGGGGAGAGCTGCTCCCAGAGTGCCAAGGGGTGTCGACAAGGGAGATCCCTAGAGATTCAGGGCCCAGGGAAGGGCAGAAGTGGGCGGGCTGTCTTGGATGTGGCATCAGGAGTGAATGAGGAGTTTCAACCCTGTAGGACTGAGGCAAGGACAGTGGGGAGGGGAGTCCACAGGGAGCAAAGGCCTCCAGCAGAAAACTGGGTGGATGGCGGAGGGGGGCGGTGCACACAGAATTCAACCTGGAGTTCACATAGGGCAGTAGTGTGAGTCAAGATCACCAGAAGCCATTGGAGCCCTAAAGTGGACGTCCACAAGGGTCAAACCAAGGAGGTCGTGTCAGGAGATATCTCTCAGTCAGAAACACCAGGCTCCTTCCCTAAGGAGCTCTGCCAACCATAAGCGGTGTGCCGTTGGTAAAGTTACGTGACCTCTCTTGTCCCATTATCTACATATAAGGAGAAATGACACGCGCTCCTCATGGGGAAGGGTTGGGGGACAGGATGTGACCTCCAGTTGACCCATGAGCTGGACCCTGGAAACTGGGGGCTCCTCACCCACCTGCCCTGTTCTTGGAATGTGGGTTCCACTTAGCCCTATTCCACCCCAGAAGCTGCTCCAGTGACAATGCCTTGAGACACTATGATGTCATGTTGAGACCATCTGAACTGTGTTCAGTGTGACTGAACCCACTTACTGCCTCTGTACAAAGTTTCTGACTCTGGAACATAGGTGTGGAGATCTACCCATCTTTTTTGTCTTTACTTTAGTTTTTCTAATTTATTTTAACGTTTATTCATTTTTCAGACACAGAGCACAAGCAGGAGTGGGGCAGACAGAGAGGGAGACACAGAACCTGAAGCAGACTCCAGGCTCCCAGCTGTCAGCACAGAGCCCCACGTGGGGCTCAAACTCACGAACCGTGAGATTATGCCCTGAGCCGCAGAAGACCTGAGCTGAAGTCGGACGCTTCACCGACTGAGCTAGCCAGGTGCCCCTCATGTTCAGTTTATTTATTTATTTTGAGATAGAGACAGGGGGAGAGAGAGCACCGGCGGGGGAGGGGCTGACAGAGTGGGGGGCACAGAGGAGCCAAAGCGGGCTCTGTGCTGACAGCAGAGAACCCGCAGAGAACCCAACGTGGGGCTTGAACTCACAAACTGGGAGATCATGACCTGAGTTGAAATTAGACGCTTAACCAACTGAGCCACCCAGGTGCCCTCCTGTGTCGGTTCCTTTGTTCATTAAACCTGGAGTGGCCACCTTTTCTTCTGTCTCTCCCTGCCCTCTGCATACAGGGACTGGTTTCCGATTATACCCGCGAAACCGGAGAAGAGATTGCCACCAATGGAGGGTGACCACACATCTCAGTTTCCTCAGGAGAATCCTGGTTTATGCTGTTGTCCTGGCACTCCATCCATTTTGTGACCTCTTTCACACTCCAAAGCATCCCCATTTGGCCAAAAAATTTCATCATCACCCGACGCATTGTGTTGTCATCCGATTAAAGGAGGTTTGTACCAGGGCCTTGCATCCAGTGAGTGTTCATCATGGTTTGCTATTCATGTTTTCTTAATTTTTTTAATTCTTTATCTATTTTTGAGAGAGAGACAGCGAGACAGAGTGCAAGTGAGGGAGGAACAGAGAGAGAGAGGGAGACACAGAATCCGAAGTGGGATCCAAGCTCTGAGCTGTCAGCAAAGAGCCCGATGCGGAGCTTAAACTCACGAAACTCAAAATCGTGACCTGAGCCGAAGTCGGACACTTAACCCACTGAGCCACCCAGGCGCCTGCCCCCACTTTTTAAAAAAAAATTTTTTTTTACTCTTATGTTTTCTTGAATTTTAAAAACGGGTAATTGTTCATTGCCTTGGGCCTTGAGAAGATTAATAAACCAACCGGATGTAGAATATGTTTGACAGAGACTACGTGTAAGTTATGTCTCAATGAAACTCTTCCAGGAAGTCAGAACAGTATCAAGTAAGCATGGATCAAAATACCGTGCTCTAGGCTCAAACGTAGGATTTTGCCTGCGCTCTGAACATGATCTTCTCCAGATCTTTCAGAGAATGTGAAGTTGAAGGAAGTTTCCAGGGGTCTCCAATGGTCCTAGACATCCAAAGGTTAGCATAAGGCCTTTCACCTTTTTATGAAATTAATCACTGGTGGCTGACAGGTACATGGCACCAGCTCTGTGCCCAAACCCGTTCTGAGGACATATGACAACCCCAGGATGTTCCCATTGTACAAAGAGACACAGCTGGGAAATCTCCAGACCAGGATTGGCCCAAGGCGAGAGGTGTACCTGGAAAGGCCCAGGTAATGTGAACAACCCACCTTGCACTGCCATCCAGATGGCTCCAAGGCCAGCACCTTTCTGAAAGTTTCTGGCCCATGGAAGTACCTTCCCATCCAAGTCTTAGACTTTGGCATGATCTTACCGAAGAAGAGCTTCACTTTCAAAAAACATGCCGGAGGTTAATGTCCCAGCAGCCTTGGAGGGGAGGGGCAGAACCAGTGTTACAGAATCAATGGGCAAAAACATATGGGTTATCATGTCCCTAAATACTGTCAAGTGGATCAGTATCAGAAACCTACAATTTAAAAATGCCTAAAGACCATCTAAACGTCAAAATAACTCCTTCCTAGGCTTTGGTGCCAATGCAGGAATCACTGGGGATAAAATGGCTCTCACAGACTGTTGTCACTTTTATTAAGGATGCCAAAGCCTCAAATGATCAACTTGGTGTGAGTACATCTCAGGTCTTGCATGAGCCCAAGGACAGGCCAAACATAATTGTGTCGTGCCATATACTTTCTCTCTCTCTCCCACAACACAAGGTATTCACAGTGAAATAGGTACCTGTGCAAATTCACCCACATACCATGGTTTGTCATAATAGGTGATCAGTAAGTGTCACCCAAACACCGAAGCTGAAGGCTAATTTCTGAACTTCACTTGGGGACTTGAGTGAAAGCTCCTTCGGGGAAGAGAAAAAAAGTCAGGCTGCCTACCCAAGCATTGTGGTTTCTTCTATTTCTCCTTGTAACCACTGGCTCGCAAATGAGTCCTTTGTGGGCTGAGTTATTGTTATTTGATTTACCTAAGAATGATCATCATCTGCTGTGGAGGAAACATTGAGGTAAAACAAAAAAATACACCTCTTTCTTGTGGGCACCAAGCACGCGAGGTGGGATTGTAGCCTCGCTGAGCTGGGTATGAAACCTCTGAAGAGACCGGCATCCCAGCAGGTAACAGGGCAAGTCCCTAACAACTGGGGCACCAGGGAGAGTCCCCATTTTGTCCTAACCAAAATGTCTCCCATTTCATCAGTAAAGTCCTTCATTTGAACATTGTTGTTTGGAATGGAGATTGGCAGCAATGGTCAACTGGGCGAGAAAGTACACACAGAAGAACATAACCTTCTTCCCTATTGCTAGCCTGTGCCTAAAGGAGTATTTTTCTTGGCAACTTATGTTCAGGCTGAACGATGGGAAGAAACGAGTCCCAGATCATCTAAACAGCAAACACGGCATTCACAAATAATCAACTCATCTGTCTGGCTCACTCATCAGTTTCTTTTCTTTCTTTCTTTCTTTTTTTTTTTTTTTTTTTTACTTGAGCCAACCTAGTTTCTCTTGTTCCTTTCACCTTCATATCATCTCCACATAAACTGATATGGCTTTTCTAGACTATGAGGCTGTCCTATCTCTCTCTTGACACCAAGAGGCACACCACCCTCGCTGTCATTCTCTTGCCCAGTACCAACTGCTCTAGAGAGAACCTCTGTACCTGCTGTGCTCTCTGCCTAGAACACCCATCCCAAGATCTTCCCCTTGATAATCATTGTCCACCCATCTAGCTATAGCTGGCCTGGCCCTCTGTACAGGATGCTGCCCCTCATGGCTGTTTTGTTGTTCCCTACAAATCACTTTCTGAAGTCACTCGTTCAGTTATGGGCTTTTTATTTATGGTTTTGTGAACATTTTTTGAGCCTGACGCAGGGCTCAAACCCATGAACTGTGAGATCGTGCCCTCAGCCTAAGTCAGGCACTTGACCGACTAAGCCATCCAGGCGCCCCAGTTAGGGGCTTTTTGTTGCCTCCCTTGTAAGAGGTAAGCTCCACAGGAGCAAGGTCCTGGTCTGACAGCTGAATCTGGGGCATGCAGCACAGAATCCACTCATGGGGGAAGCTCATGGTTACCTTTGAACAATGGATGTTTTGGGGTTTTTTTATTGTTGTTTTTTTTTTTTAATATATAAAAATTTATTGTCAAATTGGTTTCCATACAAAACAATGGATGTTTGGATGGATGGATGCTTGCGTGGATGGATGGATGGATGGATGGTACCTCCCATTTATGCATGATTACCTTGTTCTAAGCCCCGCAGTAAGTTCTTTACAGAGTGTCTGTTATCCTTGCAAAACCAGGTGTGGTCTGATTTATGCGCATTTTAGAAATGAGGCAAAAGAAGCTTGAAATAACCAGCAATTTAACTTGCCCTAAGATACTTCATAACTAGGTCCTGCATCCAAGATTTAAACCCACATCTTGGGGTGCCTGGGTGGCTCAGTCGATTGGGCGTCCAACTTCAGCTCAGGTCATGGTGTCACAGTTTGTGAGTTTGAGCCCCGTGTCATGTTGGGCTGGCTGCTGTCAGCTCAGAGCCTGCTAGGTTCCTCTGCCCCCTCTCCCCCTGCCCCTCCTCCCGCTCATGCGAGCTCTCTCTCTCTCTCTCTCTCTCTCTCTCTCAATCCCTCTCTCCCTTTCTCAAAAATAAACACTGAAAAAATACAATAAATCCACATCTGCTTGAGCCCAGTCCTTACCACCATTCCTCCATTCAGCACTGCCTCTGCTGAGCGATCAGGTGCTTTGCTTTCTTCATCCTTTGAACCAATGGGAAAAAAAAAAAAAAATCCCGAACAACTAAAAGAAAGATTATTCATAGATTCAGAATAGAATGAATTTATGAAATTTAGTTAATGAATTGAGATAGTCTTTGTACAAACAGCCTTTAGAGAAAGTTAGACATTGTTAGGATTTGCTAAACGTCCAGGCCCTTGTCAAAAGTGTCTATGGACACGGGAAGTCTGCCCTCCCGAGGAGCTGTCTGGTATTGCACCGAGCCCAGCTGCGTGGTGAGCCCACAGGAACACAGGATATGAAGCTTTCCATCTGTTGAAGAAGGAGGACAGGTGGAAGGAGACTAATAAAGACCGCAACAGTAATAAAACAACAAGGATGACCACACAGGCGCACTCTGTCGTCGTTTCATTAGCTAGCAAGCACTTTTGCATTGATTTCATCTAAAGCCGTGTTATCATTATGGCAGTTCCAAAATAGTTTTGAGTCCAACAAGCTGTCTCCTTGGTTTCTACAAACAGGGCACAGGCTGGCTGGGCTGATTCTTGCTGTCATTTCCTGGCCCAGTGCCACGTTTACTGTGTGACTCAGTCCCTCACTTCGGGGAGGGCTTAAGGTGATGGCCGGGAGAATAAAAGGAGGAGTTCTAGGTGCTCAGCTCCCAAGTGAGTTCTTTCTTCCCTGCCACATCGGACTGACCGGCTAACGCCAGCTGCCCTCAACCATGAAGCTGCTGAGAGTCCTTGTGCTGATTGCCCTCCCCCTTTACTGCTTGGCTGGTGAGTTCTGTGCAGCAAGGACAGGTTCGGGGCTAAAGGTGGTGTCAGGGCCCTCTGGAAGACCTCCTGTTCCCCAAATTCAGGCCAACAGGATCCACCTCATTTCTTCAGTGTCTTTGTTTTTCATGGTTATGTAGTGTTAGCTTCTCTGGGCTGTGGAGATAGTGCAGGGATGGAAAGGGAGCACAGATATTTTCAGGCTTAAGGAAACCCTAGGTCCTGAGTTTACTCTCTGAGAACTGAGAACTCAAGACCATTCACCATCATCTTTCTGAAAGTATGAGTCTACTGGGACGCAGATTGGATGACCAACATCCTAGGTTGCTCCCAAAAAGGGGCTTCAGGGCTACGGAACTGAGATCGCTTTTATGTGTTTTCTTTCAGGTTCTGGATGCCCATTTCTAGAGGAAGTGGTTAATAAAACAATCAGTCCTGAAGTGAGCGTTAGTGAATACCAAAATTTTCTTCAGGATTTTGCTCAGACTACTGATAAAAAAGAGGCCTTGGCTGATGTGAAGCAGTGTTTTCTCAACCAGTCAAACGAAACTCTGCACAACTATGCACAGATGATGGTAATTACAGTTTCTTCTGATGTGCTTTCAAACCACGGGGCAGGGACTAGTAGGCTCTACGTTTGTCACTAATGATGCCAAAGCAGGTGTTCAACGTGCTTTATTTTATTTCAGTGAATGTAATTGTGGCTGCATGTGAGTACTCTGACATCAAGAAAGCCAGCCAAGGTCCCAGTGCCGATTTGCCTCTGCGCTTCTTGGAATCTTTAGTGAATGATAAATGAAAAAGGCAAATGAGGGACAATATTCACATAAAGGCTGAACTACCCTTCAGTATCCTAGTACACACTCACACGTCCACACACAAACTTTCTCTTTTTTTCTTTTTTTAAGTTCATTTATTTACTTTAAGGGGCAGGGGGAGAGAGCACGCATAGAGGAGGAGCGGACACAGGGAGAGAGAGAGAATCTTAAGCAGGCTCTGCCCTATCAGTGCAGAGACAGACGTGCCTCAATCTCAGGAACTGGGAGATCATGACCTGCCAACTGAGCCACCCAGGAGCCACAATATTTTTCTTTTTTTTTTTTATTCTTTATTTATTTTTGAGAAAGAGACAGAGAGACAGAGTGCGAGTGGGGGAAGGATCAGAGAGAGAGACACACACAGAATACAAAGCAGGCTCCAGGCTCTGAGCTGTCAGCACAGAGCCCAACGTGGGGCTCGAACTCATGAACCACGAGATCATGACCTGAGTCAAAGTCGGATGCTTAACCGACTGAGCCACGCAGGCACCCCTCATTTTTTTTCTTTATTTTGAATTTTTTTTCTTGCTTTTTATTAAGTACACTCTCCACCCAACGTGGGCTCGAACTCACAACACTGAGATCAAGAGCCACAGGCTCTCCCCGCTGAACAAGCCGGGCATCTCCACACTCATTTTCTATCAAGGTAAAACACATCTGATTCTCAAGAAGTCCCTTACTTGTAGAAGTGACCAGCAACAATGATCCCCTTCTTCATAGGAACAAATAATAAAATGTTCATGAGAATGTTTTAATAGAGTCCAGAAGAACCCATTATGAAGAGGATTCTGTACCTCTTACTAAAAGAATTTAAAGCGTGCTTTCAAGCAATCAAAATTTGTCAGTATAAATGATGGGATTCCTTGACTATTAATTAAAGACCCCATAGATGACAAGGACAGATCATGGGTATGAATCTGCCTTGGGGGATGGAATTGTTGAAAACAACAAGCAGTGTTTCGTTCTCCATAATGTATTCCCTATCTTGATACTCCTATGGAAACATTCCAGGGTAGACAATTTAGAAATACTGCCAAAGCTAAAGCTAAAAGTGTTTATCACTCAGAAGAGCCAACATGGATGAACCTTGAGGACCTTATGACAAAGGAAATAAGCCAGCAAAAAAAAAGACAAATATGTTGCATGAGTTCATTCATATCAGTTTTCTAGAGTAGCCAGTCTCCTAGAAACAGAGGGTAGAATGGTGGCTTCTAGGGGTTGGGCTGGTATGGAAAATGGGGGTTGTTCAGTGGGTATAGAGTTCAACAATAGCAAGACGAAAATGTTCTGGAGATTGGTTACACCACAACATACATAGACTTAACGCTGCAGAACTCTATACTTACAATGATGAAAATGGTCAATTTCATCTTATGTGTATTTAGCATAACTAACCACCTTAAAAAGTGAAATTCCCTTCAATCAAGGATAATGGGATGGGGTTTTATGCTGATGTTTGTTTTGGAGTTTATTCACTTCGGAGAGAGAGAGAGAGAGAGAGACAGAGTGTGAGCAGGGGAGGGAGGGCAGAGAGAGAGGGAGACACAGAATCTGAAGCAGGCCCCAAGCTCCGAGACGGCAGCTCAGAGCCCATGGGGCTCGAAACCACGAACCGAACCGTGAGATCATGACCTGAGCCTAAGTCGGACGCTTAACTGACTGAGCCACCCAGGTGCCCCTGGAATGTTTTCTTTGAAAATGTCGATTAGACCGATCGCTTGGAGCGCACATCTCCACTGTTTTGTAGGTGTCAAAGGTAAAGGTCTCGGTGTCAGACCGTTTTCGGTATTTCTAACACGTAAAGCCACGCCAGAACTCAAAAACTACCCATTTTCTTGTATTTGGGCTGAGACTTAACGATTCTTTGTTGAAATAAATACACCCTGATAAATATAGGGATCCCTGATGGGGAAGAGATCTGGAAACACCAGCACCTGTTTGGCATCAGTAACGTCTCCTGATCGTTACCATGAGAGACGAGATCACTCTGATCTTGACTCGAGCACAATCCTTCTTGGATACCAGATGTGTGTGGACAAATCCTAGAAGCCAAGAAGAAATGCGCGTTTTTCAACTCTCGACTTTGGAACAGAGAGCTGAACATCGGAGTGACGTCTCTGTGTTTGTTTTCCAGCAAATAATGTATTCCAGTACGTGGTGTGCCCTTTCTTAACTTTCCCCAAGACCGGAGACCCCGAGGACTACAGAGAATGGTCAGCAACTGACAGCCGGTGAATATAAACCACGACTTTTCTTCCTTCTTTCTCTTTTCATCTGTAAACTGCAAGACAACTGTTGAAACCTCAAATACATTTTCATTTCAATAAAGCATCTGCAAATGGAAAATTCTTTTCATGTGATGTGATCAAAATGGAGGCTGTGGAGAGCCTCCCGTGCCCCAGCTCACGCCCACACACATGCTCATAGGGAACTGTTCCTTGGAGAGCACATGGGTGAAGGACTGAGGAATCTGAAAAACGCTCTGTTCCTTCCCACGTGTAGCACAACAGGGGTCCTCACTCCGGAAATGTGCTTTTCCATCCTCGTGGCCCCCATTTTCCCTGGGACTATCTCTGAAGTCCTCAAGACCTAGGCTCTGCTGATTGGGCTGCATGCAGTACCCCTGATCCACTGGTGCGGCAAGGCCCTCCTCTCAGCCCTCTGCACCTGACCCGAGTGAGTGGGGTCAGGAGTAGAGCCAGGGAGAGATGTGACTTATCCAAAGCAGGGGTGAATCCTGGCTTGATTTTATTTATTTAATTTTTTTAATTTTAATTTTTGAGAGACAGTGAGAAAGAGAGAGGGGGCATGAGCAGAGGAGGGGCAGAGAGAGAGGGAGACAAAGAATCTGAAGGAGGCCACAGGCTCCCAGCTGTCAGCACAGAGCCTGACCGGGGGCTCCAACCCATGAACCATGAGATCATGACCTCAGCTGAAGTCAGATGCCTGACTGACTGAGCCACCCAGGCGCCCCATAGAATTTATTTTTCTTGTAATGTTTATTTATTTATTTGAAGAGAGAGAGAGCACGAGCAGGAGAAGGGCAGAGAAAGGGAGAGAGAGAGAAGCCCAAGCAGGTTTGGAGCTGTCAACACAGAGCCTGATGTCGGGCTCAATCCCACCAACCCTGAGATCATGACCTGAGCTGAATCAAGAGTCAGACACTTAACTGACTGAGTCACCCAGGCCCCCCCACCAAAATGTTAGAATTTGTTTAAAACAATTAACCAAAAGTGACTGTCATCATAATGAATATAGACCCATGAACCAGAGTGGAGCATACTCCTCTTTATACCAGTGCAGTTGTAAGGTATGGTATTTAATACGGTTTTTATGGAAACTGGCCAAAAGGACCTAAGACCTACAAAAGTCATAATGGATCCCTGCCATCTACCTTCTCCCACACACCTCAAGGTCAGTGACTCCATTAGGCCCAGGCTAATGGACCCTTGTCCATTTCCACATCTTAAAAGATCCCCCCTATTACACACACACACACACACACACACACACACACACACATTTATTAAGAACTCATGGGCCATACTCAGTTCTCAGTGCTTTGGGTGTGTCCTCAGTGGGGAAGAAAGCCCACCCCTCTCTCTGCCTCTCAATACTGGGAACCTCAGTCCACCCTCTCTTTCTGTTTTGGACCATAAGAGGAGAGGAAAAGGAAGACATTTGGCCATAGGAACTGGAGATGGACACGTAGATATGCAGAAATTTGCTTCTGTCCAGAAGGACCCTGGCCCATTTCATGAATGAGTCTACCCAGGGAACAGAGCAAATTTCATGCAAGAATTGATAATGAAGATGATTGAAGGACTGGGGCAGCAGAACGGGAAGAGGAAGGATGCCCGATGATTAATCGTTGGAAAAGATAGTACTAAATCTAGAACTAGAACAGGAAAAAGAAAAAAGGAGATTGTACAGAAAAATAAATCCAGTAGTACATCGACGAATGTGCTTAAGGGTAAAGGTATATGGATGTTCTCCTCCTGCATTACACCATTACACCATTTGTGTAACTCTGAAGTTATTTCCAAGGACAAAGTTAAAAACTGCATTCCTGAGGCAAAAACGTATTGTGATGAGCACAGACTCTTCATTCTTTCCCTGATGATGAACGATGTTGAGCATCTTTTCATGTATCTGTTGGCCATCTGGATATCTTCTGCCCATTGACAAATGGGATTATTTGTGGGTGCCTAGGTGGTTCAGTCATTAGGCATCTGACTTTGGCTCAGGTCATCATCTCACGTTCTGTGGGTTCAAGTTCTGTTTGGGTGTGCCCTGCTTCTCTCTCCACCCCCCAACCCCCCCACCCCGCCCCATCCTGGGATTCTCTCTCTTTCTACCCTTGCTTACTTGCATTTTCTGTCTCTCTCAAATAAATAAATAAATACATAAATAAATACATAAATAAATAAGATTATTTGTTTTTTGCGGTGCCGAAGAGAATATTCTCAACAATGTACTTTCCTCCTTGTTTTTTTGGTCTTTAATAGCGCTTTTTCTGAGAGGAGTTTGAGATTCACAGCAAAGTTGAGCCGAATGCACACAGAGTTCCCATAGATCTCCTACTCATGCATATGCACAGCCTCTCCCACCGTCAACATCCCCACCAGATGGTACGTTGGTTACAACTGATGGGCCTCTATGGACACGTCCTTATCACCCAAAGTCCATGGTGTACATTCGGGTTCATTCTTGGTGTCGTACACTCTATGCCTTTTGTGAAATGTATGTGATGTGCACCCCCCCCCCATTACAGTACAGAAGAATTTTATTGCCCTTAAAACCATCTGAGCTCTGCCTGTTCGTTCCTTCCTCTCCCCAACCCCTGAGAACCACTGCTCTTCTCAATGTCCCCAAAGTCTTGACACTTCCAGAATGTCTGCCACTGAATGCAGAGATCCAGTAAAGCCCCGTGTCCCTTAGAGACACTGGAGCCACTCAATGGGAGAAGTCTGGGTTCCTGAATGACTGGATGTGGTCATGGTGCATCATGGACAAGCCACTGGGAGCACCCTGCTCTAGGTCAATGTAACAATTATTTAGAACGTCCAGCAAGGTGGAGCAAGTTGTCTATGACATTGTCTAGAAACACTACCTCATGGTGATCACTAAAAGCAGTTGACTTTTATTCCATTTCATGGTCATATTTTTTCAGTTTATTTATTTATTTTTAGAGAGAGCATGCTTATGCAAGTGGGAGAGGGGCAGACAAAGAAGGAGAGAGAGAGAATCCCACACAGGCTCCGCACCGTCAGTGCAGAGCCCCACGCGGGGCTTGAACTCACGAAACCATGAAATCATGACTTGAGCCAAGATCAAGAGTCAGACGCTTAACCAACTGAGCCACCTAGGCACCCCAGAGTCAGTTTTAAATTCGCAGGGGCACCTGGGTAGCTCAGTCGGTTACGCGTCTGACTGTTGATCTCAGCTCAGGTCATGATCTCACGATTTCGTGAGTTGTAGCCCCACATCGGGCTCGGTGCTTACAGCCTGGAGCCTGCCTGGGATTTCTCTCTCCTCTCTCTGCCCCTTCCCTACTTTTACTGTGTCTCTCTCTCCCTCAAAATAAATAAATAAACATTAAATTTTTTTTTCAATTCTCCACAGACAGTGCACCCATTCTTTGGTTCGCTGTGGGAGCACACAGCATCTTCCCCGTCCTGGCCAAGTGCCTTGTACTGAGCTGCACTAATAATAAACCACCATGTTTTAACCCACTGAGATCGTAAAAAGTAAGTAAAAACTTGAAGATATATATGCATTTTGGAGGTAAAGGAAAAAGATCAGAGACTCTAAAATGACCTCTGCAACCAAATGGAATAGATTGCCACTTTGCACTATCTCTGAACAGTGTATTTTCCAAAAATACACAACCCGAAAAACTGACTTTTTGTTTTAAGTTTATTTACTTATTGTGAGAGAGAGAGAGAAGAGAGAGTCCAAGTGAGCAGGGGAGGGGCAGAGGGAGAGGCAAAGAAAGAATCCCAAGCAGGCCCTGCGCTGTCAGTGCGGAGCCCGTCATGGGGCTCAAACTCACAAATGGTGAGATAATGACCTGAGTCAAAACCAAGAGTCAGATGTTTAACCACCTGCGCCACCCAGGTGCCCCTAAAGAATTACTTTTAATTGCATTTTTAACACATACGAATATGCAGTGTGCAGCAATCCATAAATCCTGTTTTACTCTCTTTTCAGTTTCTCTCACCTCTTTGGTCTTTACTCAGACGTCTCTCTCTCGGTGAGAAAAATCTTTGGATTTTTCCGCGTCTCCCCATGTCGGGCTCAATAGAAGACAGCTGGTTTTACTTAGTTGCTTCGGTCTTAAACGTTGCAACATCACATGTCCAGAAGCCAGATTGCATGGGGATGAGGAGTGAATGGAAGGTTAAAAAGCGAACGCGCATCGTCCAGGGTCTTGTGATAGCTGCTCCGCACGTTGGGCAACAGAACCTAAGTGTGTTATTTTCTGGAATGTGTTCCCTGAAATAACTGAAGACCGTACGTGTTTATGGAAAAACTAAGAGAACTGTCTGACCAGACTCTAGAAAGTGCTTCCACCAGGAATGCTCGTTTTTCAGACACTTCACACTCTCTCCCTCACCTCCTTCAGATATGGGCTGAAACATTACGTCCTCAGTGAGGCCTTTTCCTTTCAGTCTGCTTTGTGATGGTCAAAGCCTGTTATCGATAGTGCCGCTATCGACTAGGCGTGCCTGGGGCACTCACTGGGCCCAGGGCCACTTGCTTGATGGTTCACAGACACATTCTAACTGGAGCTTATGTGGTAACTAGTCCAACCCTGCAGTTCTTGTTGTGATTGTAAGGAGCACCTCCATAAAACCACCCAGGGAACCTTAAAAAATGAGGTATATTGCCTCACAGTTGTGGAAGCTAGAAGTCCAAGATGGAGATGTTGGTCGGGCCAGGCTCTCCCTGAAAACTCTAGGCCGGGACCCTCCCTTGCCTCTCCCTAGCTGCTGGACACTGCTGACAATCCTTGGGTTTTCTGGCTTGCAGACGCATCACTCTAATCTCTGCCTCCACCTTCCCATGGTCTTCTCCCTCTCTGTGTCCCAGTTTCCATCTTATCATCACATTGTTAGGCCACCTGGTGAGGCCCAAGTCCCCAGGGTACACAGACACACTCTTGTCAGGTAGGACTTGCCAGGGGTTTAAAGAGCTTCTCCCAGGAGCAAAGGGTTTCAAAGGCCACATCTTTCTTTGGGTAAGGTTAGTCCTTTACTACACAAACTTCACTCTGTACACAGACTCTCCACGTGGTGGAAAAGATGACCACCAGTAGCCCCAAATCGACAGTCTCTCTATTTAGCGGCTGCAGTGGACAAAACTTCTTTCTTCTAATGTCCAAACTTCAGTTCTAGAGAAGTTACATAGTTTGGCCCTGCTTGGATCACACGGTCACCTTTTGAGCCAATTACTGTTGCCAAACAATCATGGAGTATCATGATTGCCCAGATTGGGTTTATGGGTCCATGCCAATGGCTGTGGATTCAAGGTCTATAACCAGGGGAAAAAAAGGGAATGAATACGGTCAGGACTTGGTCAATAAATACCAGCTTCCCCGGTCTTTGTCCCCACTGCCAACTTAAGACCAACCAGAGAGGGCCAAACATGTTCCCCTAAGCAATCAAACAGGATGCCTACTTCCGGCCAGCCCGCCTCCAGCTTCCCCCCACCAATAACTTCCAGTCAGAGCACACCTGACATTTTCTCCCTGCCTGTCATTGAGTCCCTGCCAAACACAAGCAATGGTAGCTGATTCCTCGGCTATAGCAAGCTCTGAATTAAAACGGACCCTGGAGCAGAGGCTGGCCTTCTTCAGCTCTGGGAATCAGAGCATCACACCAAACCTTTACCTCGGGCTTTTGCCTCTGGTGCCTGCCTACCCACCTGTCCGCAGCCACGTGCAGTTCCTTTCAGCCAGTGACAACGTCACCTCTTTCTCTTCCTCTGAGGAACATAAAATCAGAATGTGAGTGTTCGACAGTAACTTTGCTATAGGGGTGGCTGAATCTGCTGTAATTTTTAAGAAAAGCTTGTATTGTGTTTTGTTTTTTGTTTTTTTTTTTAATGTAGGCTCCGCACCCAACGTGGGCCTCGAACTCACGACCCCAGGATCAAGGGCCGCATGCTTCCCAACTGAGCCAGCCAGAAAATACAAGCCAGGAAGCTTGTATTCCTAATCTTCAATAGTAGCAAATTGCTTTTGACACAGCTCTGCCTTGTGCATTCATTTCCTCTACACTGTTTTTCAATCTTTTTTTTTTTTTTTTTAGTTTCTTTATTTTATTTTTTTTTTTTAATTTTTTTTCAACGTTTTTTATTTATTTTTGGGACAGAGAGAGACAGAGCATGAACGGGGGAGGGGCAGAGAGAGAGGGAGACACAGAATCGGAAACAGGCTCCAGGCTCCGAGCCATCAGCCCAGAGCCTGATGCGGGGCTCGAACTCACAGACCGCGAGATGGTGACCTGGCTGAAGTCGGACGCTTAACCGACTGCGCCACCCAGGCGCCCCTTTCTTTATTTTAGAGAGAGAGAGAGAGAACAATCTGGGGAGGGGCAGAGACAAGGGGAGAGAGAGAGAATCCCAAGCAGGCTCAGCACTGCCAGCACGGAGTTCAACGCGAGCCTGTCCACCAACCGTGAGATGATGACCTGAGCCAAAATCAAGAGTTGCAGGCTTAACTGACTGAGCCACCCAGACGCCTTACTAAGGAACTTCTAATGATGGAAGACACAGAACTAATCACTCTTCTTTCCCTGGGGAAGTGGAGGTAAGGGAATGATAAACATAATAAACATAATAAACATAACAACAATAATAATAATAATAAATAATGGCATAACAGCAGCCCCGTGTTAATTAAATAATTTAAAGTTTAAAAAATGTAAACTCCTATTGGAAGGACGCTGGTATTAGGAAAGGGGGGGGGGGGTGGGGGGATTGGTCAGAGCCTTAAAGGAACTCTCTGGGGCAGGCTGGAGAAAATGTGTCAACAACCGCAAAAAGATAAGGGCACAGGTGGTTTAAGCAAGGAATGTAGCACTGGGCTCCTGGAAGCTCCGAGGGAGTTCGCTGGGGGTTTCAGACGCTTCGGTGCGCCCCTGGCACGGAACCGGACCAATTATAGTTTATTTTCTTTCTGTTCTTTACGAAAGGTTAAAAAGAAAGACGATGAAAAAGAAGAGATTTCAACTGAAACGAATTAACTACCAAGCCTGAGAAACACCTCGGGCCGACAGGAAGGATCTCCGCGCGCGCAGCACTGCTTTTCAATCTTCGGTGGCAAAACCTTGGCACCTCACTTCGCGCATTTTGCCACCAACACCCCGCCTCCAGCCCCAAAGGAGTTAGAGGAGGTTCCCCGAAGCCCACCAGGAAGCTCAGGTGGGTGGAGGGCCAGCGTGGTACCCGAGCCGGGAGCCAGCCTGCTGGGGTCCTGCCGGGAGCCCAGACGAGGGCACAGTTGCGAGGCGCTTGCGCGGCGGCCCCGGGTCGGGGCTTTACGGTAATTGCGCGGCGCGCCGGCCCCGCCTTCGTGCGCAAGCGCGGGGCCGTTGTGGCGGAGCGGTTGCGAACCCAGCGGTCTCCCGGAAGAGCTCGCGGAGGCGGTGGGCCGCGCAGGTTCGGAGGCCGGCCGGGCGGCTCCGCCCAGCCTGAAGCCCCTGCGTCCGCCGCCCGCGGTGTCCTCGGTAAGTCGACGGCCCTGCCGGAGTCCGGGAAAGCGCCCTGCGCGGTGCCGGGGTCCGGGACGTGGCGGGTGGGACCGACGAGTTAGCACCACACGGGAATGTCAAGGCTAAGGGATTCCAGTGAGATGTGGCGCATCTCTTTTGGGGGGGGGGGGGGGGGAGGACTGGGCTTCAGCAACGCGGTGTATCCCCTAGAAGTCCGTGCCTGTAGCCCAGTTTGTCCCTACGCGGCCTGGACCAGGGATGGCCCCGGGGAGCCTGGATGCTCAGTTTCGCTGGCAAGGGCATGCGCAGTTCACACCAGCGCACCTGCCCTGGGTCCGCAGCCCTCCAGACCTGCTAGGGCCTGTCTTACCCCACCAGGAATTATCCTGAGACCAGCGTTTCCCCCCCACTGCAGTAGTGATGAGGAGGTTGGAATTGTGGTTGCCCTCAGACCCTTTTTCTTTGAGGCCTGTCTGGCGATCATGGCTGCCAGCAGTCTCCCAGTCCTAAGCTCTAACAGTCCCAAGATGGCTTCTGATATCCAGCAAGATTTGGCTGCTCTAGTAACTTTGCTTTGAAACTGGTTGGACCCTGACAGCCCGGTGTCTTTCCCAGAGGCCCCACCTGTGTCCCGGGCTATCCCTACATGGCCCACAGTGTGGTGCCTGTCTGCAGATATGCAGGACTTACAGTCCCGGAAAAGGGACCATCCCAGGGGAAACCGAGACCGGAAAGAGCCCATTGGTAGGGCTGGAGCTCTGGCCCTGGAGGCTAGGCCCCCCGGCACAGGTCACGGGGCTGGAGTTCTCCTGAGGCCAGATGGCAGCCGGTGGGAAGGGGTCCCAAAGCCCTGGCCCAAAGCCTGAAGGTGTTGGAGGTGCGGGTTGGAGGGGAAGGGGGAGGGAGACCATGGGGCACTCTGGACATTTTGTGTAAAGTTCAAAGCAAGTTGTCTCTGTCCCCCGCCCCCATCCCCCATTCTCTCGGTCCAGGAAATTGCTTGAGGCTGTAAACCTTGCTTCCCTTCCAGAGGTAGAAACTGGACATAGTCTCCAGTGGAATCTCCCCCAGGAGCTTACATCCAGGGTAGTTTTCTTGGGCCTGTTCAAAATGACACTTTCATTTTCCTGATCCCTAGGATCTGTCGACATGAATCCCGTCATCGTGGTCCACGGTGGCGGAGCCAGTAATATCTCTAAGGACAGGAAAGAGCGGGTGCGTCAGGGCATCATCAGAGCTGCTACCGAGGGTTACAAAATCCTGAAGGACGGAGGGAGCGCAGTTGACGCTGTGGAAGGAGCTGTGACCGTCCTGGAAGATGATCCTGAGTTCAACGCAGGTAAACTTGCACTGCAGTTAGTAAATGATGCCAAATCAGGTTAATCTTCTCCCCCCTAAATACATCGAATCTAAAGTGTCAATCTAAGAAGCTTTTCAGTATAACTTCATATTTTAAGTTGACCAAGTTGCTTTAAGAATTTTTTAAATTCAGGGTTGCCTGGGTGGCTCAGTCAGTTAAGCGTCCAACTTCACTGAGGTCGTGGTCTCCAGGTTTGTGGGTTCCAGTGCCGCATCGGGCTCTGTGCTGACAACTCAGAGCCTGGAGCCTGCTTCAGATTCTGTGTCTGCCTCTCTCTCTGCCTCTCTCCCGCTCATACTCTGACTCTCTCTCTCTCTCAAAAATAAATAAACATACATACATACATAAAAGTAAAATAGAGAACCTGAAATCTAGGGATTAAAATACTTTGGGGGATGATACCCACCTGCCCAACATCTGTCAGAGAAAAGAATTTCAGGAAATCTGAACCAGTTAGTCATCAAATACTTCCTGAGTCTTGTTCATCCCCTTGCTTCTGCGCTCTTGAACACTTACACAAAATTTCTGAAGTCTGCCTGACCATAGCATGAGGCATAAGTGCATCGTTATGGCTCTGTTGGTTGAGCCAGAATTTACCAGATGCTACTCCTTGCCAGCAGGAGGAGTGGCTTGCTGTTTCAGAGGGAGGCTTGTTAAATTACATACAGTTAGCAGTCAGGGCCCTCTGGCTGACAGAACACCCACTTATTCACAAAGGACTTTGATTTGGAACAGGTCTTCTGGTCTCCCACCCTCTCTAAACTACCGGGATCAGTCATCTGCATGAACTGGGAAGTATGAATTCAGAATTGGAGTGGCTAGTTCTCATCTCTTTGCCCTGTACCAGAGCCTGCCATTCTAAGTGACTTGCTTCCACTGTCCCAGGTGTCTGCTCTGCAGCACATTAAGGGAAAAGAGAGTAGAATCATGCAATACGTGGCCTTTTGAGTCTGACAACACGTAGCTTTTGGAGTCTGGATTCTTCATGTAGCATAATGCGTTGGAGGGCCATCCGCGTTGACACAAGTACGAATAGTCCATCTGTTTTTACTGTTGGGTAGTATTCCATTGTATGGATATACCACAGTGTCAGTCATTCACCAGCTGAAGGACATGGTCGATTTGGGGCCATTACAAATCGCTATAAACAGTTACATACAGGTTTTTGTGTGAATGTAAGTTTTTGTTTCTCTTGGGTTAATATTGAAGTTGGTCATGTGGCAAGTATATATTTAACTATTTGAAACTGCCAAACTGTTTTCCAGAGTGACTCCCACTTCCATTCCCGCCAGCAGCGTATGAAGGCTCTAATGACTCCACATCCCCACAAGCACTTGGTGGTGTCAGTATTTTTTATTTTAGCCATTGTCGTAGAGGTGTGGTGGGACCTCGTTCTGGTGGTAATTTCTGGCAAACGATGTTTATTTTAACATCTTTTCAAGTATTTTGTGAATTTCTTTATTGTGTTTTTTATTATTATTGAGTTTTAAGAGTTCTTTATATAGTCTAGATGCTGGTCTTTTATTAGATACGTGATTTGCAAATATTTTCTTCCAGTCTGTGGCTCGTCTTTTCTTTCTCTTAGCAGTGTCTTTCAAAGAACAGAAGTTCCTTATTTTGTAGAAATCCCATTTTTTTTAATAATTTTTTTTAATGTTTATTTATTTTTGAGAGAGAGCGTGAGCAAGGGAGAGGCAGAGAGAGAGGGAGACACAGAATCCGAAGCAGACTCCAGACTCTGAGCTGTCAGCGCAGAGCCCGATGCAGGGCTCGAACCCACAAACTCCAAGATCGTGACTTGAGCCAAAGTTGGACACTCAACCAGTTGAGCCACCTAGGCGCCCCTGGAGGAGTCCCATTTTTTAATGGGTTGTGCTTTTTGTGTCATACCTTAAGAAATATCTGCCTAACCCAGGGTCACAAATGTTTTCTCTTACGTGTCTTCTAGAAATTCTATAGTTTTAGGTTTTATATTTAGGCCTCAGGTCCATTTTTAATAATTTTTTGGCATAAGGTATGAGTTATATGTCAAGGTTGTTTCTGCATGATTGTTCCAGTACCAGTTGTTGAAAAATCAACCTTTCTCCATAGAATTGCCCTTCCTCCCTTGTCAAAATCAGTTGACTTTCTATGTATGGGTCTATTGGTGGATTCTATTCCCTTGGTCTGTATGTGTAGCCTTTCACCAATACGACACTGTCTTGATTACTATAGTTTTATATTAAGTCTTAAAATCAGGTAGTAAGAGTCGTGTGTGTGTGTGTGTGTGTGTGTGTGTGTGTGTGTGTGTGTGAGAGAGAGAGAGAGAGACAGAGAGAGACAGAGAGAGACAGAGAGAGAGAGAGAGAGAGATTGTTTGGACTATTCTCGTCCCTTTGTCTTTCCCACAAATTTGAGAATCACCTTGTCAAGTTTTTACCAAAAAAAAAAAAAAAAAAACTTGCTAGGATTTTCGGTAGGACTGTGTTGACTCTATAGATCAGTTTAGGACAAACTGAAATCTTAACAAGACTGAGCCTTTCAATCCAATACTTCCAAACCACAGTATAAACTTCCATTTATTTAAATCTTTGATTTCCATGGCACCTGAGTGGTTCAATCAGTTAAGCATCTGACTCTTGATTTCAGGTCAGGTCATGATCTAACACTTCGTGAGATCAAGCCCCGAGGCAGGCTCCATGCTGAGAGTGAGAACGCTCCTTGGGATTCTCTCTCCCTCTTTCTCTGCCCCCCTGCCCCACACTTTCATGCTGTCTCTCAAAGTAAATTAAACATTTAAAAAATAAAAAAAGTAAATCTTTTATTTCTTTCATCAAGCGGGGGAAAGGGGTAGAGGGTGAGAGAGAATCTCAGGCAGGGTCAGTGCTGTCAGTGCAGAGCCCCATGCAGATCTTATGAACTATGAGATCATGACCTGAGCCAAAATCAAGAGTCGGTCGGCCGCTCAACTGCTCAACTGGCTGAACCACCCAGGTGCCCCTGTAAATGCTACTTTTTAAGATTACAGTTAGCAGTATGTGTTGCTAATATATGAAAATACAGTTGAGTTTTTTTCATACTTGCCATCTGTAGATTTTCTTTGGTGAGGTGTCTGTTAAGATCCTTGTCTGATTTTTTAATCAGGGTGTTTGTTTTCTTATTATTGAGTTTTAAGAGTTCTTTGTGTATTTTGGATAACAGGCCTTTATGAGATGTGCCTTTTACAAATACTTTTTTCCCAGTCTATGGCTTGTCTTCTCATTCTCTTGATAGTGTCCTTCATACGGCAGAAATTTTTTGTTTTAATGAAGTCCAGCTTAATTTCTTTCTTTCATGGATGGCGATTTTGGTGTGGTATCTAAAAAGCCAAACCCAAGGTCATCTAAACCTTCTCCTGTGTTATCTTCTAGGAGTTTTATAGTTCTGCATTTTACATTTAGATCTGTGACCCATTTTGAATGGTTTTCATGAAGGGTGTAAGGTCTATGTCTAGATTCGGCTTTTTTGCATATGAGTGCCCAGCACTATTGTTCAAAGACTTATCTTTTTTGCTGCATTGGATTGCCTTTGTCCGAAGACTCTGAACCCAATTCCAGTGTGTATGAGTTTTCCCACACCAAGCACTTTTCCTACACCAGCTGGGTATCCTACAATTCAGCTCATTTCTGACGCTATCTACCTAGACATAGCATCAGATTCCACAGGTCGAGGGCTCAGTCCCACCAGACTGTGCTCCACTTCAGACGCCAAGTGTAAATTCAGGTTGTTCCCTGTGCTTCTGACCTACTGGGTATAAATCAGAGGTTCCCACGACCCCCTCCTTGGGTTCAATCAGTTGCCAGAGAGGCTCAGAGAACTCAAGAAACCAGTTTACTCATTAGATCACCAGTTTATTACAAAAGATACAAATCAAAAGCAAGATGAAGGGGTACAGAGACAGGTGCCCAACAAAGGAACTTCTGTCTCCTTGGAGTTTGGGCCTAGTACAGTGGCACATGGAAGCATTCTGGTTCTAACCCGGAAACTGTTCAGACCATATCCTTTTGGGTTTTCATGCCAGCTCCATTACATAGACATGGTTAATTAAGTTCTTGGCCACTGGTGACTGATTCAACCTCTAGTCTTTCTCCCCTCTCTGGAAATCGGGGACTGGACGGAAAGTTCTAACCCTCCAGCTATGGTTGGTTCCCTTGGCAACCAGCCCCCCCCCCATCTTTAGGGGGTTTCCAAAAGTCACCTCATTAACATAAACTGAGTTATGGGTGAAAGCAGCTTGTCATGCGACAAGATATCCATTTCACCTTTGTGACACTGAAGTGATTTATGGAACTGAGGACAAAAGACCAAAAGTCGTAATAAAAGATGCTCCCATGGCACTCAACCCCTAGGAAATTCCAAGGGTTCTGGGAGCTGAGAGCCGGGAACCATGGGCAAAGACCACAACATGTGTTTGTTATAAATCACGATGTCACAACTCCTTTGTCACAGATCATTTTACCATATATGTATGTGGGTCTGTTTCTGGGCTCTCTGTTCTGGCCCATTGATCTATTTGTTCTTCACCAATACCACACTTTCTTGATTACCATTGCTTTATAGTAAATGTCATCTGCAAATAGAGACCATTTTGTTTCTTCTTTTACAGGCTTTATGACTTTTATTTATTTTCCTTGCATGTTCCTCTGGCTAGACCATCCAATATTAGGTTGAATAGGAGTGGTGAGAGCAAACATCCTGTGCTAGTCCCAATTTTAAAGGGAAAGTCTTTCACCATTAAATAGAACGTTGGTTGTAGGATTTTATGGGTTCCCTTTATCAGGTTGGGGAGGTTTCCTTATTCTTAGTTTCCCAAGACTTTCTATCAGGTAAGAATGTTGAAGCTTATCACATCCTCTTTCTGCATTATTGAAATGACCATATGGTTTTTCTTTTGTCTGTTGATATGGTGGATATCGATTGATTGGTTTTCGAATTTTGAACCAGGCTTGCATCCCTAGGGTTAACACCCCTCTGTCATTATGTGTTATCTTTTTTATTTATTGCTTGATTAGATTTGATAGTGTTTTCTTAAGGATTTTGCATCTATGTTCAAGAAAGATAGTGATCTGTGGTTTTATTTTCTTCTAACATCCATCTGGCTTTGATAGGAGGGTAATGTTGGCTTCAAATGATGAATTGGAAAGTACCCCTCCTCTTCTGTTTTGCTTGAAGAGTTTGTATAAAATCAGTATTATTTCTTTGTAAAAGTTTGGTAGTGAAGCCATCTGGGCCTGGAATTTCTTTTGGCTTTTTGTTTTGCTTTAATGGAAAGTTTTTTGCTAAGAAATCAATTTCTTCATTAGGTGTGGGACTATTCAAGTTATGTTTCTTCTTTGAGCTTTTTATGTTTTTCAAGGAATATTGCTATTTTGAATAAGATGTTGAATTTATAGGCTTAAGAGTTGTTTGCAATATGTCTTTATTTTTTAACGTCTGT
Organism: Panthera uncia; assembly: GCF_023721935.1. Lineage (NCBI taxonomy): Eukaryota > Metazoa > Chordata > Mammalia > Carnivora > Felidae > Panthera > Panthera uncia. The sequence goes on along the minus strand of NC_064808.1, from coordinate 8,316,037 downwards.
AAGGTTTGTAGAGAGGTCCTCTCTGTCATTCTTGATTATTTGAATTTCTGTCTTTTCTTCTTGGTCAGTCTAGCTAGAGTTTATCAAGTTTTTCTTTTGTTTTGTTTCTTTTTCAAAGAACAGTAGCTTGTGGTTTTAGGAGGGTTTGCAGATTTTGAATTGTTTTTTCTCTTATTCTTTTTCTCTTCGGAATTTAAATGATTTATCTCTGTTATTTCCTTTCTTCAGCTTACTTTGGAAATAATTTACTGTTCTTTTTAGATCATAACTTGAGACCAGTCTTTTCTAATACAAGCACTTAATGCTTTAAATTTTCCTCTAAGTCCTGCTTTGATTGCATCCTACAAGTTTTCACATGTCTCTTCATTTTCATTCTGTTCAAAACATGTTATAATTTCCCTTGTGACTTCCTCATTGAAGCATGGTTTATTTACAAGTGTGATAATTTCAATGTATTTGTGGATTTTCCAAATATCCTTCTCATTTTTATTTTAATCATGTGACAATCAAAGGACATATTTTGTGTGATGTACATTCTTTTGAACTTTGTAAGGTTTGGTTTTTGGCCCAGAATATGGTCTGTCTTGGTAAATATTCCATTTGCATTTATAAGAATATGTACTCTGCTATTGTTTATTGAAAGTTATATAAATTTCAGTAAGGTCAAGTTGGTTGATAACGTTATTTGGATCTTCTACACCTTGATTTTCTATTTCTGTTGATTCTTGAGAGAGGGATGAGGAGGTCTTTAATTGTAATTGTGGATTTCGCGATTTCTCTTCTCCTTTGACTTCATCAGTTTTGCTTCATATGCTTAGAAATTGTTGTTAGGTACACAGACTGCTGTCTTCTGTGTGAACTGATCCCTTCATCACTATGTAACGTCATTATTATTTAACATTCCTTGTCCTAGAGTCTACTTTGCCTGATACTAATCTAGCTGCTCACACTTTCATTTAATTCATTTTAGCATTGCATAGCTTTTTCTGTTCTTTTACTTTTAACCTATTTGTATCTTTATATTTAAAGTGGATTTTTTTCAGGAGGACATAGTTGTATCTTACCTTTTTATGCAATTTGACCATCTCTTCTTTTTATCAGGGTGTTTACACCATTTACATTTAATGTGATTATTGATACAATCAAGTATAAATCTGTCAATCTTGTTATTTGTTTTTTATTTGTCCAATCCATTCGTTGTTCCTTTTTTTCCTCTTCTGTCATCTTTTGGGACAATTGAGTGTTGTTTATGATTCTGTCTTCTTTTGTTGGCCTAGTAGCTAGATAGTTTTTTAAGGGTGTTTTAGAGTTTATACTATACATCTCTCATTTGTCACAGTTTGCCTTCAAGTAATATCATACTTCACGCATAATGTAAGAACCTTATAACGGCATACTTGTTTTCCCTCTGGTAGCCTTCGTGCCATTATTGTCATGTATTTTACTTCTGTGTATGTTATAAATTGCCTAATATGTTATTATTTTTCCTTTAAATGGTTATATTTTAAAGATATTGTTAAAATAAAGGGGAAAAGTATTTCTGCTTAGCCACATACTAGCCATTTCCAGTGCTTTTCCTTCCTTGGTGTGGATCATGACTGTTTTCCACTGTCCTTTTCCTTTTTCCTGAAAGACTTCCTTTAACATTTCCTGTATTGCACATCTTCTACGGGTGAATTCTTTCAGCTGTTGTGTATCTGAAAAAGTCTTTGTTTTCAGTTTTTGAAAGATACTTTCACTAGGTATTAAATTCCAACTTGACAGGTTTTTTTTTGGGGGGGGGGGGTTGTTGTTTTTAATTTCAGGACTTTAAAGATGTTGCTCCACTGTCTTCTGGTTTGCATCATTTCTGACAAGAAATGTATTCTCATTCTCATCTTTTTCTCACTTCCTAATGTGTCTCGCTCTATCTACTTCTAAGATTTTCTATCTCCGGGCTCTTGGGTGGCTCAGTTGGTTAAGTGTCCAACCTTGGCTCAGGTCATGGTCTTGCTGTTTGTGAGTTCAGGCCTCATGTCAGGCTCTGTGCTGGCAGCTCAGAGCCTGGAGCCTGCTTCAGATTCAGTGTCTCCCTCTCTCTCTCTGCGCCTCCCCTGCTCATGCTCTGTCTCTCTCTCTCTCTTTCTCAAAAATAAGTAAACATGAAAAAAAAAATTTTTTTTAAGATTTTCTATCTGATTAGACCAAGGTGTTTGATCATAATGTGCCTGCATGTAGTTTTCTTCATGTTTCTTTTGCTTGGAGTTTATTGAGCTTCTCAGATCTGTGAATTTATAGTATTAATCAAATTTGATATTTTTGTATATTTTTTTTTCTTAAATATTTTCTTGTCCCTCTGTCTCCCCTCTCCTTTTAGAGACTCCAATTATATACATAGAGTGGGTTGCTTGAAATTGTCCCCAAGCTCAGTGATCCTCTGTTTGGTGGGTTTTTATCCTTTCTTCTTTTTCATTTTGGATAGTTTCTATTGCTATCTCTTCATAGTCATTACTATTTTCTGCTGTTGTGTCTTACTTTGTTTTAATCCCATCCAGTGTATTTTCCACTTCAGACTTTTTTTTTCATCTCTAGAAGTTCTGTTTGGGTCCTTTTTATGTTTTCCTCCATGTCCTGGTACATATAGAATATAGTTATAACAACTGTTTTATTAACATCTTTGTCTACTAATTCTGTCATTTATGTCATTTATGATCCATTACCATTAAGTGGGTTCTTTTTCCTCCCTATTATGGGTCATATTTTCTTATTTCCCTGTGTGCCTGGAAATTTCTTATTGGATACCAGACATTGTGAATTTTACCTTTTAGGTACTGGATAGTTTTATAATCCTTTAAATATTCTTGAGCTTTGTTCTTATCCCATTTTACAGATGAGGAAACAGGCACAAGAGGTTAAGCATAGCTAGACTCATAGGCATTATCTAGGCAAAAAAAAGTTGGAGAAAGCATGCTGGTGGTAAGGAGAAGAGCATGCACAAGAGCCCAGAGTAGTGAGAACTTACGATACTTTCAGGGAAACCTAGTGTTTCAGTAAAATGTAGCCAAGGAGGGGAGATAAAACCAGCAAAGGAGATCAGAGACCAGATCAGGGTTTCGTCCTTTTTATTTTGTAGGTAATGGGGCACCAAGCCAGATTTGTGTTTTCAAACATGCTTCTCTGGCAGCAAGTAGAAGATGAATTGAAGTTGGCAGCTTAGGGACGCCTGGGTGGCTCAGTCAGTTGAGCATCCGACTTCGGCTCAGGTCATGATCTCACGGTTCATAAGTTCAAGCCACGTGTCAGGCTTGTTGCTGTCAGCACAGAGCCCACTTTGGATCCTCTGTCCCCTTCTCCCTCTGCCCCTTCCCCGTTTTTACCCTCTCTCTCTCAAAAATAAAACATTTTAAAAAATAAAAAATAAACAAAGTCAACAGCATAGAAGAAACCTGGGAGCCATTTCTAAGTTCTTAATTCTTGCTTTTCAACTTCTCTTTGGTTTTAGGTTGTGGCTCTGTCTTGAATGTAAATGGTGACGTGGAAATGGATGCTAGTATCATGAATGGAAAAGACCTGTCTGCAGGAGCTGTCTCTGCAGTCCAGGGCATAGCAAATCCCATTAAACTTGCACGGCTTGTTATGGAAAAGGTATGTGACTGAAGCATCCTTTTTTGCAAGAAATTGCTACCGCCATACTTCAGTGACTAAATAGGACTTTTTAAGTACTTTAGTACTTCAGTGACTAAAATTTCCTACTCTAGGGAAATGCTTCCAAGCACTGTTCTCCTAAAGTCATATAAAAGAACAGAAGCAATCTATTTAAATTTGTCAAATGAGCCAAGACTCCAACTCTGTTGACAGTGTAGTTTGACTAGTAATCCCTTGACAGTAATTACTGTTTTCATGTTGTCTTCCTGTATTTTCTTCAGTTTTCTCTCAATGCATATGACTTAACACATACAAACGGAACAGACCTTGTTTAATAGCATGCGTTAAATTGGGGCGCCTGGGTCGCTCAGTCAGTTAAGCGTCCGACTTTGGCTCAGGTCATGATCTCACAGTCCGTGAATTCAAGCCCCGCGTCGGGCTCTGTGCTGACAACTCAGAGCCTGGAGCCTGCTTCGGATTCTGTGTCTCCCTCTGTCTGCCCTTCCACTGCTTGCACTCTGTCTCTCGCATTGTCTCAATAAATAAACATTTTTTTAAAAAATTCAAAAAAAAATAGCATGTGTTAAATAAAAATGAATTCTGTTCTCTAAACTTAAGATCCTAGTAATATTCCATCATTTGGGGGTTTTTTTGAAAATACAAAATCTCGAGAGCGCCAGGCTGCTCAGCATTTAGAGAAGCAAGCCAGTGGAATTTGCACTTTTGAGGTTTTGTACCCAGAGAGAACTAATTATAGCCACACAATTGAAGCAGTTAAGAAGATTTTAACTGTTTCAGAAATCTAACCATTTCCCATTTCTTTCTGGCTGAAGACCACTCATTGCTTTCTGACTGACCAAGGTGCAGCAAAATTTGCGACAGCCATGGGGATTCCCACAGTTCCTAAAGAGCAGCTGGTGACAGAGAGAAACATAAGACGCCTAGAGAAAGAGAAGCATGAGAAAGGTGCTCCAAAGCCAGACTGTGAAAAGTAAGTGTATCTGCGGCTCACAGTCTGGGGAGTTACTCGACTGTGGAAGTTTGACAAATCTCTGATCACCTACAGTTCTTAAATAAGTCAAGAATCACTTGGTAGTTTCAGTGTTTGTACAAAATAATTCATAGTACAGAATGGAAACACTGCTCTTCTGACTCTTAAACTTGACCTCATTTATTACTTCTGTGAATAACCACTCAAATTAGGCCGAGACCTCCTTCTCCAAGATGACTGAATGGAAGAGTGCCTTGTGTTAATGTGTTAACTCCTGGATGCTTCCTGATCAGTCTGTTATTGAAAGCAGACCCGGCAGGCTCTGTACGATCTATCCTCTGAAGTTACTTGAACACTCTGTCCTAGTACAGAGAAATCAGGACAGCTCTTACAAGTTTGAATTAGTCGTATGTTCTGAATTACGGTTTTCTATATTAGATTTCAAAATCCCAAATAAAAGTCCCCTTATTCAAAGCAACATTTGAAAAGTAAAATTTGAATATGGCCTGGCAGTTTATAATGGGATATAATCTATTAACCCTGCGTACTCTTGAAGATTTATCATTTTTAACCAGCGGTATACTTTAATATCGCCTAGGGAGCTTTTTCACAGTACGCACGTCTGGCCCGCCTCCGCAAAGAATCTAACCCAAGAGGTCAGAAGTGAAGAGGCCAGGCAGGTGTGTTAGGAAAAAGTGTCCAGGTAATCCTGATGTGTCCCCAGCTTAAGAATCTATTTTACACGATTGGCCATATATTGGTAGCTGTTGATAAGGTTGTACGTACCTGTAAGCTGGAGTCACAGGAATGGGGCTGCTTTATTGATGGTCCGTGGGTGTTTTAATACATGTTGCCACATCGCTTTCCAAAAATTCTGCAATAGCACACCTCTCCGCCAGCCATCATTGCCCCTAAATATAAGCAAGAGAGACCCTGCCCCGGGTTCTACACTTCAGAGGACCCCCATGTCACAAATACACAAAACAGTTGGCTTATTACAGTCACCTGGGGCGCCTCTGTCACTCAGCAGTGGCCTGCATGACCCATAACCCTCATCATCCACTCTTGTGATTAACACCATTCAGCCCCCAGGGAAATGCTTCTCTGCATCTTGCTCTGTGTCTTGGAACCAAAGAGCACCTAAATCTAAAGATTTGTGGACTGTGCCACTGCTGATACCAGAAATGGACACTGCTTCGGAGTGGGGGAAGAATGGAGCAGCAGAAGGCCTTAGGTAAGAGAAAAAGACAAATGAATAGCTTGTCAAATAAATTCTTGAGCAACAAAGTATTGTTTCCCAATAGTGCCAGATATTCAGTTTCCGGCCTCCTTACATGTTTTATGCTGCGGTTCTGGCGGGATTCACGATTCGTGAATTAGTACAATGTCTGTGAGACTCACACGTGAGGACCGATTGCCGTGACTCTCAAATTCGCGGGTATGTAGGCCTAGACCAGCACGGTCCAGTAGAAAGACAAGAGCTACGTTTGAAGCCACGTTAAAAACCCTAAAAAGAAACAGGTGAACTTAATATTGTTTAACCCAGTATATCCAAAGTGCCATATCAGCCTGTAATCGATATAAGAAATTATTTGAGATATTTTACATTCTTCTTTCATACTAAATCTTCAAAACCTGCCCCATATGCTATGCCTGCGGCCCATCTCCCTGGGGGCTGCCCACGCTTCCAGAGGCCAGGGGCACAGGTAGCTCGCACCTGCCGCGTTGGACAGTGAGGGTCTGGACAGAACCTGCGTGAGGAACCAGCTCTTTATGTTGGCAGCTGAATGGACGCTGAATGTTAGAATTCGGAATGGTTTTATTTTTGTAATATGTTAACATTTTCAACATTTAAGTAGTTTTGTTTCAAAATCTTGTATTTGCTAAGTGTAATTCATGTCTGACTTTAATGTTGATATTTACTATAAATAGATAATTTGGCATATTTCAAGATACACTTGAAAGTGTATCTGCAGTTCATTTATATTGATTCGGTTTTATTTGCTCTTCGTGTTTGATGAAAATACATCCTAATTTTGTACACTTTCAAGACAATCACATCTTTTTTAATCCCTAGACAATTGAAAATGCGTGTTAAGTCAAGATTTTGATACGAAAAAGAATACAAAAGTGGAACTCACAAAGGAAAACAAAAAGCTGAAAGGAAAAAAAAGGAAAACAATCTTCCAGGACACACTCCGTGTGCATTTTAAAAAACAAAACAGTAAAGTAAGCGGCCTCCTTCCAGGACAATCCACTGAAAGTTCATAAGCAGGACATTCCAGCTTCTTGGTTCAGTGAAGATTGAATTACCCATCAAAACAGTGAAAATTAACGAGCATAGCATTCTTGCTACATCCTCCATTTGAGTAGTTCAGATGAAATCCCAGCAGTGCACATTCTGGACTAAAGGAAGATGACGTCATTGCTCATCATGAAGATTCACACACCGAAAGGACGCAATTGCTAGGATTGGAGGAAACAGGCGATAGATGAGAGCGGAAAAAGGAAAAGACGACGTGGAACATGGACGTGAGGTTCTTGGAAGAGTAATACCGCGTGTCCGATATTTAGCGAGGGCGGATGATGCTTTGCATGGCACTCTGTCAGCACAGTGTTGACAGAACCGAACCCACTAGAAAATTTCCGGGCTTGGTAAAAATTATTTCAAAAGTTGATAAAACACCGAACATGTAATTAAGACAAAAAATAACGAAACTAATATGGTCACTGTCTAGGATAGAGAATTCAGACAGATTTTTTTTGTATGTTTTTTTTTTAGTTTTTTTGTTTTTGTATTCTTGAGAGAGAGAGACAGAGCATGAGCGAGGGAGGGGCAGAGTGAGAGAGGGATGCAGAATCCAAAGCAGGCTCCAGGCTCTGAGCTCAGACGGATTAATTTAATGGGTAATAAGAGATGAAATCAAATACATAAATTTTTTTTAACAAAATACTCTGTTCGGCTAGAATGTACCATGGTCAGAAGACCTCTGGAGCAGCTAACATTTATATGTATCACTATGCGAGCCAGCGAAGAAAAACAAGTCAAAGTCAGTGGACATTTTATTGGCTTTATACCTGCTTTTTGAAGTAGGTGTTTTGGATTAAGAGAAGAAGTGGAAAACTTTCCATCTTGGTCGTGAATTTAAAAGACTCTCGGGGCGCCTGGGTGGCGCAGTCGGTTAAGCGTCCGACTTCAGCCAGGTCACGATCTCGCGGTCCGTGAGTTGAAGCCCCGCGTCAGGCTCTGGGCTGATGGCTCGGAGCCTGGAGCCTGTTTCCGATTCTGTGCGTCCCTCTCTCTCTGCCCCTCCCCCGTTCATGCTCTGTCTCTCTCTGTCCCAAAAATAAATAAAAAAACGTTGGAAAAAAAAAAATTAAAAAAAAAAAAGACTCTCAAGGGGCACCAGGGTGGCTCTGTCAGTTAAGCATTGGACTTTTGCTCAGGTCATGATCTTACTGTTCGTGAGTTCGAGCCCCACGTTGGACTCTGTGCTGACAGCTCAGAGCCTGGAGCCTGCTTCGGATTCTGTGTCTCCCTCTCTCTCTGCCCCTCCCCTGCTCACATTCTGTCTCTTTCTCTCTCTCTCAAGAACAAATAAACATTAAAAAAAAAATTTTTTTTTAAAGACTGTCAAAAGCAAAATAAAAGATACCGTGAAGTTTGGCCAAGAATCCAGAAGTATTCCATGTGACAGGTAGGCTCACAGTTTAAATCTCTTTCTAGAAGGTGTGCCCTTGCTGTGCCGACAGCATCAATGTTGTGGGACAGGAGAGGGTCCGATCCGAGAATCACATTGATAAAAAGAGTTCCGTGAAACCACACAAGATCCTCAAGGAGAAAATTATGGACTTTAACAGTGAAATTAATTTTGAATTTATGCTCTCTATAGTCACTTAGTAGGAACTGTTCATTTCTATTGATAAGCTTAATAAAACCTTTAAAAATCTTTTTGGCTATTTTACATCTAAAAGGATTGAAAACATGTGAAGTTTAGGGAAACAAAATCAAACTGGATGTGAAGTAAGCGAGAAAAATGACATTCCAATAAAAGGAAACCGAAAGAAGGAAGCAAAAATACTTGTGTGACTTGAAGGAGAAGATTCGTGTACAAATAACCCCCAGACCAGCTCCCATAGAGGCTGTTTTTCTGTTTATTACATATCAGAGTATCATTTGAAGAGAGATTTGCGTACAGTCAAAGAACATACTTGTGCTTTAAGATTTTGTATAATACGCCGAAGATACCCTGCGTGGATCTAGATTCCTGCTTAAGGTGACAGAAACGACTACAGCAAGCGATTGTGATTTATTTGATCAGATTAAAATATTCAGTAGAGTCTTCTGTTACAGCATTTTACCACATGCTGCCCTCGAGCATGTGAGCGTGCCAGTGTTCGAATCAGGAGGCACTTCCAAATCCAAGGATTGCTTGAGGAATTTTGTCGGTCATTCCAGCTGCTACTGCCTCAGCAGAGTGAAGCTTCGCCAAATTAAAATTAACTAAAAACCTGCCAAGAACTACACCGACTCAAAAAGATCTGTCTTATCTGGCAGTCGGTCAACAGAACAGAATGTTGTACGGACATACAGCTACAAGAGCAGCGGCTTCCCAAACTGAAAGCAAAGCAGGAGAGCCAGTCTTGTGGAGTAGACACTCAATCACTTACCGGGCCAGCCATCAACGGAGAACCCAGATGGGCATGATCATAATGAAATTAAGTCACCGCTGGTAGTTTGCCAAATTTCAGCCACATAAGAGCCATAGCTTTACAATATTTTTAAAAGCCTATGCATCGCTCTAAGAGAATAGAACGTATTTACAACTTCCAAGAAGTAAACATGGGGTATGGACCTCCATTTGTATTTGTAATCTTGCCTCAACGTGGGTCTGCCACCAGCTGAGACTGGGACTGCCTCTCTTCCTCTGACATGAGAAGGGTAACCTTGTCACTTTAATTTTTTTTTTATTTAGTAGGGTATTTTTAATGTTTGTTCATCCATTTTTGAGAGAGTGAGTGACCGAGCACGAGCAGGGGAAGGTGAGAGAGAGAGAGGGAGACACAGAATCTGAAACAGGCTCCAGCCTCTGAGCTGTCAGCACAGAGCCCCACGCGGGGCTCGAACCCACCAACTGTGAGATCATGACCTGAGCCAAAGTCGGATGCTCAACCGACTGAGCCACCCAGTCGCCCTAAACTTGTTGCTTTAATTTGCTGTTCCTGGACTATTAACAAGTTTGAGCATTTGGCATTTGTCTGTGGTTCATTCGTTTCTGTGAATGTGCCTGTGTCCTGTGATCATTTTTTCTTCCTTGCCGTTGCGTCCCTCCTCCTCAGTGTTAAGGCTGTCTTCTCTGTTAAAAAATGTTTCCAGCCCAGCCTGCTTCTCCCACACCACAGCACCACCCTCACACAGACCACCGACTCTTCAAACCCCCTGACCACTCTCTAGTTCCAGTCTCATCTCCCTCTGCCAACATACATTTGCTAGAATAATCGTGTTAAGAGAGACTTTGTGTACAAATGTGGCATACATAGGTGCATAAATCTTTTTTAATAACTCATGTAATTTTTTAATTTTTTTTTTTTTCTTTTTGAGAGAGAGAGTGCACGAGCCAGGGAGGGGCAGAGAGAGAGGGAGACACAGAATCCAAAGCAAGCTCCGGGCTCTGAGCTGACAGCAGAGAGCCCGACGCGGAGCTCACACCCACGAACTATGAGATCATGACCTGAGCCGAAGTCGGACACTTCACCGACTGAGCCACCAGGCATCCCAGACGTGCATAAATCTTATGTACCCCTAGTGAGTTTTCACAGGGTGGACACACCCATGCAATCGGCCCCCAGATCAGGAAACAGCGTATCGCCATTCCTTTTCTTCATCGTCCGGTTTCTCAGATTCATCCATGTATTGTTTGCAGCGGCAGCTTACCGCCCCCCCCCACCCCCCGCCGGCATCATTCTGTTTCGTGGCTGTGTCTCCACTCATTTACTCCACCTCTGCTGGACATTTGTGTCGTTTTCCGTTTTCCATTACTACGAACCGTCCTGCTGCGAACATCTGGGTGTCCTCTTTTGGTGAACACTCCACATTTCTGCCGGAAGACTGTAGAAACGCTGGAGCGTTGTTGCTAAGTCAGCTTCAGTGGATTCCAGCAGATGGTTTTCCAAAGGGGTGTGGGCACCAGTTTACGTTTCCAGCAGCAATGACGGGGCATCCCAGCCCTGCAAGTCCTGGCCACACCTGGTACCAAGTCTTCCTCATTTTAGCCACCCTGGTGGACGCGCGTCGTGGTAAGAATAGTATTTTTAAAGCTTAACTCCTCTTGTGACAAGATGAGCCTTGGCTCAAGTGCTCCAGTGTCTCCCCGCCTCCCGAGTGAAAGCCCTGACGACGGCCTTTACGTAGGAGAACCATGTGATTTAGTATTCAAATTGGAACTTGATTTTGAGAGCGAAGGTGAAACAAGCAGGGACAAAAGGCATAAATCAGGACTGTCGTAGGTAACCGGGGTGCACGGTCACCGCGCCCATCAGAGCCTTCATGGTCTGGCTGCTGTCCGTCCCTCCTCCCTCACTGTATTCTCTCCAGCCACGGTGCCCTCCAGATTCCATGAGTTTAGCAATCATGTTCCTGCTTCAGGAGCGTTCTCCCCAGCGATCGGCACAGCTTGCCCTCACCTCCTTCAGAGAGGCCCTGTGTCGAGGTGTCTCCATGCTTCTGGACTCGTGGTAGTTTTTACTGTCGTTCCATAAAGCAAATTTGTATTGCTCTGCTGCCCTCTGCCCCCCACACGCAAGCTGCACAGGAGAAGGGACGTGGTCGATTCAGCTCCCTGCTGTGCCCGGCACTTTGTGCCTCAAGTACAGTTCATTATAGAACCTGGGTGGCAGGTATAGAGCTGTGATTGTACTGTATATATATTCTTCTCACTTTTTTACTTGAAAATGTATAATAAAATGTTAGAGAAAACAATAACCTATCTCGTCTTTGCAGCAAGTGCCATGAAAGAGGCAAAGTGGGGTCTGACGGGCAGCATCAGCCTCACCTGGGAGGTTGTGAGAAATGCAGGGTCTTCGGTCCCGCCCTGTACCCACCAACTCGGGATCTCTGGGGTGGGCCCGGGGATCCAAGGGGTTTTCATGCACACTGAAGTTTGAGATGCGCCTTTTGTTTTGAGGGAGCAGGCGCATGAGCAGGGAAGAAGGGCAGAGGGAGAGAGAGAGAATCCTGAGCAGGGGAGAAGGGCAGAGGGATAGAGAGAGAATCCTGAGCAAGGGAGAAGGGCTGAGGGAGAGAGAATCCCAAGCAGTCTCCATGCTCAGCGCAGAGCCAGATGAGGGGCTCGATCCCATGACCCTGGGATGATGACCTGAGCCGAAATCAAGAGTCAGACGCTCAATCGACTGAGCCACCCTGGTGCCCCAGCACCCAGTTGCTTTGTCCCCATTTTATAGGTGGGGAAAATGAGACCCAGAGAAGAAAACTTAGCAAGTAAGTCACAGCTAGAGGTCAGAGGTGCTGGGATCAGATGTGCTCTTGAAGCCGAGGTCTAGAAGAGTGTCTAGTAATCTACCCGACCTGCAGAATAAAAAGCAAACGGGCTTTCTTTGCCATTTCCGTGAGTCAGGAATATTGGGATCAAAGTGTGGCCCGTTTGCCATTAACCTGTAATGTGGGAATGTAAGTGCTGTTAAGTTACGTTGTTACCTGTGGGAGTGTTTCTTGTCTCAGCCTGTCACTTCTCTATTTTTGGCAGAAACCTAGGAACCGTGGGCGCCGTGGCCTTGGACCGCAACGGAAACGTGGCCTACGCGACCTCGACGGGGGGCATCGTGAATAAAATGGTCGGCCGGGTTGGGGACACGCCATGCATAGGTGGGCCTCACCGATGGCTCTGCCCCTTCCCATCCACAGTCACCCACCTGGCTTTGGGGAGGACTTGGAGAGGGAGACGGGGGAGGCTCCAGTTGTCCCCCATGAGCCCCCGAGGGCCTCTTCCCTCTAGCCCCGTTTTCGGGATCTGCAGACTTCGTCCCAGAGGGTTACATACACGAACCCTTTTCCCAGTCCTGGGCTCAAATTAACAAACAGAAAAAGCTGAGAATTTCAGTGGGCAGTTACTGGATCTGAGTGGCATGAAAGCCACACGTTGCTGATACAGCGACGTTACGAGTGGAAGTATTTGCGTGGACACCGAAGCACATGGCCTCATTCTGGAAGCAGGGTGAGGGGCGGGGGTAGGCGTGGCTGTATATGCCTCGCCCTGTGCAGACCACCCGCGTGCCCTCGGGGAGCTGTTCCAGGAAGGGTCAGTCCTGCCCTCCCTCCCGGGGCTCCCTTCATCCCCCTGGTTTCAGGGTCATCACCTGGCGCTTTGTTCACACTAAAGCGTCACAGCTACTGACCTTTGTCCACACTTTGGCACTCTTTGGGATTCAGTATTTACGTAGCCTTAGACTTGATCTGTGTTTGACTTTCTTCACTGTTGTCACTTTTTTGGGGCAGGATCTGGAGGTTATGCTGACAATGACATTGGTGCCATTTCAACAACGGGGCACGGGGAGAGCATCCTGAAGGTGAATCTGGCCAGACTCACTCTCTTCCATGTAGAACAAGGTACATAGAACAAATGCATACTGTCTGAAGACGAGTGAACGGAAGGTCTTCGTAAATAGGAGGGAAAGTAGATGAAACCCTTTTTAATTTGCTTTAGATGTTCCTTTCAGGCTGTTACCTACTTTGACTTCTTCCCACCTTCTGTTAGGATTTGGAAAGAAGTGCATTTAGAATATTGTCTGCGTTGGGCATCTTGGGCAGTAGAGACTTTGAGCCTGGGTGTGGGAGAAAAGCAGGTCTGCTTAGGCTGATGTCAGGCTCTGCCTCAGTGCACAGAGGGTCTTTTACGGTGAGGACCCTTCTAAGAAGCATTCACATAGAAATCGTTTGGGGGCACCTGGGTGGCTCAGTCGGTTGAGCATCCAACTCTTGATTTTGGCTCAGGTCATGAGCTCACGGTTCGTGAGATTGAGCCCCACGTCGGGCTGCATGCTGACAGCATGGAGCCTGCTTGGGATTCTCTCTCTCCCTCTGTCTCTGCCCCTCTCCCACTCGCACAGGCACATGCGCTCCCACACTCGCTCACTCGCTCTCGCGATAAATAAGCATTTAAAAAAAAGAAAAAAGAAATCATTTGCCCAGAATCTTTGTTAACTCACTTTGGTTTTTCATACTACAAATGATTTTCCCATCAGATTTCTTTTTATTGAAAGGTTGTTTCACAGCCTCTCCTTGTTTTCAGGAAAAACACTGGAAGAGGCTGCCGACATGTCGTTGGGTTATATGAAGTCAAAGCTGAAGGGTTTAGGCGGCGTCATCTTGGTCAGCAAAGCAGGAGACTGGGCAGTGAAGTGGACCTCTGCCTCCATGCCCTGGGCGGCCGCCAAGGACTGCCAGCTGCACTCTGGAATTGACCTTGATGAGACCAATGTCACTGACCTGCCCTAGGGCCGTGAAGATTGTATTCTAGGTGCTATCCTGGAGGGAAAGTCCAGCTTCCTGGTGTGGAGATTTAGCTTAATTAATTAGATCTAGAAATGGAGAATTCTGCAGTCTGTCACTGTTTTGTCGCCTTGATCAATGAGTATCTGAGTGTTTGGTTGAGGGGCAGATCCGAAAGTGCTCAGAGAAATCCCCCTGTTAAGGTCAAAGTAAGAATAGTCCACATGACCAAGTCCTGAGTCTTTCTCCTGAATCGGCCCCAGCGTCTTAGGTTAGAAAGAAATGACATCATCTGATGTGACAGCAGCCGCCTGCGTGCAAGGAGCGTTGTCTGGTAGTGGGAGACCCCCAGCGGAGCGGGGGGGCCCAGACAGACGCTCCCGGGGTTCCCACGGTTGCAGGCTCTCCACGGGACCCAGTGAAGGGCGAGGCGGGAAGGAAAGGACCCAGCGGCATATCTGAAAGTACACAGAAGCAGCAGAGCTGGTGGGCCAAGTCCCAGAGAACCGCAGAATGCTGTGGAGTTCACTTTGAGTCAGAAGAATGTCAGGGGAAAGAACCTGGAAGAGGATAAACTGAGTTTTCTAAGAAAGTTCGGGTCTCCTCTGACTTACTAATGTAGAGCTGTTTGCAGACACTTCAAAAGTGCCCCCTGGAGGTGAGGGGTCTTGGGGGGGGGGGGGGCTCTGCGGAGCTCCTGCCAGCCTGAGGGCCCTCCGGGACTCCCACGGGAGTCCGCCCACCTGGCATTTGCCACCAGCCTCCGCCTGCTGGAGGCCCTCCGGGTCCTCGTGCTGGGTAACGGGGCCCCGGACCTCCCCACCTCGGCCATGACGGGGGCGCCCAGCCCACAGGGCTGCACGGGGGCCTCCTGCGTCCTCGCGCTGTCTGGTGGGCGTGTGCACAACGTGGTCGGCATGGGGAAAACAGTAATTTCCTCAGTGGAGGCTACTTCTGTTAATCTCTCTTTACACTGGAAATGGTATTTCTGCTGTGATAATTTTTTAGTCTTGTCAGGTCTTCTCTCTGGAAAGAAACTGCTTAACTTAAAATTCCATGTGCCACTAATAAAATCTATTTTGAAAGAATAACAGTGTGGTTAGGAGTCACTGTTGACAGAGACCAGAATGTCCATATTGGGCATGTTGGAGGGTGTTCAGAGGAAAGGAGCCTTTTCTGAACAGGTAAGGGAGAGACCCGACCGCTGTTCACGGGGATCAGCAGGGCTAATGATCAGCATTCTCACGGTTTGCCAGACAGCCGCCAGCTTCCAGCTCCCGGTGGGAAGAGACTCATAAATATGGAGAACAAACAGGGTTACTGGCAGGGGTGGGCTAACTGGGTCAGGGGCACTAAGGAATCTCCTGAAATCATTGTTGCACTATATGCTAACTAATTCGATGTAAATTTTAAAAAATAAAATTTAAAAATTAAAAAAAAAGAGGGGGATCCTGGGAAGATGGCGGCATAGGAGGATGCTGGGCTCACCGCACAACCTGCTGATCACTTATATTCCACCTACACCTGCCTAAATAACCCAGAAAACCACCAGAAGACTAGCAGAACGGAGTCTCCGGAGCCAAGCGCAGATGAGAGGCCCATGGAAGAGGGGCCCCTCCGGAAGCGGATCTCCGAAGGAAAAGCGAGCTGAGCCTGCCCCTCCCAACCCGTGCACCTTGCCGATCCGCCCCAGCTAATACGCCAGATCCCCAGCACCACAAGCCTGGCAGTGTGCAAGTAGCCCAGACTGGCCACGCCACCCCACGCCCCTAGGAGAGGGGAAAAGAAGGCACACACCAGTCTGACTGTGGCCCCAAAGGTGGGCTGGGGGCAGACATCGGGTCTGACTGCGGTCCCGCCCACCAATGCAAGTTATTCAAGACAGCACAGGGGAAGTGCCCCGCAGTCCCGCACCACTCCAGGGACTACCCAAAACGACAAAACAGAAGAATTCCCCTCAAAAGAATCTCTAGGAAATAGCGACAGCTAACGAACTGATCAAAAACGATTTAAACAATATAACAGTGAATTTAGAATAATAGTCATAAAATTAATCGCTGGGCTTGAAAACAGTATAAAGGACAGCAGAGAATCTCTTGCTACAGAGATCAAGAGACTAAGGAACAGCCAGGAGGAGCTAAAAAATGCTATCAATGAACTGCAAAATAAAATGGAGACAACTAGGGCTCGGATTGAAGAGGCAGAGGAGAGAATAGGTGAACTAGAAGATAAAATTATGGAAAAAGAAGAAGCTGAGGAAAAGAGAGATAAAAAAAATCCAGGAGTATGAGGGGAAAATTAGACAAATAAGTGATGCACTGAAGAGAAATAATCTTCGCATAACTGGTATTCCAGAGGAGGAAGAGAGAGGGAAAGGTGCTGAAGGTGTACTTGAAGAAATCATAGCTGAGAACTTCCCTGATCTGGGGAAGGAAAAAGGCATTGAAATCCAAGAGGCACAGAGAACTCCCTTCAGACGTAACTTGAATCGATCTGCACGACATATCATAGTGAAACTGGCAAAATACAAGGATAAAGAGAAAATTGTGAAAGCAGCTAGAGATAACGTGCTCTAACATATAAAGGGAGACCTATAAGACTCGTGACCAATCTCTCTACTGAAACTTGGCAGGCCAGAAAGGAATGGCAGGAGGTCTTCAATGTGATGAACAGAAAAAATATGCAGCCGAGAATCCTTTATCCAGCAAGTCTGTCATTTAGAAGGAGAGATAAAGGTCTTCCCAAACAAAAACTGAAGGAATTCGTCACCACTAAACCAGCCCTACAAGAGATCCTAAGGGGGATCCTGTGAGACAAAGTACCCAGAGACATCGCTACAAGCATGAAACCTACGGATATCACAATGACTCTAAACCCATATCTTTCTATAATAACACTGAATGTAAATGGACTAAATGCGCCAACCAAAAGACATAGGGTATCAGAATGGATAAAAAAACAAGACCCATCTATTTGCTGTCTTCAAGAGACTCATTTTAGACCTGAGGACACCTTCAGATTGAGATTGAGGGGATGGAGAACTATTTATCATGCCACTGGAAGTCAAAAGAAAGCTGGAGTAGCCATACTTATATCAGACAAACTAGACTTTAAATTAAAGGCTGTAACAAGAGATGAAGAAGGGCATTATATAATCATTACAGGGTCTATCCATCAGGAAGAGCTAATAATTATAAATGTCTATGTGCCGAATACGGGAGCCCCCAAATATATAAAACAATTACTCACAAACATAAGCAACCTTATTGATAAGAATGTGGTAATTGCAGGGGACTTTAACACTCCACTTACAGAAATGGATAGATCATCTAGACACACGGTCAATAAAGAAACAAGGGCCCTGAATGATACATTGGATCAGATGGACTTGACAGATATATTTAGAACTCTGCATCCCAAAGCAACACAATATACTTTTTTCTCGAGTGCACATGGAACATTCTCCAAGATAGATCACATACTGGGTCACAAAACAGCCCTTCATAAGTATACAAGAATTGAGATCATACCATGCATACTTTCAGACCACAATGCTATGAAGTTTGAAATCAACCACAGGAAAAAGTCTGGAAAACCTCCAAAAGCATGGAGGTTAAAGAACACCCTACTAAAGAATGAATGGGTCAACCAGGCAATTAGAGAAGAAATTAAAAAATATACGGAAACAAATGAAAATGAAAATACAAGAATCCAAACGCTTTGGGATGCAGTGAAGGCAGTCCTGAGAGGAAAATACATTGCAATCCAGGCCTATCTCAAGAAACAAGAAAAATCCCAAATACAAAATCTAACGGCACACCTAAAGGAAATAGAAGCAGAACAGCAAAGACAGCCTAAATCCAGCAGAAGAAGAGAAATAAAGATCAGAGCAAAAATAAACAATATAGAATCTAAAAAAACTGTAGAGCAGATCAACGAAACCAAGAATTGGTTTTTTGAAAAAATAAACAAAATTGACAAACCTCTAGCCAGGCTTCTCAAAAAGAAAAGAGAGATGACCTAAATAGATAAAATCATGAATGAAAATGGAATTATTACAACCAATCCCTCAGAGATACAAGCAATTATCAGGGAATACTATGAAAAATTATATGCCAACAAACTGGACAACCTGGAAGCAATGGACAAATTCCTAAACACCCACACGCTTCCAAAACTCAATCAGGAGGAAATAGAAAGCTTGAACAGACCCATAACCAGCGAAGAAATGGAATCAGTCATCAAAAATCTCCCAACAAATAAGAGTCCAGGACCAGATGGCTTCCCAGGGGAGTTCTACCAGACGTTTAAAGCAGAGATAATACCTATCCTTCTCAAGCTATTCCAAAAAATAGAAAGGGAAAGAAAACTTCCAGACTCATTCTATGAAGCCAGTATTACTTTGATTCCTAAACCAGATAGAGACCCAGTAAAAAAAGAGAACTACAGGCCGATATCCCTGATGAATATGGATGCAAAAATTCTCAATAAGATACTAGCAAATCGAATTCAACAGCATATAAAAAGAATTATTCACCATGATCAAGTGGGATTCATTCCTGGGATGCAGGGCTGGTTCACATTCGCAAATCAATCAATGTGATACATCACATTAATAAAAGAAAAGATAAGAACCATATGATCCTGTCAATCGATGCAGAAAAGGCCTTTGACAAAATTCAGCACCCTTTCTTAATAAAAACCCTCGAGAAAGTCGGGATAGAAGGAACATACTTAAAGATCATAAAAGCCATTTATGAAAAGCCCACAGCTAACATCATCCTCAATGGGGAAAAACTGAGAGCTTTTTCCCTGAGATCAGGAACACGACAGGGATGCCCACTCTCACCGCTGTTGTTTAACATAGTGCTGGAAGTTCTAGCATCAGCAATCAGACAACAAAAGGAAATCAAAGGCATCAAAATTGGCAAAGATGAAGTCAAGCTTTCACTTTTTGCAGATGACGTGATATTATACATGGATAATCCGATAGACTCCACCAAAAATCTGCTAGAACTGATACATGAATTCAGCAAAGTTGCAGGATACAAAACCAATGTACAGAAATCAGTTGCATTCTTATACACTAACACTGAAGCAACAGAAAGACAAATAAAGAAACTGATCCCATTCACAATTGAACCAAGAAGCATAAAATACCTAGGAATAAATCTAACCAAAGATGTAAAAGATCTGTATGCTGAAAACTATAGAAAGCTTATGAAGGAAATTGAAGAAGATATAAAGAAATGGAAAAACATTCCGTGCTCATGAATTGGAAGAATAAATATTGTCAAAATGTCAATACTACCCAAAGCTATCTACACATTCAATGCAATCCCAATCAAAATTGCACCAGCATTCTTCTTGAAACTAGAACAAGCAATCCTAAAGTTCATATGGAACCACAAAAGGCCCCGAATAGCCAAAGTAATTTTGAAGAAGAAGACCAAAGCAGGAGGCATCACAATGCCAGACTTTAGCCTCTACCACAAAGCTGTCATCATCAAGACAGCATGGTATTGGCACAAAAACAGACACATAGACCAATGGAATAGAATAAAAACCCCAGAACTAGACCCACAAACGTATGGCCAACTAATCTTTGACAAAGCAGGAAAGAATATCCAATGGAAAAAAGTCTCTTTAACAAATGGTGCTGGGAGAACTGGACAGCAACATGCAGAAGATTGAAACTAGACCACTTTCTCACACCATTCACAAAAATAAACTCAAAATGGATAAAGGGCCTGAATGTGAGACAGGAAACCATCAAAACCCTAGAGGAGAAAGCAGGAAAAGACCTCTCTGACCTCAGCCGTAGCAATTTCTTACTTGACACATCCCCAAAGGCAAGGGAATTAAAAGCAAAAATAAACTACTGGGACCTTATGAAGATAAAACCTTCTGCACAGCAAAGGAAACAACCAACAAAACTAAAAGGCAACCAACGGAATGGGAAAAGATATTTGCAAATGACATATCAGACAAAGGGCTAGTATCCAAAATCTATAAAGAGCTCACCAAACTCCACACCCGAAAAACAATCCAGTGAAGAAATGGGTAGAAAACATGAATAGACACTTCTCTAAAGAAGACATCCGGATGGCCAACAGGCACATGAAAAGATGTTCAACGTCGCTCCTTATCAGGGAAATACAAATCAAAACCACACTCAGATATCACCTCACGCCGGTCAGAGTGGCCAAAATGAACAAAGCAGGAGACTATAGATGCTGGAGAGGATGTGGAGAAACGGCAACCCTCTTGCACTGTTGGTGGGAATGCAAATCGGTGCAGCCGCTCTGGAAAGCAGTGTGGAGGTTCCTCAGAAAATTAAAAATAGACCTACCCTATGACCCAGCAATAGCACTGCTAGGAACTGACCCAAGGGATACAGGAGTACTGATGCATAGGGGCACTTGTACCCCAATGTTTATAGCAGCACTCTCAACAATAGCCAAATTATGGAAAGAGCCTAAATGTCCATCAACTGATGAATGGATAAAGAAATTGTGGTTTATATACACAATGGAGTACTACGTGGCAATGAGAAAGAATGAAATATGGCCCTTTGTAGCAACATGGATGGAACTGGACAGTGTTATGCTAAGTGAAATAAGCCATACTGAGAAAGACAGGTGCCATATGTTTTCACTCTTATGTGGATCCTGAGAAACTTAACAGAAACCCATGGGGGAGGGGAAGGAAAAAAAAAAGAGGTTAGAGTAGGAGAGAGCCAAAGCATAAGAGACTCTTAAAAACTGAGAACAAACTGAGGGTTGATGGGGCATGGGAGGGAGGGGAGGGTGGGTGATGGGTATTGAGGAAGGCACCTTTTGGGATGAGCACTGGGTGTTGTATGGAAACCAATTTGACAATAAACTTCATATATTGAAAAAAAAAAAAAGAACAAGTTGAGGGTTACTGGAAAGGAGGAGGGATGAGTTAAATGGGTGACAGTTTAAGGAGGGCATTTGTGATGATGACCATTGGTTTGTATGTAAGTGATGAGTCACTAAATTCTGCATCTGAAACTCACATTACTCTGTATGTTAACCAACTTGAATTTAAATAAAAACTTGAAGGAAAAAAAATTTTTTAAAAAAGACAGAAAGTCACCTGCACTAGCCCAGGATTCCCTCAGCAGAGACGGTGTGTGTTTCTCTGTGCGGCTCCACACTTGATCCAGTGAGCAGGACACTGTGAAAGAGAATGAGAATCTTTTTACCACTTCTGTACCACAAGAGGGCAGCAAACTATCAAACGTCCATCGTTTCAGCCCAAAAGAAAGCTAACTTACCGGACTGCGTGAGAATAATCAGAAAATTTGGAAGCCAAAGAGGGAGGGTTCCTGTTCCTGACCTTCATTTTCTTTTTTTTTTAAGTTTATTTATTCTGAAAGAGGGCAGGGGAGGCAAAAGAGAGAGGGGGGAAAGAGAGAATCCCAAGCAGGCTCCGCATTGTCAGCACAGAGCCCAATGCAGGGCTCAAACTTGCGAACTGCCAGATGGTGACCTGAGCCAAAACCAAGAGTTAGATGCTCAACCAACTGAGCCACCCAGGGATCCCGACCTTCATTTTTGTCTAAATACTACAGTTTTAGAGCAGCATTGTCAAGAAAAAAAAAAAATGCTAGCAAATCCCCCAAAGGACCCATCGAAATCAAGTCTCTCTTTTTTTTTTTTAATTTTTTTTTAACGTTTATTTATTTTTGAGACAGAGCATGAACGGGGGAGGGGCAGAGAGAGAGGGAGACACAGAACTGGAAGCAGGCTCCAGGCTCTGAGCCATCAGCCCAGAGCCTGACGCGGGGCTCGAACTCACGGTCCGTGAGATCGTGACCTGAGCTGAAGTCGGACGCTCAACCGACTGAGCCACCCAGGCGCCCCATCAAGTCTCTGACTCTTAAAACAGCAGATACCTGTTGTGCACCTGCTGCCAGATGCCAGGGACCCCAGGTGAGCACGGCCAGGCCCCCCAGCCTCTGCCCTTGGTTGCTCCTTCCAACCAGGAAGACAGATAAACTGTATTTGGCCTAAACTCGCCAAAAACGCCAAAACTGTGGGATAAGGAGCACAAGAGGGGCCCAGAGCCGAGGATGGGTGTCTGCCCCCCCGCGGATGCTGCGCTCAGCCCATCCTGTTGAGCTGAAAGAGAAAAGTCCTGGGAAGGAAGGGCCTTTAACCTCATAGCTGTTGCACAATAAATGTTTGGGTTTTGTTTTTTCCAATAATGTCCTTCCCAGACGTGTTCTTTTCTGTCATGAGAGATCACAAACCCTGAGGGCAAAGGGAAGTGGAGTGGGATGTGCTTTGGTCCTTGTCGGGGTCCCTGTCATCCAAAGTGGTTGGTGTTCGGGGAAGCTGGCAGGGGACACAGCCCTTCAGCCCGACGCCAGCTCTGCGGCCCTCTGGGCGGCCTTCACTTATGCACAGACCAGCACTGCATTCAGACTTTGTAGCAACCAAGGAGCTGGGACGTGCCCCCACAGGACCGTGTCCAGCTCAGGAAAACCAGGTGTCCCCTTCCTCCTCTCTATGTGGCCCCCAAAGGAACGGGGACTGGGCTGAAGGACGGAGGCGAAGCAGGCCCAGGAAACAGTTGGGAGGAGATTTGGGCCTGGAACACAGGAAGGCTCGGGGCCGGGAGTAGGTGTGAGTGCATTACTGGTCCCACCCGGAAAGTAAGTACCATTCAGTGGGAAAGCACCCTCCTCCTGTGCCCCATCCCACTTCCGGACACCCCAAAACAGCTGAGCACAGTCACACATAGCTGGTCTCCTGCAGGAAGTTAAAGATGAGGGGAGGGGCACAGGGATGGCCCTGCCCTTTTGAAAGACGGAAAAAGAAGCTCAGAGAAACCGGAGGTTACCCCCCAACCCCGCTCCCCCCACCCACCCCAGAGCATTCATTCCGCTCAGGGTAAACAGAGGTTTATCTCCGCCTCTCGGTTCCCAAATCCTGAAGCGTCCTTATCACCTCTCTCTGGCTCCCAGTGCCCACCCCCAGGACCTACGTAGGGGTGACCATTCCCGAGAGCACTGCCGGTGAGAAGAAGGGCAGGACACCACGTTTTAACAACTTTATCCTTCAGAGTCTGCGTTTTTCCCCCAACCCACTATTCAAGGGAAGATGGATTTTTCAGACCATGAGTAAGATAGGTCAGGCATGGACGGGGTTGACAGAGGAAACCGGGCTGGGATTCTCTCTCTCATGTCGTCACAGGGACGCTGGGGGCCGGGCCCGCCACACCGAACACAAATGTGGACGTCCCTTCTGCTGCAAAAGCCTCCAGGGCCGGGCTGTGGGAACAGGACGGGGCTCAGGTTTTGGAAAGGGAAATGGGGGTCTGTGCCAAAAAGCACAAAGCCTCACCCAGGAGTTTGGCAAAGAGAGTTGGCGTCAGAAGAGCAGGTGGGGATCGAGTTCACCCCGTGCGGCCGCCGGGAACAGCGGCCACCCTTCCCAGGTCACTTTCCCTTCCCAGCTGGGCTCGCCTCCGACCTTTCCCAAGGCCAGCCCAGGCACAGGAGAGCCCAAGGGCCTCTCAGGCAAAGGGCAATTTTCCAGAGTATTTACCGATTAATTAGCACAGGTGGATGCCGGTCTCACAACAAATCCAAGAACATTTACCGTGGAAGCGGAATGAGAACAGAGACTGGGGTTCTCTCACCTTCCACCCCAATGTCCCACCGTCCACCCAGCGCCAGATCCCTGGGGGGGGGGGGGGGGGCTGAACTCCTGAACTTTCTCCTGCAACGTTCTGCTCAGACACCAAATATCTGAATCGCTTAAAAAGTTAAGAAAGGCCACAGTGAGTTCTTCCCTTCCTCCCTTCTGCCTGTTCCCCTCCCTCCCCCTGGGCCCACTCAGCCTGCAGCGCGCTGTGGCCCCGCGTGCTTCCCCGGTGACCTCACCCTGGATCTGGCCTTTCCGCCCGGAGCCTCCCCAATCTTCCTGGCCATCTCTGCTCATCTAATCTCTGGCTCTTGCACAGATATCACACCCTGGATGCCTCGTGACTAAAAACTCTGCGCTTCCCCCCCCCCCCCCGAAGCCTCTTCTTACCCTGTCCCTGTCTTCGTTAGAAATTCCAGCGTGTTTGTCCGCTGCTCCCGATGGACAGGACGAAGGGTGGGGCACCCTCCAGAAGAGAATCTGCCCCCTCCCCCAACACGCTCAGCATTCCCGGCTCCAAGACCTCACACGGATGTGCTGCAGAAAACGGGCCGCCAGTCCCTCCCCGGGAGTGCCACACGGCCGCCTTTATTTCACCAGTGAGCCCTATCGGTGTGTGGACCCCCGAACTGTCAGGCTGGAAGGCCTCCACCGTGGCCAGCTCTGTGGTGGCCTCCCTGGGCTTCATCTTACTTGAAAGAAAACGTTCCAGCACCTGCTTCCTGTCTCTAATCACTGGGATCATGGCCCAACCACCCCTTCCCCAGCTGGGCCAGCCCCCTGACCGGGCAGGGGACTCAGACCATTGTCCTGCCAGTTTGGGCAGAATGCTCGAGGCTCCTCTATCAGCCGGCAGGCAAGGCTGCCCTGCCTTCTTGAGGTCAGCTCCGTGACGGGGTGCGGTCTGGCACACGCAGGACCCGCGTCAGGCCACTTGGCTGCAGCCCTAGGGTTCCCGGGCTCTGAGGCCCCAGGCCCCTGGGCCACACACAGCCCAGCTTCTGAGCCCATCTCCAAGTCGAGGTTTCCCAAGGGGGCTGCCTGGGTGGCAGCTGGGCCTGTGCTCAAGTACGAAGACAGAAGAATGAGGAACCCCTCTCCTTGTTCCTTGGGCTCGCAGCCTCGAAGCCAGCCCATCGAGGCCTTGTCCTCCTCCCAGGAGCCCCATCCCGCCCACCCTCAAGGATTAGGTCACACAAGAGCCTCCAGCCATTCCCCTGCTGACTGTATCAAACCTAAACCCACTGGCTGGTTTCCAAGACCCCAGAAGGCCAACTCCTCCTGGCTGCAGGGGGGCGGCCCACTGCCCTCAGGATGCGAGAGGCTCCTCAGGCCTCTGCACATCCTATTCCCTCCCCCAATACGCCTTTCCACCCATAAAAGGCATGTTTAGGGGCACCTGGGTGGCTCAGTCAGTTAAGCGTCCCACTTCGGCTCAGGTCACGATCTCACAGTCCATGGGTTCGAGCCCCACGTTGGGCTCTGTGCTGACAGCTCGGGGCCTGGAGCCTGCTTCGGATTCTGCGTCTCCTTCTCTCTCTGCCCCTCCTCCACTCGCACTCTGTCTCCCTCTCTCTCAAAAGTAAATAAACATTTTAAAATATTAAAAAAAAAAAAAAAAGCATGTTTAAAGGGGGAACAACAGTAACCTCCCTCAGAGGGCTGTTGTGGGGTTCAATTACTTAATCCGTGGAAAATTCTTAGACGTGTGCCTGGCGTATAGCGAACTCTCGGTAACCGTTAGCTATTGCTATCGTGTTATTTTGCTCCCAAGCCACACCAACCGCAGTGAAGCCTTCCATTTCTGAGCCCCTACCACTCTTCAGGGTCACCTCCTGAAACGGGCCTCTGTTTCACGGACCCAAAAGTTGGCTTTGATCATTCGGGACGAGGGGCCAGGCACTCAGCCAACAGGCCTGTCTGTGCCTGTGTGGCCATGCCAGCACAAAGGATAAGCCCCGTTTCCTATTTTGCGGGGTTTACAAAGCACTTTCACGTCTATTTCTGCCTCTGTGGAGTAGGCAGGGCAGAAATCGTTGTTGCCATGTTCCCAAGTGGCCCGCTTAGCCTTCGGGCCTAGCTCTGTCTGACTCCAGGCCCCGCGCCCTTTCCTCAGCGCCAGGCTGGAGTCATACCCAGTGAGGTGCACCTTCCTGAGGAGCTGTGGCATCCGAGACAGCGGCCCGATGAAAACCAGACGCTCTCCCCCCACCCCACCCCACCCCACCCCCCAGTCTCTGGGCCAGCTCCCAGGACCGAAAGAGCAACTGATATGTGGCCCCCGAGCCCAGCCCGCCCCGCGAGCTCAGCTCCTGGCAGAAAGACCTCACCGAGGAAAGCCTCTCACCGGAGCTGGGGCCGGACTGCGGGCTTCAGAAGAAGGAGTGGCCGAGGCCAGCCGCGCTGCCACTGACCCCTCTAACCCCACCAACCTAGCCAGCCAGGTGCTACTCTCGTTTTCCAGACAGGACACCGAGGCTTGGAGAGATGCGACCTCCCCAACTCGCAAGCGGGGACGCCTGAGGACGGCTGGGTTACAGCCCCGGTCACAACCCCCTCCCCACCCACAGTTAGAGGCCGGGCCCAGCAGGATGCCGCAGGGCCTCGGTATTGGGTTCAGTGGGCTCGGGGTCACCTTGCTATCGAGGGAGAGGAGTCACCTCCCAGCCACGGTGAAGGCCCTCTTGGCAGCCTCCAGCTGGCCAGGGGCTTCCAGAATGGGAGTGGGGCAGGGTGAGGCAGGATGGGCGTGGTGACCCACTGAGGATAGGACAGACAGCGAGGGAGTCCACGCCTAGGGCGCCCCAGCTCAAGGGCCCAGGCTTCCCCCCCCCCACCCCCCGCCCCGGGGGCCATTTCTCTAGCTGACTCCCCCACCTCGATGATACGAGGGCCTGCGCGGCTGAGGTGTGAGTGTGGGGCGGTGTCTGTGTGAACGAGTCCAAGCTCGGGAGTCCAGTCGGGGGGACTGTTCACACGCTTTCAACAAACATAACAGCCGTGGCCGCAAAGTAGCGCGACAACGAACTCAGACTCCACCCCAGCCTGGGTCTTCTAGAAGACGCGGTGAATTGAACCGTGGCTCGGTACCTGGCTTTGTCCGCCTCCCCCGTCGTAACAAAGCCTGTTCTCCAACGTCCACCGGTCACTGGATGTGCTCCATCCAGGCCCACCGCCCCCGTCGCTCCCATTCCCCACGAAGCCGGGCCCAGACCCTACTTCCAGGCCTTTTGTATCAGTGTCCTGCGACCAAGGTAAACTCGAACGTCCCTCGGGCAATCAAGGCTCTGTGTGGATGTCAGGCTCTTGCCCCGAGGTCCCAAGCCTTCTCTCTCAGTGCATCAGCTTCCACCACGCTGGCGTCGCCTGTGGCCCCGCCCCCCGGGGGCCCCGAGCTTCACACACCCCACCCCTGTCCCAAGTGCTCTCCCCTGCCCCTCACTAGACAAGGCCTGCCGATCTCACAGAGCTCACCCAAGGGACGTCTCCTCCAGCACCCGACCCGGAGATTCTTCTGGCACACCCAAATCTCTCCTTCGTGGCAACTGTCATCCTGGGGATTAACATCTGTGTGTCACTCTAGACACTGTCCCCAGAACCGGTACCTGGCTGGCACCCGGCAGGGCCTTCACCCATGAGGGCTGAATGAAAGAACGGTGATGGAGGTGCCGGCCTCTCCCGGCTCTGACCTTGTTTGCCCCCGGTGCCCCCCAGATCCAGCGCAAAGACACCTCCTCCAGGAAGCCTCTCTGCTCCCACTCGGAGCTCGTCTTCTCCTCCTCTGAGGACAGCCCATGAACCGTGGTCACCTTTGTCCATCTGCCTCCTCACACGGTTGGGAGACCCTTGAGGTGGCGCCCTAGGCCCGGCCAACCAAGTTGCCCACTGCACCCCTCTTCCCACACAAGCCGCGTCCTCAGGAAAGCCTTGGCTTTCTCTCATCACTGACTGAACTCCAACAGCCTCTGAGAGGCAGGGCTGGGGGCCTCCATTAGCCCTAATTCACGGGGGAGACCTCTGAGGCTAAGAGGGAAAAGGCTCAAAGTTCTGCATGATTCTAAACACCCGCACACTCAGCGCTGTGGGGCCTGCTGAGAGGAGGGAGCCCCAGAAGCACCCGCCTTTGCACACAAGGGTCCAACCCTCCGGAAGAGAGAGAAAAAGAGAGGACTGATTCACTTCAGTCAGGACTGCATTTTAAAACTTACTTTTGGCGTGCCTGGGTGGCTCAGTCGGCTAAGCATTCCATTCTTGATTTCGGCTCAGGTCTTGATCTAACAGTTCGTGAGTTCAAGCCCCGTGTAGGGCTCTGTGCTCACAGCATGGAGCCTGCTTGGAATTCTGTCTCTCTCCTTCCGTCTCTACCCTTTCTGCACTCTCTCTCTCTCAAAATAAATAAACTTAATTAATTAATTAATCAATTAGTTAATTTAAAAAACTTACTCTCGGGGCAGCTGGGTGGCTCAGTGAGTTAAGCTTCTGACTTCCGCTCAGGTCATGATCTCGAAGTTTGTAAGTTCAAGCCCCACATCAGGCTCTGGGCTAACAGCACAGGGCCCACTTTGGATCCTCTGTCCCCCTCTCCCTGCCCCTCCTCCACTCGCACGCACTCTCTCTTCCTCTCTCTCTCTCTCCCTCAAAAAAAAATAAATAAACTTAAAAAAAAATTAAAACTGGGGCTCCTAGGTGGTTCAGTCGGTTAAGATTCCGATTTCAGCTCAGGTCATGATCTCGTGGTTCGTGAGTTCGAGCCTCACGAAGGGCTCTGTGCCGACAGCTCCCAAGCCTGGAGCCAGATTCGGATTCTGTGTCTCCCTCTCTCTCCTCCCCTCTTCCACTCATGCTTGCACGCTCTCTCTCTCTCTCTCTGTCTCTCTCAAAAATAAATACACATTAAAAAAAACTTTTTCTTAATTAAAATTTACTCTTTAGCAGTTAGGACCACCGAGAAGGATGTTACTACCCGAAAACATTAAGGTGACATTTACCGAATTTACTTCCTATTTGCCAGAGTTCTGTCAGCCCCTTCCCAGCACAGAATCTTCTCTCCCTTCAGAACTGTCAGGTCTAATTCTATGAACCAATTTTTATTGGCAAAAATAGTTACTGTAATAAAAGTTTAAAAGACGCTCAACCTCACTCATCATCAGGGAGACACAGACCAAACCCACAATGAGATACCCCCTCACGCCCGTCAGAATGGCTAAAAGCAAGACAACAAGAAACAGTAAGTATGGGCGAGGATGTGGAGAAAAGGGAACCCTCGTGCACTGTTGGCGGGCATTGGTGCAGCCCCTGGGGAAAACGACATGGAGGTTCCTCCAAAAAACTTAAAAATAGAATTGCCATGTGGTCCAGCAATCCCATTTCTGGATATATTCAAAGAAAACGAAAACATTGGGGCGCCTGGGTGGCTCAGTCGGTTGAGCGTCCAACTCTTGATTTCGGCTCAGATCATGATCCCAGGGTCATGGGATTGAGCCCCACGTCGGGCTCCCTGCTGGGTGTGAAATCTTGGAGCCTGCTTGGGATTCTCTCTCTCTCCCTCTGCCGCTCTCCCCCACTCATGCTCTCTCTCTTTCTCTAAAATAAAATTTTAAAAAACACTTGGTTTAATAATAATATTGTACTGCATATTTGAAAGTTGCTACAAGAACTTCAAAGTTCTCAGGGCACCCGGGTGGCTCAGTCGGCCAAGCATCTGACTTTCGATTTCGGCTCAGGTCATGACCTCATGGTCTGTGAGACTGAGCTCCAAGTCGGGCTTTGTGATTACAGCCTCAGAGCCTGCTTGGGATTCTCTCTCTCCTTCTCTCTCCGCCCCTCCCCTGCTTGTGCACGCTCTCTGTCTCTCTCTCAAAAAAATCAACTTAAAACATAAGCTCTCAGGGGCGCCTCGGTGACTCAATCAGTTAAGCGTCCGACTTCGGCTCAGGTCATGATCTCGCGGTTTGGGAGTTCGAGCCCCGCTTCGGGCTCTGGGCTGACGGCTCAGAGCCTGGAACCAGCTTCAGATCCTGTGTCTCCCTCTCTCTCTCTCAGTGCCCCTCCCCTGCTCATGCTCTGTCTCTCTTGTTAACACACAAATGTTAAAAAAAAAAAAAAAAAAAAACATTTTTTTTTTCATAAAAAAAAATAAGTTCTCATCACAAGAAAAAAAAATGTTTAACTCTGTGCGGTGACAGAGGTTAACTAGACTTCTCGGGGTGATCATTTCACAACATATACAAATATTGAATCGTTATGTTGTCCACCTGAAACTAATATAATGCCGTAGGTCACTTAGACCTACATAAGTAAATAACCCGCGTATATAATAAAAGATAAGAAGAGTTAGGGTGTCTCCTCCACCACCCCCTCAGAACAGAGGCCGGAAGAACATGTGCTTGGGGTGGGGAAGAAGGGCTAGAATTAGGTTCAATCCCACCAGCGATGGTTATGGAGACTCACGATGTGCTGAAGTTCCAGAAGCCTCAAGGAAGATACAGAGCCCAGGGTTGGGGACAGTCCGTGAGACCTCGGCTCCCCGCAGGCAGGTAACTGAAACCAGCCGCAAGCAAGGGGAGTGAAGGCGGGCCCAGCAGAAAGGGGCTCAGCAGGTTGCGGTCAGCCCTCCCCAGGTTGAGATCCTGCCTCCCCCGCTTGCTGACTAGTAACCTTGGGCAACTCTCTGAGCCTCAGTGTCCCCATCTTTGAAATGGGGACGGGCCTAGCGCCTTCCTGGGAGGATGGCTACATGAGTTCAGTGAGAGAACACACTGAGCGCCCTGCCTGCAGAAGGGAGGTGTGGGTGAGTGCTGTGACTGTCACTAACGACATGACCTATTTTCCCTGCAGGGGTGAGAGGAGACAGGGGGAGGTCCCCTTTCACCCTGGTCTTGAAGGTAAGAAGGATTGCAGCCAGTGAGGATGTCGTGGACATGGGGGAAGACAGCTGAGCGCATTTCAGGAAATGGAGAAGTGGCTGAGGCTAGGTCTCTGGGTGAACCTGGGTGCCATCACTGTCCTAGAAAACACCGAATACTTTAGTATGCACCGGCCGTGCCTCTGAGTGCTACCCACATCCTCCCCACTGATACTCACTGGACACCTGACTACAGGCCAAAAGGCTCAGGGTCCTGTTCATTCAGTCAACAAATACTTAATAAGCACCTACTATGTGCCGGGCCCCAGGGGAGTCCTAGGTGAGCATGGAACCTACGTTCTAGGAAGACAGATAATAAACAGCATCATTTCAGACGGGGATTAAGGCTCTGAAGGAAAGAAAGCTGGACCCTGGGATCCAGAGTGACTGGGGAAGGACACACGGTGACCTTATCTGCAGAGGGAGTGTATGGGTTGACACCTCCGTGGCAATGACAGAGAGTGTGATCAAGTTATAATCCGGGGTGGAGTTCCTGGCAGAGGGAAAGCAAGAGCAAAGGTCCGGTGGCAGCCAGGGCTCATGTACCTTGTGGGTAAGGAGGCCAGTTTGTCACAAGGTACGGAGTCAGAGGGGCAGTGACACAAGCTGGGACTGGAGGGACAGGCAGAGACAGGTCATGCAGGGTCACGTGGACTAGGGGAGAGTTTGGATTTAATCCTAAATGTTGTGTGAAGCCAATTTACACAGAAGAGTGACAGGGTCTCTGATTTACATCTTAAATTTTTTTTTTAATGTTTCTTTATTTTTGAGAGAGAGAGAGAGAGAGAGTGTGCACGAACAGGGGAGGGGTAGAGAGAGGGGGAGTACAGAGGATCCGGAGTGGGCTCTGTGATGACAGCAGCGAGCCCCAGGTGTGGCTCGAACTCACGAAACACGAGATCGTGACCTGAGCCAAAGTTGGATGCTCAACCAACTGAGCCACACAGGCACCTCTAATTTACATTTTTAAAAGGTCAGTCTGGCTGCTGTGGGCAGAATGGACCACAGTGGGGCACTCCAGGCAGTGACCCTAACCTTGGACATGAACCCCACGCTGAGCCCGGGGTCCGAGAAAGCAGCCCCCACACTTTCTGTCCCCGCAGACCAGGCAGCATATCAGACACAGCCTCTCCAGGGCCACCATGGGACAGGCGCTGGCAGTTGTCCCTTGCCCAACGGGTGTCTCTCCAACTCCAGCCTCTGGGACTGAGGGAT
This sequence comes from Panthera uncia, assembly GCF_023721935.1. NCBI lineage: Eukaryota > Metazoa > Chordata > Mammalia > Carnivora > Felidae > Panthera > Panthera uncia. The sequence goes on along the minus strand of NC_064808.1, from coordinate 8,284,118 downwards.
CCAGCTCTCTAGTTTCCCTGTTTCCTGGCATTCTGAATCTATCCGGAAAAGACCCACCAATGACTTTAGAGGAAAGTGAATTACAACCAGCAATGCTGGTTTTTCGGCATTTTTACAGGCCCCAAGGGTCCGTGAGATTCAGAGCATAAATACGTAGAACGCTGTCTGTTCCTAGGCATCTGGGTGCATAAACCGCGGAGGCCGAGCTCTGCTGTGCGGTTCAGAACAGCAGAGCTCCCCCAACCCCCCAGCAGAGAGCATCACAGTGCTCAGGTTCAAGTCCCATCTCTGCCCCTCACGTTTGCAACCTCTCATAACTTATAGTCTCTCCCTCATCCAGAGACCCCTTCTCCAGATGGAGCCGATGTTCCCTGCGGCCCCTTCCAGACCACAGAGGCAGAATTTCCCTGGAGTTCAAATTTGGGGTGAGCCAGAGACAGCTGCGGAGAACCACCTGGAATCTCTGAGCCCGGGGGCCTGGGCAGCCTGTCTTATGCTGAAGAGGCAGCGAGAACCTCACCCGGGGGCTCACCACCACGGCAGGATACCAGCCACCCCGTGCCCGCCCGGCTCCCCAGGGGCACAGGCCGGCTGCTTGCGGTGGATAGTTTTTGAAGCATTAACGTGTACTCTTTTTCTCCTCATTTTCCTTTCCTCTTTTGGCTTTTCCCCTGACTCCCCCAGGAAGGGCTGAGACAGAGGAAGGCAAATGAAAAGACCTTCAGGCACTCATTTTGTGTAAAGAGCCCGGCTTCCAGAATATTCCCACCTAGAGAAGGATTGGCTGGGAACCAAAGAGCAGGTATTACCAAGCTTTGGTGGTCCCTGGCTGAGACCAGGGGCGGCCACCCACTCCGGGTGTGTGCAGTAAGAAGGATTCAAACACCACGGTAACACCACGAAAAGCAAGTGTTAACACCGTGTACCATAAGTCCCAATAATTTTTGTTCGATGTTTGTTGTTGAGAGAAAGAGAGAGAGAGAGAGAGAGAGAGCAGTGGGGGAGGGGCAGACATAGACTCTGAACAGGTTCCAAGGTCTTAGCCCAGATTCCGACTGGGGACCGAACTCACGAACCGTGAGGTCATGACGTGAGCTGAAGTCGGATGCTCAACCAACTGAGCCACCCAGGCGCCCCCGTGCACCAGCAGCTCTAAACAATGTCAGGGATAAAATACCGCTACCTGGAAAACTCTTCTAAGCCTCGTGGTGAGGATTGGCCAGGGTCGCTACTGAGTGTTCCGAACGCATGCGTGAGCCCCCAGTTAGCACGTGTGTATTGCTTGTCTGTTAATAAACACTGTATTCCACGTGGGAGTCATTTCTAAGAGCTCCCAGTTGTACAGTTGGTCTCCGATGACACAAGCGTGTCAAGACCAAGTTTGCGAAGGTTCAGAATCCTTGGAACAGGCTTCAGAGTCAGATTCTTGTCTCCAGCTCCCGAGGGCTACATCCTCCCTGCGTTTAAGCGATAAACTCAGGGGCGCTCGGGTGGCTCAGTCAGTTAAGCGTCCGACTTTGGCTCCGATCATGATCTCATGGGGTTCGGGAGTTTGAGCCCCGCATCAGGCTGTGTGCTGACAGCATGGAGCCTGCTTGGGATTCTCTCTCTCCTTTTCTGTCTCTGCACCCCTCTCTCACAATAAATAAACATTTTTTTTAACCCACTTCTTGGTGACTTTTAATTGGATAAGTATTTACTTAAACTATTAATATGTCAGATTATAATGGAGCGCCTGGGTGGCTCAGTCAGTTAAGCGTCTGACTTGGGCTCAGGTCATGATCTCGTGGCTTGTAGGTTCAAGCCCTGAGACGAGCTCTGCACTGACAGCTCAGAGCCTGGAGCCCACTTCAGATTCTGTGTCTCCTCCCTCTCTCTCTGTCCCTGCCCCACTCATGCTCTCTCTCTCTCTCTCAAAATAAATAAACATAATTTTAAAAATTAAGAAAAAAAAAAAAAGAAAACTCATCTGGATGGATAAATAAATAAATCATCACTGTCTGAATTTCTTCTCTGGCCTTTATTCTTATTCATTTTATTTCACGGTGATTGCTGAGAATAATTTTTGTTGGCTAGAGTAGGGCGGTGTGAAGAAATGATCTTCTCCGAATGTCAAGTCTACCGGCTAAGCCACTGCAGACACTGCCCTTAATGAGATGGCACAGTGGCAGAGACCCCAGATGGCTTTGACAAATCCGGGAACAGACCGCAGAACCCCCAGAGAAGAAATGTGTGATGCATCTAGGTAGACAGGCCTTGGGTGGTGTCACAGCAGAACTTCCCGGCCCAGGGACAGCACGGGGATAGCAGCCGGTTCCTGTGCACCCACGAGTGGCGCCGAGGTGACAGAGAAAGTCAGCGGACTGGAGGCCTACAGACGGTGTCAGGGGCCGGCTCAGGAGGAGGCCTGCATGGGCTGATGGCCAATGACAAAGGACGGGCTGATGACGGTGACATCAAGCACCAGAGGTCCTCACCAACACAAACCCCACCAATGCCTTGGTCCTGCACAAGCCCCTGGAAGTTAGGCACAACCGTGGGGACAGGGAGCCCCAAAATGACCGGGACTGAGTTTTCATCCCCTTAGCAGAATGAAAGCTTGAGAATGAAATTACACATCATATTAATTATAATATAAATATGATAGATATTATGTATCATTTGCAATATATAACATGTTTATATATGTATGTGAGCTAAATATACATTACAGAATATATATTACATAAAATATAAAGCATCAATATAGAATATAACTATTTTAGTTATAAAAATAGAAAAAGATGTTGATGGATATAGGAAAGTCCTGTACACTCTATAGACCTAAAGAGAGAGAGAGAGAGACAAGAGAATCCCAAGCAGGCTCCACACTCAGCGTGGAACCTGACGAGGGGCTCAATCCCATGACACTGGGATCCTGAGCTGAGCCAAAATCGATTTGGACGCTAAACTGACTGAGCCACCCGGGCGTCCCAAGGGGAAGGTATTGCATCTCACAAACACCTGTGTCTGAGAACCCTGCATAACCCCGCTGGACCAAAAGTGGTGTGGTGCCCAGAGGGGACAGCACAGGCCATGTCTGGGGGACAGAGACCAGGAGCTCCCCAGGCTCCTCTGGGCGGGACATCACTTGCCTCAGACTAGGAGCCGGAAGGAGCTCAAGGTGGCCTTCCTTCCCACTCCCCCCCACCCCCCACCCCCGTCCCTGTGCATCTAGGACAGCTGCAGCCCTGCAGAGCCACGCAGTTGGCCAACCATGTCTGCTGACCACATTGGCGCCTGTCCCCCATGACAGCGGAGAACAGGGCCGCATGACCCACCCAGAGGGGCCTGAGCGGTGACACGCCAACTTTGCGGTGGGAACAGTCACAGGGCAGGGAAGGTGAGAGAGAACACACACAAAAGGCAGGATTTGGGTGACTCAGCCCAGAACAAAGAACCTGCAGAATTAAGCAAGAAAGGGAGCAAGCTTTCTGGGAAATGTCAAGAAGTGAATCGTGTTACACGTTGTGTTAACCCCCCAAATCCCCAGAGTCTAAGTGAAGGGGAACCGGTTACCACCCCGCAGAACAGGGACTTCCATCAACTTGATGGTCCCCACCCCTCAGGGGAGCTTGTCCCAGAGCAAAGAACCCGCTGGTTCTCCCAGGCTCCGTGGGAAAAGCCCCAGCTCTCAGCCCTGCTCCACCTTCCCACCCCCCAAGTTTCAGCACATCTGCCTGCCTGGCCGTCCCCAGCACCCCAAGAAGGCGCTCTGATGCTCAGCAGGTCATGGCCTGACTCACCCTCACCCCTCCCTGAAACTCTCAGGTTCAGCCTCCAGAAACCGCTAACACCCGATCCTTTCCAGCAGGAGTGGGCGATTTGCACCCACAGGATGCTCTCAGCAGTCCAGGAGACATTTCTGCTGGCCCCTGCCCGGGCCTGGGGCTGAGGGACAAGTTGCACCAGGAAAGTGACCGAGATCCCCATGGAGAATCAGGACAGTTGCTGATCCACACATACCCTCTTGCTCTCACCACCGCAGTCCGAACACTCACCAACCACCCCTCTGCCGCTGGAACAGACAGACTCCAGCCTGGGGAGTCGGCGCCTCTAGAGAATGCCAGCAAATCTGAATCCAGGCATCTGTCCTACGGGGAGACGCCCCCAGGGCAGAAGGAGGCGTGCTTGTGGTTTGTATGGGAAAAACTGCGAAAATGACAGGCATCCATCAATAAGGTACTGGTAGCTCAAATTGTACTGCATCCTACAGAGGGATATTCTATAATTTGAAAAAAAAAAATCAAGTGCATCTGTAAGTGCCAGAGTTTCAAAAGGTATCCAAGACATAACATTTTTGTTTTCAAATGTTTATTTCTTTATTTTGAGAGAGAGCGGGAGCAAGGGAGGGGAGAATGAGAGGGACAGAGAGACAGAATCCCAAGCAAGCTCCACAATGCCAGAGCAGAACCCGACGACTCCAGGCTTGAACTCATGAACCATGAGATCATGACCTGAGCCAAAACCAAGAATCAGATGCCTAATGGACTGAGCCACCCAGGTGCCCCAATCTGACATAATATTAAGTGAAAAAAGCAAGATCCAGAGCTGTATGTATAGAATGAGACCATTATGTGCAGGTTATTCTCTGTTTGACACTCACCCCACCCATCCATTCTCTACCTTTCTCTGATCTGCTCTGTGCCCCCAGGCAGCTGACCTCTGAGGACCACAAAAGTGGGGCTCCCTCGCTGGCTGAATATCAGCTGGTTAGGCCAATGGAAGGTTCTAGCTATAGATCAGGGGATGGGACAAGAGACAAACTGGGGCATTTCTTCTGATCCCTCTCTTCCTGTTCTGATGGTGGCTGTGCTCTGCTATGACGGCACAGCTGCAGGTATTGGGAGAGCGGGACACAAGGCCCTCCTAGTTGTAACACTCCAACCCCACATCGTATCAAACACGTGAAAATATACACACTTCTCACACTGTGTTTGATTTTGCCTATAAACTTTTGAAAGGGCCTGTATAAATTTTATAATTCTGATCCTGAGACTACATTATGCATTTTGTTCATACAAGTTAAACTTTACTGCTCCTGCATGACGCCATGCTGTAGTTGAGCTGAGTCGCAGTAAGCTAGTTGAAACGATGTTACACAGGTACATATTCATTAGTTACAACTTTGAGGATTTTAAAAAATATTTTGGAGCCAGCAGATACATGATAACTGAGGCGGGGAGCGGTGGACATTCTAAAAACACACGAGTCTTAGGCATCAGGGCCTGTGGCCAAAATGGCTGGAATGTCCAGAAGTTGCCAGGCCCTCTGGGTCAATGCAGCGATCAGTCCTCAGAGACACCAAGAGAGAAGAGAACAAACAAACCCATAAGGGAAAATCTGCTCTGCCCAGGGGCTGTCTGGAGAACAAGCGCGGAGCCAGAAGCCCCCTGAGCACATGCGGGGAACACCAGCAGACCTAGGGCCTCACGGTCCAAGTCCCCAAGCTGGACTTCCAGATCCCCCAGGACCTTCAGGCTCTGACTGAGCCTCTTTCTGGGCCACAGCCAGGCATACCCTCCAAGCTGGAGTCAGGGAAGGTTGAGCCCTGGCCCTGCCCCTGAATCTCCAGCAACCTAGGGGTCAGGACAAACACAGACCCAGGCACAGCCAACACAGGCCACGGTTTCAGCTGGGGGACGCGGGGAGCGCTGGCAGGAAGCATACAAATTCACTGCCATGCCTGCAGTGCTAATAACCGAGTGGCTTGCCTTCCCTCAGTTTATCTTTGCACAGTGACCGGGCCACTGCCCAATGTAGCCAGAAACAGTGGCTCCCAGCCCTCACCACGTGCCAAGGCCGGCTGGAGGGTTCTGGCCTGGAGCTCAGTGTGTGGTGCTTAAGGATTTGAGGAGCAGGTGTTAGAGTCTAAGAGACTGAGCCTCCCCTAACACTTTTTGCCTAACTGTCGCACACAGCAAAGAAGTTGTTGCTCTATACGTTCCTGGGCAGGGGAGAGAAATGCCCCTCACCGCCAAGCAGGGCTCTCCCAAGGACCAAGATGGAAGAGCCTGTCTTGGGATGCTTGGTGGTGGCCCCACTCAGGACAGAGATGAACCCCCAACCCCATACCTTGAAGGTCAATGCCCACCCCGCCCCCCGCCGCCCCGCCCCGCTGGGCCTGGGAAACCATTGCCCCGGGAACAGCAAGGGCTGATTGTCCGTGAGGTTGAGTAAGGGCCGCATGAGGCCCTCCTAATGGCAGGGAAGATATTAGATGCTAAGTTCCTCAAAGACCCAGGAACCAGCTATTCTGTTCCCAGGACCCCGAACCATGAAGGTAAGATGTAGACAACAGAGTCCGAGGCTGTGGGTGATGGGCTGGGAGACCCACGGGTCCCTGCTGTCATCACTGCAGCCCCAGCCACGTCCACTGCTGGCTCAGAGAGGGACCCTCTAGGGGCAGCACTGGGAGGGTTTTAGGGTACCCCAGGTGGGGTCGGGGTGGGGGTTCAGCTCACCTTTCTTGCCTGTATCAGAACCATCAGCCACACTTTGTGAGTCCCCAAGGGGCATGTGACACAGACACCTGAAACTGAGCCTGAATGATGGGCTGGCCTCAAGAGACCAGATCACTGGATCATGGAGTCAGACCCAGAAGGAAGGTGATGTTTAATATCATGGGGGGGGGGGGTTGTTTTGTTTTGTTTTAATAATGGACAGCTTTTTATTTTCAGCTTTCACTGGGTTTCTTACCTCTTAGATAAGTGGCCCCTCAAATAAACCTATCATGAGTCTGTGATATCCCCAAAGCACAGGGAAATAATCAAACTGAATAAAGCTTCAGGACCCTGCTGTCATGCCTGGACCTGATGGCCCCAGAGGGAGTTGGACGAGGAAGAGAAGGACCTCGGTGGTAGACTGACAGATCTGAAAGGCCCCTCAGAGAACAACGAGAAGGACACCATCAGAGTTGTGTCCAAGCCCATGGACTTGATGGTGACATGAGGCTGTGTCAAGATGGCCCCAGGGAGGGTGAGGCATCAAAGCCGTGTCTCCGGGTTGCGTGACCAATTGGGTGGTGAGGTCATTTGCTGAGATACGGAATCCTGGGGAAAGGTTTACCAGGCTTAGGAGCAAAGATCGTAAGTCTGACTTTGTACAAAGTGAGTTTGAAGGCTTTTGAAAAATTTAGATGGGGATGTCCAGCAGGCATTGGATGGTCAAGGCTGCAACTCCGAGAATGCTGGGGGGGGGGGGGATATAAATTAGGGAGTCGTCTCAACATAGGAGGTAACTGAAACCGTGAGCACGGATGAGGTGCCCAGGAGGAGAGAGTACAGAGGAGGGAAGGGAGGGGAGGGAAAAAGGAATATGGAGTAACAGAGGAACTGGAAAAGGAGCATCCAGAGAGAGATGGCGGGAACGAGAACAAGACACGCACTGTCCCCACAACACACTGTGGAGAAGAGCACAGACCGAAGTCTTTCACAAACGCTGCACTTTTAAGATTCTGGACCCAATGAACTTTTTTTTTTTTTAATGTTTATTAATTTTTTGAGAGAGAGAGAGAGAACAAGACAGAGCGCGAGTGGGGAAGGGCAGAGAGAGGGGGAGGCACGGAATCTGAGGCAGGCTCCGGGCTCTGAGCTGTCAGCACAGAGCCCGACGCAGGCCTCGAGCCCATGAACCGCGAGATCATGACCTGAGCCGAAGTCAGACGCTTGACCCTCTGAGCCACCCCTAGGACTGTCTTGATGACACTCGTCAGGTCATTCTCTGCACAGCCACTGGGCTGTGCCACCAAGTGGCCACACCATGTATGCAGGAAACCCTCCCTGTCTGACAGCTGGTTCAGGGAAGAAAACACGGAGAGACCCTCGCTCTACAACCCTATGACTCAGGGGACAGGAAGACAGGCCCTGAGGGGCGCCTGGCTGGCTCAGTCGGTTGAGCGTCCAACTCTTGATTTCGGCTCAGGTCATGATCTCACAGATTCGTGGGTTCGAGTCTCACGTTGGGCTCCTCGCTAACAACGTGGAGCCTGCTTGGGATTCTCTCTTTCTCTGCCCCTCCCCCGCTCGTGCTGTCCCTCTCCCTCTCTCTCAAAATAAATAAATAAAAATAAATACAAAGATACGCCTGCGTATTCTATGCCTCTATACAGGGCTTCCGTACAGGGGGACCTCAGAACTACTGTTTCTTCGTGTGAGCTCTCATCTCCCGGCCTGGGTTCAGGTCTGGAACATGGGAGCCAGCTAAGCCATCGCGGCTGCGCATGTGATGGACAGAGTAGAGCAGGCGGGACAAAGGAAAAGCTCATCCTGATGACGTCGGCCGAGCACGGAAGCAGGGAGGCTCACTCAGGATCCTCTGTGCCCCGGAGACTCGAGCAAGGAAACCCAAAACAGAAAGGGCCTTCCTCCTGCAGCTTCACAGGGGAGACGTGCAAATACAACACTCACCAACGTTCATTCACAGAGCACATTCTCCATGCCAGCCCCACTTACGAGGTGGCCAGATACAACAGATAATATCATCATGCTCACTGTACAGACAGGGAAATCAGGGCAGAGAGGGGTGATGGACATGCCCGGGATACTACAGCTAGTGAGTGACGGGTCTGGGAGTCAACTCAGCCTAAACCCCTCTGTCACAGCCGCTCGGTCACCCCCACCCCTCCCCCAGCCCTTCCTCACAGAAGAGGCAGGGTCATCTCATCCAAAGAGAAATCAGACCACATCTCTCCAGATTAAAACCTTCCAGACTGTGCATTCACGTTCATAGCTGCGTTGTTCACAATAGCTAAAATGCGGACACAGCCCAAGTGCCCATCGACCGATGAACGGATAGCAAAACGTGGTCCGCACGTACAAGGGAACATTATTCGGCCTTCAAAGGGAAAGAAATTCTGCAATATGTTCCACGGATGAACTTGAGGACATTGTGCCAAGTGAAATGAGCCCGTCAGAAAGACCAGTATTGTGGGATTGCACATACGTGAGGCAGTTAGGAATCCAAATCACAGAGACAGATACCCGAATGGGGACTGCCAGGGCCTGGGGACGCACAGGGAGTTAGTGTCTAATGGGGACAGTTTCAGTTTTGTAAGACGAAAAGAGCTACAGGGATGGCTGGTGGGGACGGCTGAGAAACAACGTGAATAGATTTAATGCGCTCAACCGTGCACTGAAAGTGATGAAGATGATAAATTTTGTATTATGTATATTTCAACACATTTTTAAAAAGCATTAAAAAGGGGCTTCTGAGTGGCCCAGTCGATTAAGTGTTTGACTCTTGATTTCAGCGCAGGTCATGAGCTCACGTTTCTTGAGATCGAGCCCCGCTTCAGCCTCATCTCGAAGGCTGGTTGGGATTCTCTCTCTCTTCCCCTCTCCCCCTGGCCCTACCCGCCTCAAAATAAATAAATAAACATTTTTTTTTAAATAATAAAAATTTAAAACATTAAAAAAAAAGAAACCTCTTCCGGAGCTTCCCAGGACTCTGAGCATACAGACCTTGGCAGGAGGCCCCTGCAAGGGGCCCACCCCATTCCCCACCCCCTAACACAATGCTTGGCACATAGGTGCTCAACACGAATCAATGAATGGGCATTTGACCGAAAGTACAAACAGGATTTGGAGAAGCAGACAAGACGGGAGGTATGTATTCCAGGCACGAGGCATCCTTTGTGAAAAGGTAGAAAGGCATGAAGAAACATACGGAATGTTCCCACATCCACAAATACTAACATAGGGTTAAATCACTATGCAGGGAAGTGGCGGAATGAGGCTAAGTGGTCAGCAAAAGCAGTGTAGATCGCACTTGAATTTTACCCTGTCCGCAAATGGATGCTTTCAAAGGGTTTCAAGACAGAGGACACGATCAGCTGGTTTTAGAAAGATCGTTCTACAGGCCTTCCCGATGAGGGCAAGTCGGGATGGGAGGCCGTTTAAGAATTGGCTTCACCAGGCCAAGCCTGTGTCCTAAGGCAGGTGCACTGGAGAAGGAAGGGAGCAGACACAGATGTGGCAGAGGGAGGTGAGAAGGGGCTACGGCCAGAGTCTGCAGCTGATGATACGTAAGTGCCATCGGTAAAGAATAAATAAATGTCTCGAGAACAAGGATGGTTGGAAAGAAAGCAGGAAAGAAAGCCTTGGGAGCACAGGAGAGAGAACAGTGCAAGAAGGAAAGGGTCAGAAGGGTCAGGGCCATTAAGAGGCCAAGCGAGATATGGACTGAGTGCCCATGGATTTGGCCACCAGGAGGGTAGGACTTAAGAGCAGTTTCGGGTGGGAACAGACCCAGCCCCGAGCAGTGCATTCTCCAGGCTGATCTGAGGCTTGGGTTTCTCGTGGGCTTTCTGGAGAAGGCCATTATCTGTCAACATGCTTCAGTCCAGGGTCTCCCCCAAGTCTGATCATGAAGATGCTCTGGTCCATGCGACACCCCCAGCCGCCTTCCTTGGAGAGGCGGTGAGAGGAGGCCAATGGAGTATCCAAAGTCCTGAGCCCCATTCCTGTCGCACCTTGTGTGATGAGCCTAAGACCTCGGTTTCTCCTGGAGCGATGGGTCCAGGTGGACTCTATAATTGCCTCTGTTGACCTAGACTGCTCCCATGCTCAAGTTCAAAGAGAGTGGCACAGGCAGCCAGGGCTCCGTGCCCTCTGACCTGGGTCCCCTTGTGGCCTCCACATGGAACTCTGGGTTTCCCCTGACCGAGTGTCCCATTGTGTGAGCTCAGTTTCAATGGAGAAAGAAACCGGGTTGAGCAAAAAGAACATTCACTTTTCCCACCAAGCTGACGCCCAAGTAAATAGTGTGGTCCCATCGGTGGAGCCCAGGCCTTGCCCTCTTCCTTCCCTCCAAGTACAGCCTGGATTACTTAAGAAGGCACCCCGGTTGAGCACACCTCACACGAGACCATCGGACCCAGAGACAGGCCAGCGCCTCACTCACCAGCCTCCTGACCACCATGAAGCTCGCCATGACTCTTGCCCTGGTCACCCTGGCTCTCTGCTGTAGTCTTGTGAGTGCCCAGAGCCCCTCTTCCCCAAGCCCGGCTCAGAAACCCTCGCTGCCACCCGGTTGTGCTCAGGAGAGGGGACACCTATTTCACTGGAAGGATGACTCCCAGCCAGGAGTCTTGGCCTGTGAACAAGCCCATCTTGGGAACTTGGGGAGCACCCTGAGCCTGTGGGGAAACCAGGAAAGGATCCCATCTTCTATACCCAACAACCTCAGAATTCCAGAGTCAGAACAGACTGGAGGCAGGGCTGGAGGAGATCCAGTATGGATGTGTGTTTAATGACCAACAGAATAGGAATAATGAGCTTCTCAGAGCCCAGTCTTGGAGAACCCCCAAGACGCCAAGAGACCTTGGTACAGTGAAGCCTTCAGGTTTGGGGTCTCCACACTACTCTGGGAGCCAAAGAGGCTGGAAAGAGCTATAGAGCCCCATGTCTCCAAAAGAAACCCAAGCAAAGGCAAGGTCTCCCATTCTGGGCAGAGAGGAATATTCTAGAAAGGGATCTTCCCTTTGGGAAACTGACAACCCAGAGTGGAGTTTTCTAAACATTTTTGTCCTCCTCCAGAAGGATAAGGAGTCTCTGAATAGTTGCAGCTGTCACTAAGAGGAAAGGAATGAGAGAGAGCGAGAGAGAGGGAAGAGGGAAGCAGGAAGGGAGGGACAGAAGGGAGGAAGGGGGATCCTACTTCTCTTGAAGCCTCCTGATCTTTTGGGAATTGACTTACCTGTTTTTCACTCTGTATCAACCTCTTCTACTCCTTTTCATAAGCAAAGAAGCAAAAAGATTTTTATTTTTTAATTTTTTTAATGTTTATTTATTTTTGAGAGAGAGAAAGACAGAGTGTGAGGGGGGGAGAGGCAGAAAGAGAGGAAGACACAGAATCCGAAGCAGGCTCCAGGCCCTGAGCTGTCAGCACAGAGCTCGACGCGGGGCTGGAACCCATGAACCATGAGATCATGACCTGAGCTGAAGTCAGACATTTAACCAACTGAGGTACCCAGGCACCCCCCGCTTTTCATTCTTACAATAATCCTATGAAATAGGGGTATGATTCCCATTTTACAGATGCCACACAAAGATAAAGATACTTGCCAGATGACACCGTAAGTTGCAAAGCAGGGCTCAAAGTTCTGGAGAGGGTTTGACTTGGAGCGGCCACTTGGGGGTGCCAGGATTCCAGGCGGGGAAGCCGAATTTGCACACAGGCAGAAAATTCAAGGACGGGGACTGAGACTCCAGGGGAAGAAGGGCCAAGTAGGGCGTAGGAAACGGTGACCCTCCCCCACATTCCTGGGAGCAGGAGCCTAAAGGGGGAGCACAACTGGGGAGCACTCTGGGTGAAGGGAATATAGTGGGGCCAGGAAGGGAAGCAAGAGGCTTGTGGGCAGGTGAGTGCACCCCACAGGGCCCAGCGCCTCTTCCAGGCCAAGTTCAGGGGCTTGCACTTGGCTAGAGCCTGACTCAGCCAGAGCCTGACTCTGCCACGCCCCTCCCCCTCCCAGGAGCAAGCGGCTGAGATCATCACTCACCCTTGGTAAGAGGCACGTTTCTGGTGGGACAACCGAAGCCCTCAGTAGCCTCTCCCCAGACCCCACGTTGGATAAAAGATCAGATCAGCATCTTCTCTCATCAGCCCTCTGCCTAGAACTCACAGAAAGAACACATGGCACCTCGCACCGCCCCAGCCCAGGAGGTGCCAGGAAGGCTCAGACAAGCCGCAGAAGGCTGCAATCCGGGAAGAACCCCGGCGGCGCCAAAGAGCCAGCTCCTTGGAGCACCACCAGATCTCCCATTCAACGCATCCCTTCGACGAAAAGGCTGCTATCTCTTGCTGACAGGCCCGGCCACTTACATCTGGGGACTGGCCCGGCCAGGGGCCCTGCCAGCTTGGAAAAGGGCCAGGACACATGTGCTCTCTCTTTTCTGTGCTTCGGCTTCCGCAGAGGTCTGCCAGAGCTTTCTAAACGTCACGGAAACCCTCTTCACGGGCACGCTTTCCAGTTACGAGGCCGCCGTTGAACCCTTCTTGCCAGACGCGGACGTGAAAGACGCGGGGATCCAGCTGAAGAGGCTGGTGACACGCTTCCTCAGAAGGCCAAGGAGAGCATCTTAAAGCTCACGGTACCCAGCTTCCTTGACTCACACAGTCTGCGAGCGGATCTCCCCCCTCGCTTGGGTGCAGCCTGGGCCCATTTTTTGGAGCCTTTTCTGACCCAGTGCAAATATCCCTGGGGAAGCAGGCTCAGTCACCTCCCCCTTTTTAAGAGGCTTCTGCGGGGGCGCCTGGGTGGCTCAGTCAGTTAAGCGTCCGGCTCTTGATTTTGGCTCAGGTCCTGATCTCACCGTTCCTCAGATCATGGGAGCACGGAGCCTGCTTGGGATTCTCTCCCTGCCTCTCTCGCTCTCTCTCTGCCCCTTCCCTGCTCTCTCTCTCCCCCTCGCTTTCTCAAAATAAATAAAACAGTCAAAACGCTCACAAGCTCAGCTCTTCCCAGACCCACTGAACCTCTTCGTTGACATTGAAGTTCCTGCGTCTCGTCATCTTGGTCGACCTCGGAGGTTCACTCACCACTGTCTTGGGGGGTTTTTTGGGGTGTGTTTTAGGACAAAATCATAAGAAGCCCACTGTGTGCTTAGGATTCAGAAGCTGAAGGTCTCCAGCCGCCGAAGTCCCTGCTGCTCCCCAGACGCTTCCCTCACTGTGTCCCCAGCCTGGCTCCCTTCAATAAAGCACAAGCATCTCACCTTTGTGTCCCGAATCCCCCCCTCTTTTTTGTTCCCCTGCTCCAGTGGGAAAGTTGTCACTGCCAGGGCAAGGGTAGCAAGTGCAAAGGGACAAAGGGAAAGTCACTGGCTGTGCAAACATATCTCCAAGGAGCCCGGGAGTCTCACTTCCTGTTCCCCACACGCACCAGGCTCCTCACAGTTGGCAGGAGTGGGGACCGGCACACAGTCCCTTGCCGGGGCAGAGAGCCACCCAGGGCCCTGCTCAAACTTAACCTACGGTGGAAGAAGGGAGGGTCCAACCAACGGGGTGGTGGCTGCCCTCAGAAAGACGCCCCAACCCGCATCCATTTAGTGATGGAATCCACTGTTGTTTCTTCCAGTCTCTTTGGAATCCCGCTCTTGGGTGAAAAAGTAAACAGTTAAGGTGATTATGCTACCCAGACATGCCTGCAAGTAAATATGGCGCTTTCCAGAGAGTTCTGTCTCCTGTAGACAAATGGTGGACGTTTTAAGCATGCGGATAGAGCAGTTGGGATCTGTTAGGGGTTGGGTGGCCCTGTGTCAGAGGCGCCTCAAGTCACACACAGCACACAACCATGCATGGAAGGATTCAGTTTCCTGTAAGGCCCTTAAGCAACAAAGGCCGGAGTGGGGAATAGGCTCAATTCCTCCATTAGGGACCCAGGGTGTTTGGGGTGCCTTCGAGAATGACGGACCCTGACTCCTCAGGGTCAGCAGTGGGTTTCACTTGGAGTCCCGAAAGAGGGTGGGTTAGATTTTTTTCTTCGCTTCACATTTGTCAGATGGAATTATTTATCAAACTATTTTCTTTTTTGTTTTAATTCACATCCAAGTTAGCACGTGGTGCAACACTGATTTCAGGAGTAGATTCCTTAGTGCCCCTCCCCATTTAGCCCATGCCCCCTCCCACAACCCCTCCAGCAACCCTCTGTTTGTTCTCCATATTTAAGAGTCTCTTAATGTCTTGTCCCCTTCCCTGGTTTTGTACTCTTTTTGCTTCCCTTCCCTTATGTTCACCTGTTTTATATCTTAAAGTCCTCATATGAGTGAAGTCATATGATATTTGTCTTTCTCTCACTAATTTCGCTTAGCATAATACCCTCCAGTTCCATCCACATAGTTGCAAATGGCAAGATTTCATTCTTTTTTTTTTTAATTTTTTTTTCAACGTTTTTTTATTTATTTTTGGGACAGAGAGAGACAGAGCATGAACGGGGGAGGGGCAGAGAGAGAGGGAGACACAGAATCGGAAACAGGTTCCAGGCTCCGAGCCATCAGCCCAGAGCCTGACGCGGGGCTCGAACTCACGGACCGCGAGATCGTGACCTGGCTGAAGTCGGACGCTTAACCGACTGCGCCACCCAGGCGCCCCAAGATTTCATTCTTTTTGATTGCTGAGTAATACTCCATTGTGTGTGTATGTATTATATATACATATGTATATATATACATACATATATATACATATGATATAGATATAGATATAGATATAGATATAGATATAGATATCTTCTTTATCCATTCATCCATCGATGGACATTTGGGCTCTTTCCATACTTTGACTATTGTTGATAGTGCTGCTATAAACATTGGGGTGCATGTGTCCCTTCAAAACAGCACACCTATATCCCTTGGATAAATACCTAGTAGTGAAATTGCTGGATCGTAGGGTAGTTCTTTTTTTAGTTTTTTAAGGAACCTCCATACTGTTTTCCAGAGTGGTTGCACCGGTTTGCATTCCCACCAGCAGTGCAAAAGAGATCCAACACCAGCAGTGTTGGCTGGCCATCTGGATGTCTTCTTTGGAGAAGCGTCTATTCATGTTTTTGGCCCATTTCTTCACTGGATTATTTGTTTTTTGGGTGTTGAGTTTGAGAAGTTCTTTATAGACTTTGGATATGAACCCTTTGTCTGATATGTCGTTTGCAAGTATCTTCTCCCATCCTGTCGGTTGCCTTTTGGTTTTGCTGATTGTTTCCTTCACTGTGCAGAAGCTTTTTATTTTGATGAGGTCCCGGTAGTTCATTTTTGCTTTTGTTTCCCTTGCCTCCGGAGATGTGTTGAGTAAGAAGTTGCTGAGGCCGAGGTCAAAGAGGCTTTCTCCTTTAGGATTTTGATGGCTTCCTGTCTTATGTTTAGGTGTTTCATCCATTTTGAGATTATTTTTTTGTCTGGTGTAAGAAAGTGGTCCAGGTTCATTCTTCTGCATGTTGCTGTCCAGTTTTCCCAGCACCACTTGCTGAAGAGACGGTCTTTTTTCCATTGGATATTCTTTCCTGCTTTGTCAAAGATTAGTTGGCCATACTTTTGTGGGTCCATTTCTGGGTTCTCTATTCTGTTCCATGGATCTGTCTGTTTTTGTGCCAGTACCATACTGTCTTGATGATTACAGCTTTGTAGTATAGCTTGAAGTCCGGGATTGTGATGCCTCCTGCTTTGGTTTTCTTTTTCAAGATTGCTTTGGCTATTTGGGGTCTTTTCTGGTTCCATACAAATTTTAAGATTATTTGTTCTAGCTCTGTGAAGAATGCTGGTGTTCTTTTGACAGGTATTGCTTTATCGATCTATTCTTAAAGGGGTTGGAGAACAGGAAAAAAAAAAACAGCCCCTGCTTATACATTTTCTAGATCCTTCAGCTGTCACCATTGTTAGGACATCCTATTTCCAGGTCTAAATCGTAAAAGCATCCGACTCTTGATCTCGGCCCAGGTCATGATCTCACAGCTCATGAGGTCAAGCCCCTCATCAGGCTCTGTGCTGATGGCATGGAGCCTGCTTGGGATTCTGACTCTCCTTCTCTCTGCCCCTCTCCCGTGTGCACTAAATAAATATATAAATAAAATGTAAAAATAAAATAAAACACATCGCAAAAGCCTACAAGTCAAACTGTCTGTTCACATCAGTCTTGCCTTTAAAGACATCTCTGCTCAGAAGAGGATCTGGGGGTGGGGCGGGGTGTCACAGACACAGGGCTGTTCAGCACCGGGTCACTGCTGTCTATGGTCCTGATGCTCTTGCGCCCTGACTTGGGCCGCTGCCCCCTCCCTGAGTCCCTGTCCAGCCCACTTTCCTGCAGAAAGAGAATCAGTCATCCTTTTCTTCTGTGGCCAGGGAGTCTTCAGGCATGAAATTAATCCCTAGGTATTTACGGGCACTTCCAATGTGTTCATAGTGGCGCTGGGCACTCTAAGGAAACCAGGAGCGGATTTCATAATCCAAGTCTGTGTGAAGTGCCTGCTCTGGGCCAGAACTGTACTAAGGCTCAAGCACGGCAGTGAAGAAAGCAGGGCCTTCTGCTCTCTTGGAGCTGGCAATCAAGCGGGGAAGCTCCCACAAAAGAAACGTTAAGTCAACAGACAGGTAGATGAAACTGTGATAAAAGCCATAAAAGAAATCCATGGAGTGATGTGAGCCAGAGAAGCTTAGGCCAAAGCTCTGGAGTCCCCCTTGTCAGGATTTGAGCAGAGACTTAAAGGGATGGCAGGAACCAGCCACCCGGGGGCCGGCGGGGGACAGGGCCTTCCAAGCAGACGGTATAGCAAGAAGGACGATCAGACAGATACACAGAGAACGGAGTGGAGGCTGCCTGGGGCCCCCCACTCCCTTCCAGAGGCCCCACTGAACCCAGTGCTCGGACCCCAGGGGAAAATTCAGAACCTTGCCAAAGAACCTTTCCTCAGGGCACCCAGGTGGCTCAGTCGGTTAAGTGTCTGACTGTTGATCTCAGCTCAGGTCATTATCTCATGTCTCATGAGTTCGAGCCCCACACTGGGCTCTGCACTGACAGTGCAGAACCTGCTTGAGGTTCTCTGTCTCTCTCTCTCTCTCCACCCCCTTCTCTCTCTAAAATAAATAAACGAAAGAGAAAGAAAGAAGAAAGAAAGAAAGAAAGAAAGAAAGAAAGAAAGAAAGAAGAAAGAACCCTTCCTCTAGGTTCTGTTACCTGTCGCCAAAAGAGCCCGGACCTCCTCCCCTTATGTCCTACCATCAAACTCCACTTGTCCAACGGAACTCACGGTCCAAGCCCCCCTCCCCTGCCAGGCGGTTTCTAATCTTAGTGAATCCTCCCAGCTGCTCAGAAGGACGGACAGTCCTAACCCTACTGTGGATGCAGTCAAGCAAGTCCGTCTCCAAAGCATCTGGGAACTCCCTCCAAGTCCACAGGGCTGCCCCCCCCCCATCCACCTCTCACCCACACAACCCGGGGACCCCTGATGGGCTCCCAGCTCACACTTAGCCCTCCCGCAGCCCATCTTTCCCCCAACCACCAAAGTCATTGTCATCACCTGAAAACCCCCTTTCACTGCCACCAGCCTCCGCCAGGCAAAAACCTTCAAGGCTTTCTAGTACCGTGATAAAATTCAAAATGCAGGGGCGCCTTGGTGGCTCAGTTGGTTAAGCATCCAACTCCTGATCTTGGCTCAGGTCATGAACTCAGTCCAAGCCCCCTTTCAGGGCTCGGTGCTGACAGCATGAAGCCTGCTTGGGATTCTGGCTCCCTTTCTCTCTGTCCCTCCCCTGCTCATGCTCTCTCTCATGCTCTGTCTCCACTCGGAATAAACACTAATAAATATTTTGAAAATAAAAAGTAAAAATTACATTCAAAATGCAGAATCTGCCCATCACTGGCTTTCACCTCCCACCCTCCTTCCCGTTGCTTATTTCCTGTGTTCATTCCACCACCCAGTTTCTCTCCCTCCCCCCACCGTCTTCAGGTCAGTGTTTTTTTTTTAAGAGCCAAGTCCTTCCCACCTCAGGACCTTTGTACAGGCCACACAACATCAACCGCTCAAAAGTATTGTTGATTTAGAAAGTCTCCCCAGAACAAAATGGGCAAAGACTAGAGTTTGTCATAAAGATGTGTCCCGCGTGCATGTAAAAAAAAAAAAAACAAAACAAAAAAAAACAAAAAAAACCTCGAAACCCCCCTGTTCCGTGGCAATCGGTCCCCAGCCAGGCCACGCCATCCGCAGCCACTGAATGAAAGCAGAGGACGTGCAGAGGGGAGGCGGGAATAAAAAAGGCATCGGCAGAGGGCAAGGAAGGAGACAGTTGAAGAGAGAGAAGCCTCTGCAGGCGGAATTTTCCGTCTAGCTGCGCGGGTCTGTGAGGACGCGCCTTCCGCATCCTCAGCGCCCTGTGCTGCCGCGGCCACTAGGGGGCGGTGTCGGCCAAGGTGTCCGCGAACGGACGCGGTGGGTCGGTCCTGGGGCTCCGACGCCCTGCGCAGCACAGCTGGGTGCGCTCCGCGGGACAGTTGATGAAACACAGTTCCTTCCTGGGGATCTTTTATCGTCTGTATGATTGCTTTAATTTGATTTCTGAGATCTTTTTTTTTTAATCCGAATTCTGAGAAAACACAGGGACAGTCGTACAAACAAAAGTGCCTCTCGCTGAAGGCTGCCGGTGATGCGTCAACCCTTTTGGAATTAGGAATAATTCCATTCCCAGACGATCCCAACGGCGAGCCCAGCTGAATCGACAGACCGAGAGGACCGAGGGGCGCTGGTAGAGCTGACCTTTAAC
The DNA here is from genome assembly GCF_023721935.1 of Panthera uncia. Lineage (NCBI taxonomy): Eukaryota > Metazoa > Chordata > Mammalia > Carnivora > Felidae > Panthera > Panthera uncia. Next base: position 8,264,832 of record NC_064808.1, on the reverse strand, counting down.
CTCCATCGGCCCCATTTTTAAAGTCTGGAAGCAGAAACGCAACCTCGTAATTATCTTTATAGATTGCTTACTTGCTGGGGGCAGTTTTGCAATTAGTCTTCACACAACCCGGATTCCAGAGCCCAGGCCCCAACCGTTGCTCTACAGAGAATGCGATTCCAGACGCAGGAATCTCCTGAGCCAATAAATGAGATTGATGAGCACTGTCCCCCGCACCCCCACGCAGGTACAAGCACACCACGCCCCACCCTTCATTGTCCACCACAAAGGCGGGACTTCCTGATGGTAAAAATTCCAGAGCAGGTCATGAGGATTGGCAATTTCAAACGAGATTCTTGGCCGAAGGCGGGACCTTGGTGGGGGGCCTCCTGGCTCTCTCCCACCTCCTCCGCTCCCTCACTGCTGGGCCAGGGTTCTTCTGTATCCAGGTCATTAACTCACATACCTTTGCCTCCCATGAGCCATCCACCTAGGTGAGTATTGTTCAAACGGATAAGGATCCAGGGCCAAACAAGGTTCAGAATTTTAATGACTTCTTCACAGCAAGGGAAGTATTTACCCAGGGCAAATTCAACACAGGTATCTGGAGATAAAAGCAAGTACAATTATAACGTAGAGAGTGTCCGCCTCAAGGGGGCTGGAGATGTAGGGGATCCACAAGCATTGTGAGCAGTGGACACAGAAAGGCGCCTTCGGTTTTAAAAGAACAGAATGCGGGGCGCCTGGGTGGCTCAGTCGGTTAAGCGTCTGACTTCAGCTCAGGTCACGATCTCACGGTTCATGGGTTCAAGCCCCGCGTCGGGCTCTGTGCTGACAGCCCAGAGCCTGGAGCCTGCTTCGGATTCTGTGTCCCTCTCTCTCTGCCCCTGCCCTGTTTGTGCTCTCTCTCCCTCTCAAAAATAAATAAACATTAAAAAAAAAAAAAAAAAAAAAAACAGAATGGAAGATGAACTGATCCAAACCACAGAAAGAGCACGTATCTGTGGGATGCCTGTTGCCAGAAAGCAGAAGGTAATTAGAGGACTGAAGGAATGTTCATTGGGTTCTTTTCTGTCTGCATATACTCACCCGTAAGTTATAGCACAGGTCCAGGAACTATGACCAACGGCCCACATTCAAGACTTGACCTATTCTTGAATGGACCTCAAGCTAAGAATGGCTCCTGCATTTGAAGAAGGAAGAGGACAGGAGGAGAAAGGGGTTGTCCATCACTGTATCACATACATATATAATTCTATAATCGGCTCTTTTCACTACGAAGACGCCAAACTAAAACACAGAGAGGCCAGTGTTTGAACATAAGCTTCCTGCATTCGAGAAGCGTTACACACACTATGTAAAGACAAAGAAAAAACTTAAAAATGCATCTCAACAAAGCAAAATAAAAAAAATATCTGTATCTATATTATCTGTTCTTAGCACTGCATTAGTTTTGGTGTTCATGCCTCTGAGAAGCCTAGGGAAAGACCACACTTATTTTTTTCTTTTTAAAATTTTTTTAATGTTTATTTATTTTTGGAAGAGAGACAGTGAGAGAGTGTGAGCAGGGGAGAGGCAGCAAGAGAGAGAGAGAGAGAGAGAGGGAGACACAGAATCCAAAGGAGGCTGCAGGCTCCAAGCTGTCAGCACAAAGCCCGATGCAGGGCTTGAACCCACAAACCATGAGATCATGACCTGAGCCAAAGTCCGCCACTTAACTGAGCCACCCAGGTGTCTCAAGACCATACTCTTGATCACATTGTCAACTGAAGTGTGAATCTGGGTGAAAATGGTCTTTGAAAGACAGTCTTGGGGAGCCTGGGTGGCTCAGTTGATTAAACATCCAGCTCTTGATCTCAGCTCAGGTCATGATCTCACTATTTGTGAGATGAAGTCCCGCATCGATCCCACATCTGGCAGTGCGGAACCTGCTTGGGATCCTCTCTCCCTCTCTCTCTGCTCCTCCCCTGCTCATATTCTTTCTGTCTCTCTTTCTCAAAATAAATAAACATTAAAAAGAAAAAAGAGAAGAAAAGACAAACACCCTGTCGCCCCCACAATCTGAAAACAAAGGAACAATTACTCTGGAAGAAAAGAGGAGCGGTAATTAACAAACCCCAGGGTCCGGTCACACTGTAAAACCCGAGGGCTCGCCCTTATCCTAAGTCGATGTATACCCTGAACTGACAGACCCTGAATTGACAGATGGACAGGAAGACTGAAGTGTTCACCCTCAACACATGAGAGAGTTGAGGTTAGCCTGGCAGAAAAATCTATAAATGACTCACAAGGCAGGAAAGAGGAAGCAAAACCAGCTCTCGTCGACTTGATCAAGATGATGTGGATAAAATTCTGTCTAGTTTACGGCTGATGCAAGGCATGCTGTTGGTGAAGGCCAGGGATCGGTGGGTAGTAATTCACCGTAAGGCGGTTGCCACTGAAAATGGCTTCAGCCAGACGATAAAACAAATAACGCGTTCTGAAACGTGTAATTAGGGAATGACCCTCCCAAGCACGTACAGAACACACTGACAGGCACATGGGACAATGTGAGGATGAATCATCGGGAGGAAGCCACCCAACATATTTCCATGGGCCAACTAAAATGATAAAACTGCAGGACGTGCAAAAAAAAAAACAAAAACAAAAATCGGAAAACAGATTCAACTCAACACATGCAGCCGCCATTGTCGGGGTTTGGAACTCAGATTTGTTCCCCACCCAGTGAATAGATTCCTAGCCTATCACGGAAGTCTAGTTAACTCATAAAATATCTCAGGTTGTGAGACCTTGGAGCCTGCTTCGGATTCCGTGTCTCCCTCTCTCTGCCCCTCCCCTGCTCGGGCTCTCCCAAACATAAATAAATATTTTTAAAAGTTTGTTATCTCATAGGTCGAGGGATCAGAAGTCCAAAAAGGTTTCACTGTGCTAAACATCAAGGCGGCAACAGGCTGTGTTCCTTCCGAAGACTCTAGGGCAGGATCGGTTCCTTGCTTTCCCCCTTTATCCAGAGGCTGCCTTCACTCCTAGGCCTGGGGTCCTTCCCTCCCCTTCAAACCCAGCAGTACAGCCTCTCCAATGCTCTCTCTGGCTCCAGTCTCCTCCTCTGCCTCCCTCTGCCACCATCCTGGTGGTTGCACTGGGCCCACCCTGTCATCCAGGCCGTTCTCCCCGTCTTACTGTCATCTGATCAGTAATCCTCATTCCCCGTGCAACCTTCACTCCCCTCTGCCGTGTAACCTAACATATTCACACGTTCTGAGGACTCGGACGTGGGCATCTTTGGAAATCGTTATTCGGCCCCCAAAGAGTCTCTAAGATTTCAGTCTTGCCCCTTCCACAACATTCTCCTCAGGACCGTCAGTGAACGGAAATGCCATGCTTTTGTTTAAAATCCTTCTCTGCTACCGGTCACCTGTGGGATAAAGCCCAGACTCCTCACCAGGCCCGGGGGGCCCTCCTTGGAGACTGGTGCTGCCCGTGGCTCTGACCTCAAGTCCCGCTGCTTCCCCCTTCTACACTGGGGGTGCGGCAACAGACCAGGCCTGGAAATAAGGTGGCCCTTCCAGTCAGGCTGGCAGATTCACACACAGTGGCTGCGGAGAGACCAAGAGATTGTCTCTAACCACGAGAAAAGATTCTGCCACATCCTGTACTCCACCAAGGTGATGAGGGAGTCACGTGAGGGGGCAGGGCTAGAATGTGGGTGTCGTCTAGGACGTGCAAACCTAACCCGAGGTACGGTGCCCCGCTGGGTGAACAGAAAGGGCTGGCGTGCCAAAGAGGAGGGATAGGCAACGGAGCCAGAGAGACAGGTGGGTCCTGAGCAGGAAGAAGGGGCAACGGAGGAATATTCCGGCTTCTGCCGGCGACGAGCTTTGACTGGGTCACGGTCCCTTCGGCCGGGCCCTTCGTACACTCTCTGCTCACCACCCAGCCTTTGTAACTTGTCCACAGGGGGGAGAATATGCTTGTCTAGTCTACTAGACCTTTCTCCCAGCAAATTAATGAATATGCTTCTGGTTGCAGCTGTGGGTCGGGAGGCTGAGGGTGCAGCCTCTTCTGAGAGACGGGACCCTTTTCGTGTTGTCCCCTCAAACAGGTTCTAAGGCCACAAATCCATGAGAAAGACCCAGGTTCCCCTCCTCATCTGCTCCCCGCCAGCCTCTAGGGTGTGATGGATGGAAGACAGACAAATGGAAGGAAGGGAGAGCAAAAGGGGAATCGGATGCCGCCAGCCCAGAACAGAGGACCTTCCTGGCGGGCAGACCTCCTTCCTCAGGGGGCACTTACCTGCGTTACTGCGTTCCTGTTTCTATCTGAAACAGGCAACCCACTCCACACTGTTCACATCTCCACACCTTTGCAGGCAGTTCTCACTGACCGAAGTCACCTCTTCCTCTCCCCCAAAGCCACCTGCAGACCCACACTCCTCCCTTCATGACCTAGGCAATATCTGGGCCATAGGATACTTAAATTCCAGTTTAACTGGGCATCCTGTATTTTTATCTGTTACATCTAGCACATGTACACTTCCTTCAAGACTCAGCTCTTGGGGGGCGCCTGGGTGGCCCAGTCGGTTAAGCGTCCAACTTGGGCTCAGGTCATGATCTCACGATTCGTGGGTTCTAGCCCCCTGTCGGGATCTGTGCTGACAGCTCAGAGCCTGAAGCCTGCTTGGGACTCTGTGTCTCCCTCTCTGCCCCTCCTCCACTCACACTCTGCCTGCCCCTCTCTCTCTCTCTCTCTCTCTCTCTCTCGCTCGCTCTTGCTCTCTCAATCTCTCAAAAATAAATAAACTTTAAAAAAAAATTAAAAACAAAAACAAAAAAGAGGGGCACCTGGGTGGTTCCGTCAGTTGAGCATCCGACTTTGACTCAGGTCATGATCTCACGGTCCGTGAGTTCGAGCCCCGCGTCGGGCTCTGTGCTGACGGCTCAGAGCCCAGAGCCTGCTTCCGATTCTGTGTCTCCCTCTCTCTCTGCCCCTCCCCAATTCGTGCTCTCTCTCCGTCTCAAAAATAAACATTACAAAATAAAAAAATAAAAAAATGAAAAAGACTCACTCTTGGACTCTTCCCACCCTGCCCCTGATGCTCCCAGGCCCAGGGGCTCTCTCCGCCACCGTCACATCTCATCTAGACTCTGCCATACGCATATCGCACTAGAGCATGTTCCCTTGTATCTGCTTTCCTCTCTGCAACACGAGCCCCAGGAGGGCATGATCCAAATGTGTGCTCTCTTGCCAGGCATGGACGAAATGAGAAAACCCAGGTAAATAAAAGGGAAATAAATTCACTCAAATAGGAATCTGCATCCTGTAATCCAGTATAGCAGGGTCCTACTTTTGAGCCTCTAGTGAAACAGTTGAAACGAATGTGGAAGCGGAGACAGTAGGTGAAGCACGTTATAGGCGGAGAGACCCTTTTTATCCCCACCTCTCTTCTTCCAGGTGGGACCACATCAGTCACCAAGTGGTCCCAGAGAGATAACCCTGATTCCCAAAGAAGGTCTGCCATCACTCTTTGGCCAACCCATTGGAAGAATGCACACGTTCGTGGGCAGCCACTCCTAACCAAAGTCTATGCATCCCAAAAAGTTTGAGATTCATTGTTTCCCCTTGCTCCCATCTTTCTTGCTTCCAGCAGAGATGAGGTCAGCTTATGGAACTGGAATCTCTCCAAACCACAAATCTATCCGAAATGGATTCATTTCACACGTGATGGAATTTCAAGACCTGATTATTTTGCAGTTATATCAATGTTGATAAATGTCAACTATTAACCAGATAACCAAAAATATTAGTTTTTGAGGTTTTTTTTTTTTTTTTTTAACACTTATTTATTGTTGAGAGAGAGGGTGTGAGCAGGGAAGGGGCACAGAATGCGGAGCGGGCTCCAGGCTCTGAGCTGTTAGCACAGAGCCCGACGTGGAGCTTGAACCCACGAACCGTGAGATCGTGACCTGAGCCAAAGTCGGACACTCAACCAACCAAGCCACCCAGGTGCCCCCCAAAAATTACCTTTTGACGTCTCACACCTAGAACAAGAATTTCTGTATGTAGTCCCATAACTGGAAAGTTTGAAAAATCATATGTGTAAAGAAATGTATTGACTGACATGTTAAGAATAGCGTTTTTATTTTTGTAGATCAATAGAGTAGAATGAGAAAGGAGGGAGAGGGGGAGAGGAGAAAGAAGAGGAAGGAGAGAATGCGCTGGGGGGTTCTCGCTAGCTGCCCATCATTTAGAGGCGGAAGTCGTGCACTGACTCTGAAAATTGACAAAAAGTAACCAGAAAGCCGCCTGCCTGCGGCCAATTCTCTGGGTGATTTGTAACAAGGCCAGAGAAGGGAGTAGTGAAATCCACCAACACTGACCCAACGGAGATGCTCGATAGATGTTTATTGAGTGAATGAGTAAAAGACAAAGCCCCCGGAGCCCCGTAGTCGCCAAAGCCCACCCTGGTTACGAATGGAGAAGCACCCGATCCCCTTAAAAGTGAAGAAAGCACCAAGTGAAACTTGTGTAACAGCCCCGCGTCCAGAACTGGCTGGGGCTCTGAGAGCCACCTCGTGGAAGGTATTCCTTTAAGTGCAGGTGTTTGTTTCCTTTGGCACGGCAATATGTAATTTCCCATTTTTAGAACAATGCTCCAAAGAACAGTCACCAAAACAACTTTCAGAGGGGGCGGTTTTCTTCCTGGCCACTGCTACAGCCCTGTAAAACAACAATAACCAAGGGATATTTATTCCAAACACGGTTTGCGTCTCTCCATAAAATCAGGAGGCCGTTCCTTAGCTTTGCACAGGCAGCCGAAAGACCCTTCCGACCCCTCGGCAGAGCATCCAGCCAAACTCTTGTGTCTGTGGGAGGGGGAGACTGGGAAACGGTTCTGCTGTTGGCGCAGTTTTGGTCTTGACACACCTCCCTCCGTGTGGTTCCCAGGCGGCGAGGGTGGAAAGGAAGTTTGTAGAAAGGCTGTGTCCGTTCTTTGGGTGTCCCGTACTAAGCCTGAACCCGGAAGAGGGCAGTGTGTTCTTGGGGACGTGCAAATAGCAGACTTTGAAGGTGAGGGCCCGGGAAGGGATGAGATGCATCCCCCCACCCCCCACCCCTGGTGGTGGAACCGTTGAGAAATCCCTTTCATTGGCATCCCCGCCCCGACCTTCTCTCTGCTTCATATACTCAAGAAACTGGCTCCAAGACTTCAGGAGTCCATCCCCGCTCCTCCCCATCTACTTACCCTTTCATTTCCATCCCGCTGCTTCTGCCCAGATCACATAGAACTCCTTCCCACCTGAACCTGCATGTTTCCCCTCCTCCATGGCCTCCTGGCCCAGGTCACGTTGACCTCCCCTGTGGGTCTGCACATCCCGGCTTCATCTTGTACCTTCCCTGCTCAGCAATGGTCAGCGACTCCTCCTCCTGTAGAAAACGTCTGGGTTCCCTGGCAGGGGGGGAATCTCACCTGAGCCAGTCTTCCTTTCCAACCTTATCTTCCACTAGATCCTCCATAAATCTTAGGCATCATCTCAAAATGGCCTGCTCACCATTCCCAGACTCCACCTTTGCCCTCTGGGTACCACCTCCCTCCCCCAACCCCCAAATTTGAATGACCTTCCTGGTCCTCTCTCTGTGACAAAAATCTTACGCATTGCTGACAGTCCCACCAGCTTTAACACCTCTCTCTGCCCAGTCCAGCTGAAAATGACCTCCCTCCCCCCACACCTTACTGAAGCACTGAGACTCCGCCCCATCCACAAAATGGCTCTACTTTGCGGAGATAACATTAGCGTAACTTTTTTTCAAACGTGTGCTAAATCGTTTCGAGGAGAAAGGTGCTGAGCCTCTTTAAGAGACCTAGGTAGAATCAGTTCAGTGTTGGCTCTGCCATTGCTACCCAGTCCTTTACTGGGCACTTGCTATGACCCGGGTGCTGAGCTGAGTGCTTCTTAGGTATGACCTCATTCAACCCTCGCGATGAAACTCTAAGGTAAGTACCACAGTCGCCTTTTTACAGACAAGGAAACAAAGGCTTTGAGAAGTTAAATAACTTCCCGAGAGCCTCCCAATTTCAGAGGAGCAGGGATGGGGCCCAGGCTTGGCTCACGATATTCACTGCTGTGGCCAATGCTCAGTATTTCCTTCTCAGAGAACTTACAACCCAGAACAGTCAGGATGAGCAGGTGAATGGGAAACCACAGGTCGTCTCCCAACCAGAACAAATTCATGGGAAGTTTCCCCATTCGATGTTTCGTTTTGTTTTGTTCTTTAGAGAGAGAGAGGGAACAAGCGCACGTGCACACAAGCAGGGGGGAGGGGCAGAGAGAGAAAAGGAAAGAGAGAATCTCAAGCAGGCCCCAGGCTCAGCCGGGGGCCCGACTCCAGGGCTCAACCCCACAACCGTGAGATCATGACCTGAGCCAAAATCAAGAGTTTGGACGCTCAACCGACGGAGCCACCCAGGTCGTCCTTTTCATTTTTTTAAAAATCAATGTGATCATCATCACATTGTGATGGTGATAGTTTGTTTGGTCACCTGGATATACTATCTTATGAGTGTCTGTTAAGCCTCTTGCCCAATTTGTATGGGGTCATTGTCTTTTTCTTACTGATTTACAGTTGTTCTTTATATATCCTGAAAACAAATACTTGGCTGGATATATGTGTTACAGATTTCTTCTTCTGGGTCTGAGGCTCGCCTTTTCGTGGTTTTTTTTTTTTTTTAACAGTTTATTTATTTATTTTGAGAAAGAGAGCGAGAGAGAGAACACGGTGGGGGGGGGGGGCAGAGAAAGAGGGAGAGAGAGAATCTTAAGCAGGCTCCATGCTCAGTCCGGAGCCGGACTCAGGGCTCGATCCCACGAACTGGGAGATCACGACCTGAGCCAAAGCCAAGAGTCGGATGCTGAACCGACTGAGCCACCCAGGCATCCTGCCTTTCCATGTTTTTAACAGTACTTCTTGACGAAGAGAGGTGGTGATTTTTCATAAAATGCTATCAATTTTCTTCTGTGGTTAGTGCTCTGGGTGTTCTGTTTTAGACATCTTTGCCCACCCCAAGGTCATGAAGACATCCTCTCTATGTTAATTTCTTTTACTCTCGCTTTCTAAGTATCTTCCCCTAGACTTGGAGACAACCAGTTGGCTGCTATTTCAATAAGGAGCACAGGTCGCATGGAAAAACGCACCATGACTGGCTCACGTGTCGTTACTCACAGGATAATGTCCACCTGTCTTCGGGCCATCTAGCCCGTTATCCTAAGGCCGCCTTAGAGCCTCCACAGACGCCATTACGCACTGACTGCATTGCTGTAATTCCAGAGGAGGCACCCCTAATGAGGGGAAGGGGCATCTTCCAAAATGACCTGGAAAGGAGAAGGGAGGCCATCTGTCCCCCCAACCCTGTTGACACTCTCCAGCCGGCAGCCTACTCCCACAACCCGAGCTGTGATCACTGTGCAACACATTCTTCCCATCCTAGCAACTCTCGCGGTCCCTCTTTATAAACCCTTCCCCTGAGCGTGTTCTTTTCTCCCCGGATTTGCCCTTTTATCATCATTTATTTGCCTAGCCACTTGCCATCTCTAGGGCACTTACTGTGACACCTTTGCTTTTTCCTCCCTTCGCCCCTTCCTCCCCTCACGCAGGCTTATCCCAGCCTCAGTGCCTTGGATTTGGGGGCTGGAAAAGCCTGTGCGGTGGGCCCATCCAGTATGCTGGAGGACGCCCGCCTGGCTCTTCAGCTTCCTGGCTCTTCTGGTTCCTCCTGTTTCCTTCCCTCCTTCCTTCTGTCAATCAAGAGGCCTGAGGGAACAGTGAGGGAGTGGGAGGCAAATCATAGCTTTTTCAAGCTTAAAGGAGCCTTAGATACGATCTAGTGCAACCCCCTCATTTTACAGATGAGGAAACGGATCCCGAGAGGGGAGGGAGAGGATGTGCCAGAGCCAAATATGTGGGGGAACAAAGCCAGGCCAAACAGGAAGTCCAAATTCCAGGGCTTGAGGCAGAATTTCCAGTCCCACCAGGGAACCTGGGACTGCTTCCCACAGCAACTTTCTCCCTCCAAGCCACACATCCCATTCCAGAAACAACCAGGGCTGCTCAGACAGAGCAGCAGACGCAGATCCGACAAGCCCCCAGCGTGTGGACACCAGCGGTCATCCCTGAGAGTCCATTCCGGAGCCTCCAGGGGACACAGACGACCACCCATCCCAACAGGGGAGTTTCGCGATGACTAATGCCATGACCACATCTTCGTTTTAATTCTCTAATCATGAGGGAACTGATGGGCATCCCGCCTGGCCGCACCTGTTCCAACTGGGGAGTTGGAGAGCAAGAGAGATGGGTGGAGAGCGGGAGGGGCCTGGAGATCACGTCTGTCCCCGCCCCTGTCACCAAGCCTGCGGCTGAGGGGACCCCCCCACCCAGGGCAGCCCTCAGCTGGGATCTCCCAAGTCATGGCGGCTGTTAGCACTTAACTGAGCGCTTACTATGCACTAGGCACTGTTCACACCACCTTAGATGAATTCAGTCCAACCTCGCCCAGCCTCTGAAGGAGACACTGCGTTTCCCCCACGTTGAAGATGCTGACACGTTGCCGGGGGGCCTCTGGTCGAGCAGCAGGGATGCCTTCCCGGAACGTCTTTGATGGAGTCACCAGTCGGCACGAATCACCCCACTCATTACATCTTGCCAACGTCAAGCTCACCCCCAACATCACCACCAGACACCCACGGAGACCACCAGGAACATACACAAAGCCCAAGATTTTAGCAGCTCCGTGATGAATATTTGCATTTTCACCGTGACGAACTTGTGTCGACAATTACTAGACATTTTGTGGGATTTCATTTATGGTAGTGACCATAATTAAAAAGATTTCTTTTTAATTAAATGTGAGGATTTTTTTTTTTTTTTTTAATAAATCTACTTCAAGAGGATGATGAAATGAACAGGGCACGGAGGGCATGTGGATGTGCAGCGAGGGTGACGGTGGCACCGGATGGACTTAAGCGTGGGCGACCCACCCGGTCTGGTCCCAGCTCAGAGGCGACCTCGCTGCTGGAGCCCTTGTGCCTCCGATTCCCACCTGCCGCCCCCACAGCACCTCCCGCAGCGAAGCCCTGCGGATCGGGAGAACGTAGTCAGCCGTCCGGCCTCCTCTGGCCCCATTCCACATGAAGGTCACTCAATTCTGGGTTGACTCTCTCCACTTTCCGGAGAAACCCGGTGAGGCCGATTAACGTACTGAGACCCACAAACAAGAGGCCAAGTATGAAGACAGAAAGGAATGAGGAAACCCCGCCCTTTCTTTGGACCCAGTCCTGGGTCTTCTGCCTCCACAAAATTTGCACATCACTGGCTGGTGGGGGGGCAGGGAATGTCTGCCCAGGACCCTCTGCTGAGGATCCCTCCCAGGCGCCGGGCTGTGAGCTGGCCCTGGCCAGGGCAATGCTGTCAAGGACCCAACACCACCCCCTCCTGCTGGGGTACATGGCCCAGCCTGTTGGCCCCGGAAGGTGATACAGGGAGGACTGTCCTTCCTTGGCAAATAGGGACAGTTTAAAAACAATACTCATAAATGAGATGGGGGGGGGGTGTCTGGGGAGGGCAGAGGACTCGCTCAAAGCCCCAGGGATCTAACAGCAAACCAGAGGCTGGGATTCGCCATCCCCAGCACTCTCAGAGGACAGGAGTCAAAGGCCCTCTGCCCTTGGAGTGCCCGCCATCGCATTCTCTTGGGCGCCGCCTCCCCCACAGCAGGGTGGTGCCTGGCCAAGGAAGCCGGAGCCTTGTTCAGGGCATTGTTCTCCGTCAGAAGAGGATCTCGAAAGCAGAAGGAAATTAGAAACAACCACACAAATGAATACCAGATTCTCCTTTCTCCTGGCTTTGGCTGCCAGGAGAGTAAGCAGGGCTGGGCCGACAGCACACCCCACCCAGCAGTTGCTGGCCCTCCAGGACGTCCAGGCCGCGGGGAAAGGCAGGGCTTGGAGGCTGCACTGGTTCTCCACTGATTCCCACCAGGTCCGTGTTCTTTCTCCAGCTAGATGCTGATTCCTAGACACAGAGCCGCCCTCTGGGGCTTCCTTTCCCACAAGGCACAGCCGACAAGCTACGGGCACTCTATGTTTGTCGGTTGACTAACTGATACCATCTGGGCGCTTTCCTAGACGTTTTACAGGTGTAGATGGAACCCCCACAACCACCCCACGAGGGAGACGCCACCGCTAGTCACGTTTTAGTCGTGACGAAGGGGGGGTCCAGGCGACCGAGCGCCGGGCCGGACTGATCTGACTGGGGCAGTTTTGACGGGACTAAAATAATCCCGCTCCGCGCTTCTTACGAACATCAGCCTCCCCTACGACACCGTGAGACACGCGCAGAGCCCTCCTGGAGTCACCCCCACGTGTCAGATAAAAAGAGTGACCCAAGAGACGATGTGTCCCCTTCAGAACTTGCACCCTGAGACACAGGACACCATGGGGACGGACGCTAACGTGCTGTCAGAGGGGAGACACGCAGAGCCGATGTCAATCTTACCAACTTAGCATCTGAATGTTCCCGCTGAGATTTTTTTCTTAAAAATGCACTTTTTTTCTCCCCCCTGTTGGGGCTATTCTTCATTTTAACATAATGTTGTGTTTTATGCCGCCTACGTAAGTAGGCACCAGCTTCAAATGTTGTGGAATATTGAGCTCATATATCTAGTCAAACTTCTGCTTGCTTTTTGCTGCCTCCATGGCTACCATGAGGATAAATAGAGGAGAAAGGTTTGGCTCTCAATCGTCCTAGCTGGGCCCTCTGCCATCATTCCCAAAAACAAAGGGGAAAAGATGCCAGCAGTGAGGGACCAGGGTGAGTGGTGAAAGAAAACACCGTCCTGTTCCAACGGGTACTGAGCAGAGTCAAAACTCCCCAGCAAGGGCTGGTGGAGGGGGCAGGAAGGCATTCCCCTAATTCCCTGTAAGGAGCATGCGCGTTGTAAACCTGCTGGCAGAGGAGGGAGAAGACGAGCTGTCACCCTCCAACCCTCTGCAGATGGGGTTGCAGGCTTGGAGGACACCAGTGAACCCCAGCTTGTAAGTGGTCCGCCTGGACCTGGGACCCAAGCCCTCTGTGCCCTACTTCGTGTGCCCCACCCCCTCCACCCTGCTGCCCATCCGCTGAAGGATCTGGAAGCTCTGCGTGGTCTGTTAAGTGACCTGCAGTCTCTGGACGGCATGATGGAATGACCACTCCCCTGACCGTGTGCTGTGAGGCTGTCTGAACAAGAAAACCCAAGGATCAGCCTTTGTCCTTGGACTTCCCAGTGGAGGACCACACAAATGGATTGGGTTTTGGGGGTGGAGGTTGTTTCTGTTTTTGTTTTTGTTTAGTCTGTTATGTCCGATTGTCAAAACAAAAGTGCTGGAAAGGTCAAGTTCACAGGTTCACTCTCTAAATGAACCCGTTGTCCCACAAAGGAGAGTGAAGGGAATCTTCATCCCTCCTGGGTATCTTCACCATCCTGCCACCCTTCTCCCATCTCAGAAGGCATCTGAGTCTCCAGAAAAGCCTCTCTGCTCTGCCCAGTAACAGCTACCGCCTCCTGTGCACTTGACCCCATCCCTGTGCCTCTTTCGGGGACAAGGGAATCAACTACGCCATCTTGCTTCCCCCTCTCTCCCACTGGCTTCCTTGGCTCGTCCAATAAACATCTTCAAGTTTGCCCCAAACTGGGAAAACCTCGTTGTGTCTGCCTCCCGTGGCCAGAGACCGTCCCATCCTTCCTCTTACTCTTAACACCAAACTTCCCGGTGGTCTACCTTGCTCTCCGCAACTTCTCCCGCTAATTCCTAAGCCCCCACAGAGGGCAGCCCAAACCAGTGGGAGATGCTCTCTCAAGGGCCACACATAGTCTTTAAGCATCAACTCCAGCAGCCACTGCTCAATACCCATCCTATCTGACCTCCCTGCATCAGTTACACCAACAGAAAAAAAACCCTCCTTGTGAAATGTGCTTAGGGCAAGCTCTTTGCATTGTTTTCTCAAAAGCCATTCCCCTTCTCCTTAGCTGGCATGAGCCCAACTTTGTTCAAGGACAGGAAAGAGATTATTTTATTTCAGCAAGATGGGCACCGGCCCTGGTCCAAGGGCAGGCAGGCCTGCATCTTTTCTGACCAGTGGAATATAGAGGGACGTCGGTTGGGATCTTCTGGGGACAGCCCCTCCGCCACCCCCACCCCCCACCAATAAGAGAGAGACATGTACAACAATAAGACAGAAGATGTCTGTCCCATGCTGCTCCTTGTTTCCTGTCTTTGAACTCAGCTGTGTGAGGATGTGATGTTGGAGGCTGACGGAAGGCCAGGAACACCTCAGCAACACCGGCCCAGAGCTTGGCCGCTGAACATTCCGACCGTGAAAAAGTTCATCTGTGTCTATACCACTGGACACGTTTGCCGTTACCTGCAGCCAAAAGCATCCCCAGCCGAGCTGTCACTCTTTTCTTGGTTATTGACATTTCCCTCCTGGCTCTCATTCTCAAGTCTCCTTGACTCCTTGGCAGGCCCTCTGCCCACCCCTTGAATATCCCTGTCCTCCATATCCATGGAGGGCCATGCTCCTGGGTGGGTGTGTCCTCTTCATCTACCTGTTGGCTAACTCCACAAATACCCACTGGCAACTTCTATGTGCTTGGCTGGCCTCCTAGATTTGACACTCTAGCAGGGGACACAATGAACAAATAGAAAGTTACAAGTTATGGGGGTGCCTGGGCGGCTCGGTCGGTTGAGTGCCTGACTCTTGATTTCAGCTCAGGTCATGATCTCACGGTTCGTGAGTTTGAGCCCTGTATCAGGCTCCATGCTGACAGCTCAGAGCCTGTTTGGGATTCTCTCTCTCTCTCTCTCTCTCTCAATAAATAAATAAACTTAAAAAGAGAGAGAGAGAGAGAAGTGAGTGAAGGGGAGGGGAGTCCAATGAAGCTGAGATCCTTGCAGAACCCAGTAAGCCTTGGGAAGGTGCTGGCTGCTCTGCTAAGAGTGCAGTTGGAAGTCATCAGATAAGATGATTAACCATGGAATTTGTGTTCCTTAAAGATCACTGAGGCTGGAATTTGGAGCCAGAGTGGAAGGGGAGAGGCAGTGTGGACTCGCAGTCACCCCGTTGAGAGATGGGGGTGGCCTGGAGATGAAGCCAGTGCAGATGGAGAGAGGGGCCGTAGCAGAAAGCCTCAGAGAAGCAGTCGTGGAACGATCCCAGGTGGGAACGGGGTCACCCGGACCTGAGCTGGAGAGGCACCCGCGACAGAGAGAACGAGATGCCCAGGTCGGTAACCACAGCAACGGGGGTGGGTGCAGGCAGACTGCGGCCTTGAACCCCGGTCAGCACCCTGCTCTGGAAGGAGTGGCTTTATTAGCTCAGTTTACTCACGCCAGCCCATGTGGTTTCCAACCCAAAGGTACCACCCAGCACCTGGCATGCCCGCGGCCACTCTCTCCAACAGATAATAGCAACAATAACAAAAACAAGAGTGACCAACATTTACTGAGCATTTACAACATGCCAGGCACTGTGGCAAGTGCCAACCATCCTCCCCAAGTTACGAAGACAACTCTGTGCGGGAGGTATTATAGATGAGGACTCTGAGATTCAGGAAGGTTGAGGAGCAGTTCATAGCAAGGCCTTTGGTGTTGGATAGACATGGGTTTGTCTGCTGCTATGTGACTGGGCTTTGTGGACCTTCCCAGCCTCGTCTGCAAAGGGGGCTTAAACGAGAGAATTTGGCAAAGCACTTAGCTAATGCCTATCCCAAGACAGTGCTCAATACCGATCGTTGTGATGGCTGTTGTAATTATAAGAAAACCAAAAGCCAGCTCCTGTCATTTCCCCGTATTAACACCTCCAGTGGCTCCCCCCTCCCCAAAGATTAGGACTCCCTGGCCCACCCACGCCACCCACTCCTCCCAACTGGGGCCACCCATTTCCTGAAGGCCACCCATTTCCTGAAGGCACCTTGCTGTCCGCACGAGCAGAACACCCTCCTCGCCCTTGTCCACCAGGCAGGAGACCGGAAGTTGTCAGCAGAGAGGCCCAGAACCGCCAGCCAGCCCTAGCTAGGCTCACTGGACTTACAGACCGGGACATCTCTCCCCTATTTGCATTCCGGGCGCTTAGCGCAGCAGCGGCCACCCGGCGACACTGACTGAAGTAAATATCAAAAGCTCATCACATTTCCAAAAAGCAGTCATGGGGAAGGTTGGTGGAGAGGTCAGTTCGGATTCCAGGAAGAGCCAACATCTCAGCCAGCCCTTCTAGCTGTGGGCCAGCGCTACCACCTCCATGTTCTAAGGACGGGTCTCAACCCATCTCTCCTCCACCGAAACTCAGAACAATCCTGGAGGCGAGACAATCCTGGGGGTGAGACTTCGGTTTAAATAACTTGCGTGGTTTGGGGAACACAGCCCAGGGCAAAATGTCGGGTCAGAGAAAGGTTGTTCTCTGGTCCACTGTCTCTTCCAGGGCCCTCCACAGCCCCAGACCCTCACCCTGGGCCCACCCCAGGTCCTTGCCCAGCCAACCACCTGGCAGGACAGTTGCTAGATGGCTTAGAACAATTGCTTATTTATAAGACTCTCTAGGGGATGCCTGGCTGGCTCAGTTGGGGGCCTGTATAGCTTTTGATCTCAAGGTTGTGAGTTCCAGCCCCACGTTGGGTGTAGAGATTACTTAAAATCTTAAAAAAAAAAATAAATAAGGCTCTAGGGGAACCTGGGTGGTTCAGTCGGTTAAGCATCTAACTTCAGCTCAGGTCATGATCTCGAGGTTCCTGAGTTCGAGCCCCAAGTCAGGGTCTGTACTAACAGGTACAGAGCCTGCTTGGGATTCTCTCTCTCCCTCTCTCTCTCTGTTCCCCCCTCACAACTTGAGCTCGCTCTCTCTCTCTCTCTCTCAAAATAAAGAATAAAGAATAAATAAACTTAAAAAAAAAATAAGGCTCTCTAGAAGACTAAAAGCCTTTAATAATAATAATCA
Source organism: Panthera uncia (assembly GCF_023721935.1). Classification (NCBI taxonomy): domain Eukaryota; kingdom Metazoa; phylum Chordata; class Mammalia; order Carnivora; family Felidae; genus Panthera; species Panthera uncia. Next base: position 8,247,831 of record NC_064808.1, on the reverse strand, counting down.
CCTCATAGGATGGCTGTGGGCAGATTGCAAATCCCACCCCAAAGAGAGTAAGAACAGTAACAGATAACATTTCTTCCTACTTGCCCAGTATTTCACATTTATAATCTCATCTCTCTTTTTTCAAGTTTATTGATTTATTTCGAGAGAGACAGAAAGTGTGCATGCACACGCAAGATGGGGAGAGGCAGAGACAGAGAGAGGATCCCAAGTAGGCTCCACGCTGTCAGCACAGAGCCTGACGTGGGGCTAGGACTCAGGAACTGTGAGATCGTGACCTGAGCCGAAGTCAGATGCGTAACCAACTGAGCCACCCAGGCACCCCTCTACTCTCATCTTATCCATGTGACAGTGCTATGATGTGCATGGTTTTATTGTCCCCCTTTCTAGGAGGGGGAAACAGAGATTAATTAAGAATGGCGTGGGGCGCCTGGGTGGCTCAGTTGGTTAAGCGTCCGACTTCAGCTCAGGTCACGATCCGTGAGTTCTCGAACGGTCCGTGAGTTCGAGCCCCGCGTCGGGCTCTGGGCTGATGGCTCAGAGCCTGGAGCCTGCTTCCGATTCTGTGTCTCCCTCTCTCTCTGCCCCTCCCCCGTTCATGCTCTGTCTCTCTCTGTCTCAAAAATAAATAAACGTTAAAAAAAAATAAAAAATAAATAAAAAAAAAGAAAGGCTTGTAAGGTGGGGAGCCGGATTTGGAAGCAACCCCCCTTGGAGCCTGCAGTTCTGCCTACCATGCCTGTTCCAGAGGGGGCTCCGATCCCATGTGATGGTGGATTGGGGAGGTCGGTTGGAATCCTGTCGTTTCCTACCAGCTGCTTTTATTTGGAAGGTGGGGAAGGCAGGCAGGCAGTGTCAGAGCGGTCACCAGTGCCTTCACAGTCGGTCCCTGCCATGGTGCTATTTGACCTCCACCTAAGACTTCCCACGCTGAGGGGTGACAGAGATCAAAGACAGCAGGTGACTTGGACAACCCCCATCCCCGGAGTCTGAGCTCTCCCCAGGGCTCACATGATGGGACGTGTGAAGTCGTAAAAGGGGTTTCAGCAAATTTTGCAAGAATAGTAGGAAAACCCTAGGCCCGTCAGTGACCCAAAATAAAGTCAGATGTCCCAGGAGCATCCCGTCTCCAAACCCCATCCATATCTAGGTACTGCATCCAGAAGAGCGAACAGCGTTATCGTGACATGTCAGAAGGAGTGCTTAAGATATATTACACCTGTCTCCACTTTCTCCCACGGTTCAGATCGCTCTTTCATCAAGTGATGCCTCAGAGCTGGCTGTTATCACTCTTGTCCAGCTCGTCACTCGGCTTCCCTGATGACCAGCATGGCCCCAGGGCAGTTACTTATCCTCCTTCCAGGGAAAACCGCTGTATTCAATGCCATTTGGGCTGAGGACGTTGAACGGGTGATAACAATAATAAAAATAAAATCAGCCATGATTTCTGAGCACTTAATGTGTGTCAGGAACAAAGAAACAGACTCAGAAACACCCCAGGAGACCCCGCCCAACAACGGCAGAGCCGGGATTCGAACCCAGGACTTGCACCTGGCATCGCACCGCTGCCTTCCAAGAAGGTTACAAGCTGGTGTTCTAGGGTGTCTCTGCTCCCCCAGAGGAGGGGTGGCTTGAGAAGACCCTTTAAGTAGGCGATACAGTCTGAATTCCAGACTGGATTCAGGAGCTCTGCCCCAGGAACACATCTCTGTAAGAAGACTGCATCCAGAGACCCTCTGCCACGCACACGGTCAGAAACTCTAAGCCAGTTCCGAGGCAGCCAAATGTTTGGAAAGAATGCCATCTTCAACCTCCAGCCCGCTCAGGACGACTATGAGCAGAGAGACTATCAAAACCCAAGCCATTTAAATAATACAAGACGTGAGTAAGAGGATCAAGGTGAGAGAGCTGGGATGTTGGTCGTGACAGCAGGAACTGCCCACCCTCACTCCAGCAACAGGCTGCTCCATCCTGGGGGGGGGGGTGCCTCTGGCCAAAATCAAATCCCGATGGCAGGCAAAGGGATGCTGAGTCCAGGAATCCGGGCTTTCGTGATCCACAGGGACAGAGCTGCCAGGATGATGGGGATGTCCACAAAATAGCTCGGGGGGGGTGGGGGGGAACCCTTGTGGCAGAGAAATGTGGGAGGGGAGAGGTGGGGGCTTGACAAGTGACCCTCACAAGCTCATCCTGGGGTTGAAATTTAGTGGACTGACACCTGCCCGCATGCTGGGCTCCAGGCCTGTCCTTAAAAAGGCTCCGAGAAGCTAAAGACCTACAGCTGGTTCTCTGCTGAAGCTCAAATTTGCACTTCAGAAGAAAATGCATGGATGCCTATACTGGACCACTTATCACATTGGCTTCTTTAAAAGGGTTTCCTGACCCCACTGAAAGCAAGCAAGAGTCTTATGAACCCTAAAGAGCTGGGCCGGGGGCCCAGGGCCCCCAACCTTGGCTTTGTTTTGTCTCCCAATTCCCAAGGATGTGATCTTCCTGTTTCTTCGAGAGCCACTGTCTGCTCTCCCTTCCATATCCCCACACTCACCTCCTCACTCCACCCATGGAGCTGACCTCAACCACACCTGCCAGGCTGGAGCCCAGGCAAACCCAGCCATCCACCATAATCCTAAATACGCTGCACTCAGCAGCATGGCCCGATAGGATGGGTTGTCTGGGCGACCACAGCACGGGCCCCCAGACAAGCTTGGGCCTCACTCTCACGTCTGGCTCCCTAGAGGGGGCCTTTTGTGTCTGACCCTCAGATATCCTGGCCCTGAGACGGGCCCTTGTTATGGGCTGAATTGTGTCCCTAAATCCGTATGTTGAAGCCCTAACCCCCATCACCTCAAAATGTGACTCTGGAGACAAGGCCTTTAAAGAGGTGATTAAGTTACAATAAGCCCATTAGGGTGGGCCCTAATCCAGCCTGACCCGTGTCTTCGTAAAAGGAGGAAACTTGCACCCACAAAGAGACACAAAGGACGACCATGCATGGAGGAAAGACCGTGTGAGGACGGGGCGGGAAGGCGGCCATCGGCGAGCCAAAGAAAGAGAGCTCAGAAGCACTCAGACCTGCCGACACCAACATCTTGGGCTTCCAGCCTCCAGAACTGTGAGACGATGATTTTCTGTTGTTTAAACCATACAACCTATGGTATTTGGTTATGGGAACCTGAGCAAATGAATACAGACCTCATTCCGGGTCTTTGCCACTTTCTGTCACTAATTACAAGAAAGCTTAGCTTTTATTGTGCGTCAGGCACCGCGCTAAGCCGTCTGCAGGCTTCTCTCATTCCAGCCTCTCAACAGCACAGGGAACCTTACTCCATTTTACAAATAGGAAAACTGCCACCCAGAGAGGTCAATGACTTCCCCAAGGTCATCCCAGCTGATAAGTGACCGACTGATACGGGATTCGACCCAAGGAGGGCGACTCCAGAGCTGGCGCTCACAGCCATCACACCCCACAACTAGGGATGCCCAGGCCACCAGCCCCTGGAAGGATGCTAAAAAGGACTGAATGTTTGTGTCCCCCCCGCCCAAATTCATCTGTTGAAACCCCACCTGCCCCCCACCACAGCATGATGATATTAGGAGGTGGGGCCTTTGGGAAGTGATTAGGAATGAGGGTGGGATCCTTGTGACGGAATTAGCCCTCTTATGTAAGGGACCTCCGAGAATTCCCTCACCTTTTTCCAATGCGTAAGGGCACAGGGAGAAGTGGGCAGGCTACAACCCAGAAGAGGGCTCTCGCCAGAACCCAATTGTGCTGGCGCCCTGACCTCAGGCTTCCAGAGCTACAAAGAATACATTTCTGTGGCTAATAAGCTGCCCGGTCCACACTATCCTCTCATAGCCGCCCAAACAGACTAAGACAGCCGCCCTCAGCTCAGCTCCCAGACCAGCTTGATGAGTCAGCATGGCCAGTGGTGACCCTCGGCCCCACAGCTCCAGGCTGCCGTGGACGCTGGCCTTCCTGGAGCCCCAGCGGTGACATGTCCTTCCAAGACCCCAAGAACCTCTTGTCCCTCATCTGAAGGCCTGTGGAGCTGTCGCTCTGTTCCTCTCCCCTCTGAGGGACGCCTCCGCCATTTTGTTCTGTGGCAGCAGGGACTGAGGGAACCCACCTGAACCCAGAGAATAAGCTTGCCCTTTACAGGCCATCTCGGGTCCTCTTCAAATCATCCCCATGACTAAGTGCCCTTGGGGACTCTAGCTCATCAATTCACCTTAGAAAAAGGGGCAGCTCGTAAGCAACAGAAATGACAGCTGCCCTACCAAGAACAAGAACGAGGCTGCTTTTCCTCACCCGCCCTCCATGCCGGAAGGTCAGGGCCACAGTGGGCCGTGGAGACGGTCCCCTTTAGAGGTGGTCCCCTCGCGCTTTCGCCAGAGGGTCACGCGGTGCAGCGGACAGAGCAGGGGTAGTTCTGGGATGGGAGAGTCTGCCGTCAACTGCAGGGAATGGTCATCTCTGGCAACTCACTCAAACTCCCTGCGGGCCCCCTGCCGAAAAATGCCAAGTCAACCCTCTTAATGAACAAAGCCGAGCTTTGTAAGCACTGGATTACTTGGGAGGGTGGGAGGAGGAATAAGAATCTTGGTCCTCGTGCTACTCATGTTACAGTGTCCATTATATTCTACCACACGGGAGCTGAGTTCCCTGCTGGGGCTTCTGCCCATGTCACAAGCAACATGAGGGCAGGAGCCAACCCTGTTCCCCACATTACCCCAAGCACCGTGTGTGTCCCAGGGTGCGGTACTGATCCACCTGTACCAGACTCACCTGGAAGCCTTTAAATGCCAATTCGCAGTCCCCCGCCCCAGATCTACCGGAAGAGGCTCTCCAGAGTGGGGCCCAGGAATCCGCATCCACCAAGCCTTCCGGCTGATTCTGAGTCTCCCTGCCCCGCTGGGTCCTTTACTTACCCCGCTCAGGAAGTGAGCCAGGCCCTGACAGGGCAGAGCAGTAGGGGAACCGACCGTCCCCGGTGTGCCCTGTGGGGGTTCCTGGGACACGGGACAGTCCAGGGCAAGCCGGGATGGCTAGTCATTCTAGCCCCCCTTCAAAGTCACACACAAGGACAAGGAGCAGGGGTTTCCAAGGTCATCTCCAAATGGCTCTTACTTGGTGTTGGAATGCGCCCCAAATGTACTCAGGGTTGAGAGTGGGCGTGGGTGATGTTCTGGGATTTCACAACACTCCCAATGAAAAAATGAAGTCAGACCAAGAGGAGCTGACTCAGGGACTCTAGAGAAGGGTCCAGCTTCCCTGGTTTGTCCCCTGCCCCAAACCTACTATCACCACCCTGTGCTAAAAGCAGCAAATGCCCAGAGCTCACGGTTCCCTTACGATCAGAGGGGTCACCCCTAGGTAGGAGGAGGTCAGGAGAATCATGGGGTGTCAGAACCGGAAAGTCTCCTGGAGATCAAAGAGTCCTGGTCCTTCATTTCTTGCATGAAAAAACAGGTCCAGAAAGGCCACGTGATTGGCAGGGTCACACAGCTAGCCAGCCCAAAGGTGACCCTAGCTCTCTGATGTCTTGATGTCTGCACCTCGACATTTTTCTGCTGGACAAAAAAAAAAAAAAAAAAAAAAAACAACAGCAGGAAAAGAAACAAGAAATATGAATTGAGGAAGAGGAGGCTAGACACAGAGATGAGTTAGAGGAAAGAGTGCTTGAGGCCCATGGTGTCCTAACTCCCCAAGTTACAGATGAGGAAACTGAGGAACACAAAGCTCAAATATATTTCCCAGGGCTACACACAGGAAACCTCTCTTGCAGGTCACTTAAATCCTATCCGCAGGGGGTCCCGCCAACAAATCTGAAGACGTGCTGTGTCTGAAACGAGAGACCCTCATGACAATGTCCAACAGAAAGGAGGGACCAGCGCTCCCAGGGCTAGAATTGGAACCCTGGATCCACGGACACAGTCCTGAAGCCTTCAGCCTGGGGAGTTTCCCCAGAGAGGGTAGGGACCACTCTGGAAAAGCAGTGGGGGTGACTTTTACTTTTCATTTTAAGCAGTTTTGAGTTATTTGGGGCTCTGGGTGGCTCAGTCGATTAAGCGTTCAACTCTCGGCTTCGACTCAGGGCACGATCTCACAGTTTGTGAATTCGAGCCCTGCATCCGTCTCTGCACTGAAAGCACGGAGCCTGCTTGGGATTGTCTCTCCCTCTCTCTGCCCCTCCTCCTCTTGTTCTCTATTTCTCTCTCAGAAGAAAACAAAACGAAACAAAAAAACAAACCAAAAAAACACCTATAGACGGTTTTGAGTTATTTGAAATAACTGGTAAGAATTTGCTTTTGTGGTATCTTTTTAAAAAGATTAAAGGAGGGGTGCATCTGGCTGGCTCGGTTGGTGGAGTGTGTGACTCTTGATCTTTGGGTTATGAGTTCGAGCCCCATGTCCGGGGTAGAGTTTACTTTAAAAATAGATAGATAGATAGATAGATAAAATTAAAGAAGGGAAATAAATAAGATTAAAGAGGGGATAAAAGTTCTTTAGTGGCTGGTGAGAGAGGAGCAGGAGACCAAGCCCTGAGCTTGGGAAAGCAGAGAGATGAAAATAATGGGATTTTGAAGACAGAGGCTGAGATCAAGGAAAGAAGACCAAAGGACCCCCTCGGTAACTGGAGGTAAGTTGGATTTCCTGGAGGGGAGGTGTCTGTATGGTGGTAGAATTGGACGTGAACTTGCTTTTTTAAGCACATTAAAAGTAACTAATTTAGGGGCTGGCTGGCTCAGTTGATTAAGCGTCTGACTCTCGATTTTGGCTCAGGTCATGATCTCATGGTCTGTGAGTTTGAATCCCACATCAGGCCCATAGCAGAGTCCGGAGCCTGCTTGAGGTTCTCTCTCTCTCTTCCTCTCTCTCTCTCTCTCTCTCTGCCCCTCCCCTGCTCATGCTCACTCTCTTTCTCTATCTCTCTCTCAAAATAAATAAATAAACATTAAAAAAATTTTTAGGGGCACCTGGGTGGTTCAGTCGGTTAAGCAGCTAATTTCGGCTCAGGTCATGATCTCACAGCTTGTGAGTTGGAGCCCCGTGTCTGGCTCTGTGCTGACAGCTCAGAGCCTGGAGCCTGCTTTGGATTCTGTCTCTCTCTCTCTCTCTCTCTCTCTGCCCCTCCGCCGCTCACACTCTGCCTCTCTCTCTCTCAAAAATAAACATTTAAATTTTTTTTTTAATTTTTAAATAACAAGTAACAAATCTAGAGATGATAAAGCATTTCTACTTGTCATAGTCATAGGACACAGCACCTAAGGATTTAAGAGCTAATTTCTAAAAAGTATTTCGAGTTCTCCGTAATTGGGTGTTCAAAAATATTACCTCCAAGTTATAGTCCATGACAAAATGGAAACAATCTTCCAGGAATTGATGTCTCTGCGGTTGACCCAGTAAAACCCTGGCTGTGCAGAATCCTTAGGGAATGAATGAGTCACTTTATAGAGTAGAATTTCCTGAATAGCTGAAGGCGAAAACTTTAAGTGACAGACATGTAAACTTTTAAATACAACTCTTTCCAAACCGGCCTCATCGCAGCCTGCATTCTGAAACAGAGGACCCGGGACACTATTTCTATAATCCCATTTTAAGGCGGCCCCTAGGGCTTACCAACGCCTGGAAGGACTCCACACCCAGTATCTTACAACCAGAAGTTTCTCTCTTGCCACATTCCCCACCCCACACCCGTGCCTCACTCCCTCCACCCCTACTCTACACTCACTTCATCCCTGGTCCCTAGTCCAGCGCCTCATTCCTGACGGTCATCAGGAGCTTAGCCACCACGCCCAGGGGATCAGCAGTTTTCTCTGTCCCTATTATTAAAGCTGCAGAATTGAAATCTACCAAAGAAAGGCACAGAACCACACCGCAAACAATCAGAGCAATAGCCAACCTATGTGTGACACACGACACTTTCCTTCACAGAGTTTATGAAGCAGCTGGCACAGGTAAGTTTAGCCACATTTTTATGACGAAACTGAGGCTGGCAGGTTAGAGGCGCTTCAGAAGGTCACCTGCCCAAAATCCAGTACGTGGATAACTCAAATCCAGGTGTTGTAACTCCAAATCCTTATGCTTTGCTACTTTCTGAATTACCCGCGTTGATTAAATGCCTAAAATCTGCCAAAAGAAGAGGCAGCACAAACCAAAACCGGCAATCCGGGCGGACTCCTTTAACACGAAGATCGGTGAAATCACGCCGGGCAGTAACTTTTTATTTCCGTTCGTGTTAAGCTGTTGCTTCTGCAGATCATCGTAATTGCAAATTGCAAAGAAGTATTTGGTATGAGCAAGCCACTGGGGTGTTTCGGCAAGAGAGGAGAGGAAGGGTGCCATGCTTACAAAGGGTGTGGACAACGTGACCGGGTCTGCACTACAATTATGAACAGCCCCTATGGGAATAAATCAAAGGTCTGAGTGAAAGTGTTGCTAATCTACTCTCAGGAGAGTTGGCTGCGGCTCTGTTTTCATCTGGAAGTCCTACAGACCAGGAATGTGTTTCTGCTGACGTACCCCTTTCCACCATGTTCCAGGACAACGCAATTAGCGTCCTGTGTTCCAACAAATCGCTTGTGACAGAACGTTAGCCATTTGGAGTTTTCCAGTGTATACACCCCACTGCCGCTCTGCCTGCTATCACGTGACGTGGGTGACCACAGATCACAAGTTGCCACCCAGCACTGCCCAGAAGTGCTACCCTATTTCTTAGCGAGCTCCCTTTCCCCCCTCCCAAGATGGCTGTCCTACCACTTTTCCTCTCCCTTCCAGCCTCCCTCCCTGTCTTTGCTCTCAGTTCATGATCTCAGCCCTTATGTCACCCAGAAAATAGAAGCCAAAGATTAAAGACTACCTCATCTTCCCTCCAACAAGCCCCTTGGCCTCCCAGCATCCAACTCTCCCTTCAAACCTGACCTGGTTTGCCTGGGACTGGGAGAGGGGAGTGGCCCTGGGACATGGAACTTTCTGTTTTAAAGCTTTCCCAGGACAGGGGACTTTCAGCTAAAACTGGGGAAGTCGCTCCAAATACAGATGTGCTCCCCCTGCTCCTTCCCATCAGGAGCCCACCCTCCAGGGGACACCGGATGCCATCTCCTCTCACCAGCCTACGGGCTCCAGTCCTGACCACCCTCTCTTCTGCCTCATCCCCCTCTCCCTTCCGCTGAGCATGCAGACGAGGTCTGAGATCCCTCATCTTAAAGAATAAGAAACACCTCCCTTGATCCCACTTTTCCCTCCTCCTGCCAACCCGATTCGCTGCCCTCCAGAGCGAAGTTCTATCCATACTCACCAAATCCTTTCACACCTGCTATTCTTTTATTTTTATGTTTATTTATTTATTTTTGAGAGAGAAAGAGAGAGCGCAGGGGAGGGACAGAAAGAGAGGGAGAGAATCCCAAGCAGGCTCCGTGCTGTCAGTGCACAGCCTGAAGCAGGGCTCCACCTTAAGAACTGTGAGATCGTGACCTGAGCCAAAATCAAGGCCACGCGGGCGCCCCTCACACCTGCCATTCTTGGCGAAGCACTTCCACTCAGGCTCCCTCCCCTTCAGTCCAACAAAACCTCCACGGTCAAGGCCACCCACACTTGCCAAATCCAAGGTGAAGTCTGAGCTCCTATCTTACTCAACCGGTGGCGAGGGAGGGAGGTTTTTAATTTTTTATTTCCTATTGATTACAGACCAATACTGTTGAGAAAGAGAAAACAGATGGATAGCTGCAAGAATGAACCTGTGCTTGGGGGATTCGGCTATAAAAGTTGCTGAATGCCTACTCGGGAGTTTCTGTAATACATCTCCCCATGAACCAGGCACTGCTCCGGATCCCATACTCTCCTGGTTTAGGGTGGGCCCTCATCCAACAACTGGGGTTCTTCTAAGAGGGCAGTTTGGACAAAGAGACACAGACAGGTACAGAGGAAAGATGGCCATGTGTGTGACGAGGCAGAAATGGAATAGTACAGCTGTAAACCAAGGAATGCCAAGCCTTGTCAGCAACCACCAGAAGCCAGGAAGAGGCAAGGAAAGAGTCCTCCCTAGAACCTTCCGAGGGCACGTGGCCCGGACGACACTTTGATTCTGGGCTTCCAGCCTCCAGAACCGGGAGGCAATAAATTTCTGTTATTTTAAGCCAGCCTGAGAAAGCCCCCAATTTGTATCTCCAGCCCAGACTGCTCCCCTGAACACCAGACCTCTGCACAACCATCTGCGCCCCTGACATCCCCCCTGATGTCTGAACTTTGGGGTTTTCTTTCCCAGATCCATTTCTCCCTGCCTCCCCCAGCTCAGTGCATGGCGGGGGCATTCTGCCAGTTGTTCAGGCCAAAAATTTAGGAGTCATCCTTGATCCCTCTCTCACCACCTCCCCCACATATCCAATCCATCAGCAGTTTCTGTCAGCTCTACATAGCAGATATTTCCTCCTTTTCTGCCAACCATCCTCACGCCTGGCCTCACTAGAATGTTCCAAGAGGGCAAGGATTCGGATTGTTCATTGCTATCCGTGGTGCCTGGAACATAATAGGCATTCAGTGAATACTTGTGAGATCAGTGAATGAAACAAAACTGTATTAATTCAAACACTCCCCTGATTGAGGATTTGTGATCATGTAAACAGAGGCTACTAAGCACACTCACAGTACAAGGAAGGTAAGGAAGCATTTTAACTATGCGGTACAATAAGCAATAAGTCTACAAGCAACATGCCTGTTAATTAGGAATCATTTGCATACTCATGATGGCCCTCAGGTTTCTCTTTTAAACGACCTGGTTCATGGGCCACCAGGGTGGCTCAGTCGGTTGAGCGTCCAACTCTTGCTGGCAGCTCAGGTCATGATCTCACGGTTCGTAGGTTCAAGCCCTGCATCGGGCTCTGCGCTGGCAGCATGGAGCCTGCTTGGGATTCTCTTTCTCTCTCTCTCTCTCTCTCACTCTCTCCCTCTCTCTGCCCCTCCCCTGTTCTCTCTCTCTCTCTCTCTCTCAAAATAAATAAACATTTTTTTAAATGACCTGGTTTACTTGGTGGTTATACAAAGCCTAGGTCCTTCTTCACAGTCTAGTTCAATACATTTAAGTATGGCCTTCCAACTAGTATCATTGCATTTCCTTAAAAGAAAATGCATATTCTCCAATTCAAAATCTGCAGAATGTCAGAGAGCACACGCATCCTAGAAATACCCTAGCTTCTTGATGTTTCCACCATGGCTCGCCCAGCATTCCAAAAATGCATCTTGAAATACTCAAGCCTTTTGATACTGAGAAAAGCATGTTAGAAGCTGTAATTGCTTTGAAAAAGAGAGACGGCCACTCTCAGGCAACTTCCCAACACACCCTGCTAAACTTCCAGCAGTGCCTTCCTTCTGTGTGCAATGTATTCAGTGACCCACGTTTGCCATTTTAAACCGTGAAACTGACGCAAACAGTTCACTCTTTTGAAGTTCAGCTCAGCTCAGCAAACACTTCCTGAAGACTGATCTTGGGTCAGACACAGTGCCAGTGTCAAGGGCTCAAAGATGAGTAAACAACATGTGGTCCCTACCCTCCAGAATCTTCCACCGTGGGATAATTATATTAGCTATATTAATTACCTTGGGATTATATTCACATAACCAGACTGTAGTAAAAGCTTGGTCGAGGGCTGTTTAAGGTGCTGTGTAGGTACAAGGGGTAACTCCATGAGGGTGAGAGATATCAGGCACAGAGTAGGTGGCTTGAGAGATGGCCTGAGTTCACAAAGTGGACAACGCAGGGAAAGCAGGAAGCACACCTCACTCATGTATGAGCGCCAGATCACGAACCAAAATTACATGGAAAAATCTCCTAGAATTTAAAGAATAACTCCTGTAAGTAAAACTCTGATTCCCAGCCACCAAAACCACAAAAGTTAAGAGGTTCAAAACTCAGCTAATTGTCCAAATGCTTTGTCACACAGCCGCTGGATGAGGCTTGAGTGTTGATTAAAGGGTCCAATGGGTGGTCATCCCAGGTGGGCAAGGTCAACAGTTTTGTGAATGACCGCTGACTTTAGATCATCACCTCCCATAAACCTTCATCTCTCATCTCTTTATTTGCAAGAATCCTATGCCCAGATCCTTTCAATAGACGCAGAAAATACATTTGAGAAAATACAGCATCTTTCTTGATAAAAACCCTCAAGAAAGTAGGGATAGAGACAACATACCTCAAGATCATAAAGGCCATCTATGAAAGACCCACAGCTAATATGGGTCCTCAATGGGGAAAAACTGAGAGCTTTTCCCCTAAGGTCGGGAACACGACAGGGATGTTCACTCTCACCACTGTTGTTCAACATAGTGTTGGAAGTCCTGCCTCAGCAATCAGGCAACAAAAAGAAATAAAAAAGATCCAAACTGGCAAGAAAGAAGTCAAACTTCCACGCTTCACAGACGACATGATACTATACGTGGAAAACCTGAAAGACTCCACCAAAAAAACTGCTGGAACTGATCCATGAATTCAGCAAAGTCACAGGATACAAAATTAATGTACAGAAATAGGTTGCATTTCTATACACCAATAATGAAGCAGCAGAAGGAGAAATCAAGGAATTGATCCCATTCCCAGTTGTACCAAAAACCATAAAATACCTTGGAATAAACCTAACCAAAGAGGTGAAAAATCTATACACTGAAAACTATAGAAAGCTTATGAAAGAAATTGAAGACGACACACAAGAAAATGGAAAAATATTCCATGCTCAATGAGTTGGAAGAACAAATACTGTTAAAATGTCGATACTACGAAAGCAATCTACATATTCAATGCAATCTCTATCAAAATAACACCAGCATTCTTCACAGAGCTAGAACAAGCAATCCTAAAATTTGATTGGAAACAGAAAAGACCCCCAAATAGCCAAAGCAATGTTGAAAAAAGAAAACCAGGGGCGCCTGGGTGGCTCAGTCGGTTAGGCATCCGACTTCGGCTCAGGTCATGATCTCATGGTTCATGAGTTCAAGCCCCGCGTCGGGCTCTGTGCTGACAGCTCGGAGCCTGGAGCCTGCTTTGGATTCTGTGTCTCCTTCACTCACTCTCTCTCTCTCTCTCTCTCAAAAATAAATAAAAATTTAAAAAAAAAGAAAGAAAGAAAGAAAGAAAACCAGAGCTGGAGGCATCACAATTCAAGCTGTAATCATCAAAACAGTATGGTACTGGCACAAAAACAGACACACAGATCAATGGAACAGAACAGAGAACCCAGAAATGGACCTACCAATGTATGGCCAACTAATCTTCAACAAAGCAGGAAAGAATATACAATGGAAAAAGACAGTCTCTTCAGCAAATGGTTCTGGGAAAACTGGACAGCAACGTGCAGAAAACTGGATCACTTTCCTACACCAGACACAAAAACAAACTCAAAAATGGATGAAAGACCTAAAAGTAAGACAGGAAACCACCAAAATCCTAGAGGATAAAACAGGCAGCAACCTCTTTGACCTCAGCCTCAGCAACTTCTTATTAGACATGTCTCCCAAGTCAAGGAAAACAAAAGCAAAAATGAACTCATCAAGATAAAAAGCTTCTGATGGTGAAGAAAACCATCAGCAAAACTAAAGGACAGTCTGAAGAATGGGAGAAGATATTTGCAAATGACATATCAGGTAAAGGGTTAGTATCCAAAATCTATAAAGAACTTATCAAACTCAACACCCAAAAAAACAAATAATCCAGTGAAGAAATGGGCAAAAGATATGAACAGACACTTTTCCAAAGACACCCAGATCGCTAACAGACACATGAAAAGATGCTCAACATCACTCATCATCCTGGAGATACAAATCAAAACCACAATGAGATACCACCCTGAAATCTATCAGTATGGCTAAAATTAACAAGCAACTCCGGAAATAACAGATGTTGGTGAGGATGAGGAGAAAAGGGAACTGTTTTGCACTGTTGGTGGGAGTGCAAACTGGTGCAGCCACTCTGGAAAACAATATGGAGGTTCCTCAAAAAAATTAAAAATAGGGGTGCGTGGGTGGCTCATTCAGTTAAGCATCTAACTCTTGATTTCGGCTTAGGTCCTGATCTCATGATTCATGAGTTCAAGCCTTGCGGTGGGCTCCTCACTGTCTGTGTGGAGCCTGCTTGGGATTCTCTCTCTCTCTGCCCATCTCCTGCTTGCTCTTTCTCTCTCTCTCTCTCTCAAAATAAATAAATAAACTTAAAAATACATATGTGAAAAAAGAAAAATTATTTAAAAAAATTAAAATACGACCTAGCAATTGCACTACTAGGTATTTATCCAAAGGATACAAAAATAGTGATTTGAAGGGGCACATGCACCTCAATGTTGATAGCAGCACTATCATGGAAAGAGCAATGTCCATCGAGTGACGAACGAATAAAGAAGATATGGGGCGCCTGGGTGGCGCAGTCGGTTAAGCGTCCGACTTCAGCCAGGTCACGATCTCGCGGTCCGTGAGTTCGAGCCCCGCATCAGGCTCTGGGCTGATGGCTCGGAGCCTGGAGCCTGTTTCCGATTCTGTGTCTCCCTCTCTCTCTGCCCCTCCCCCGTTCATGCTCTGTCTCTCTCTGTCCCAAAAATAAATAAAAACGTTGAAAA